>NW_004444079.1:5326413-5402161 GCF_000243295.1 Trichechus manatus latirostris | reverse complement strand
ATATGTGTACTAACTATTTAATGAGAAACTATTTTGTTCTGTAAACCTTCATCTAAAGTGAGAATAGCAGCACAACTGGAAGAACATAATCGACATAACTGAATTGTACATGTAGAAATTTTTGAAATGATGTATGTTTGGCCATGTATATTTTCACCAAAAAAAAAAAAAGGTCCTCCAAGGCCAAGAAGGGAGCGCATTGACATGTCGTGGGGTTGTTAACCAATGTCATAAAACAATATGTGTACTGACTGTTTAATGAGAAAATATTTGTTCTGTAAACCTTCACCTAAACTACAATTAAAAAAAAATAAAATACTTGGGAATAAATCTAACCAGGGTGGTAAGGGACCTATACAAAGAAAACTACAAAACACCGCTGCAAGAAAACAAAAGAGATCTACATAAATGGAAAAACATACCATGCTCATGGATAGGTAGACTTAACACTGTGAAAATGACAATTCTACCCAAAGCAATCTACAAGTACAATGCAATCCTGATCCAAATGCCAACAACATTCTTTAAAGAGATGGAAAAAACAATCATTAACTTTATATGGAAAGGGAAGAGGCCCCAGATAAGTAAAGCATTATTGAAGAAGAAGAAAGTAGGAGGACTCACACTACCTGACCTCAGAACCTACTATATAGCTACGGTAGTCAAAAACAGCCTGGTACTGGTACAACGACAGATACATTGACCAATGGAACCGAATTGAGAACCCAGATGTAAATCCATCCACCTGTGGTCACCTGATCTTCAACAAGGGGCCCAAAGTCTATCAAATGGGGAAAAGAAAGTCTTTTTAATAAATGGTGCTGGAAAAACTGGATGTCCATCTGCAAAAAAATGAATCAGGACCCATACATCACACCATTCACAAAAACTAATTCAAAATGGATGAAAGACTTAAATATAAAGCCAAAAACTATAAAAATCATAGAAGAAAAAATAGGATCAATGCTAGAGACCCTAATACCTGGCATTAACAGAATATAAACTATAACCAACAACACGCAGACTCCAGAAGACAAACTAGATAACTGCGATCTTCTAAAAATTAAACACTTACGCTCATCAAAAGACTTCACCAAAAGAGTAAAAAGGAGAACCTACAAACTGGGGGAAAAAATTGGCTATTACAAATCAGACAAAGGTCTAATCTCTAAAATCTACAGGAAAATCCAACACCTCTACAACAAAAAAGCAAATAATCCAATTAAAAAATGGGCAAAGGAAATGAATAGGCACTTCACCAAAGAAGACATTCATGCGGCTGACAGACGCATGAGGAAATGCTTGCGGTCACTAGCTATGAGAGAAATGCAAATCAAAACCACAATGAGATACCATCTCACCCCGCCATTACTGGCACAAATCAAAAACACAGAAAATAACAAATGTTGGAGATGCTGCAGGGGGATTGGAACTCTTATGCACTTCTAGTGGGAATGTAAAATTGTACAAACATTTTGTAAAACGATACAGCACTTCCTTAAAAAGCTAGAAATAGAAATACCACATGATCCAGCAATTCCACTCCTAGGAATATATCCTAGAGAAATAACAGCCGTGACACAAATAGATAAGCACACCCGTGTTCATTGCAGTATTGTTCACAACAGCAAAAAGATGGAAACAACCTAGATGCCCATCAACAGATGAATGGATAAACTATGGTACATACACACAATGGAGTACTATGCAACGAGAAAGAACAATGATGAATCTGTAAAGCATCTCACAACATGGATGAATCTGGAAGGCATTATGCTGAGTGAAATAAATCTATCGCAAAAGGACAAATATTGTATGAGAGACCACTACTATAAAAACTCTTGAAAAGGTTTACACACAAAAAGAAACAATCTTTGATGGTTATGAGGGAGAGGAGGGGTGGGGGTGGAGAAACACTAAATAGACAATAGATAAGTGATAACTTTGGTGAAGGGTAAGACAGTACACAATAGTGGGGAAGCCAGTACAGCTTGTTCAGGGTAAGGTCACGGAAGCTCCATGGACGAATACAAACTCCCTGAGGGACCAAACTACTGGGCTGAGGGCTGCGGGAACCACAGTCTCAGGGAACATCTAGCTCAATTGGCCTAACATAGTTTATAAAGAAAATGTTCTACATCCTATTTTGGTGAGTAGCGTTTGGGGTCTTAAAAGCCTGTGAGCAGCCATCTCAGATACTCCACTGGTTTCACCCCTTCAGGAGCAAGGAAAAATGAAGAAAACTGAAGATACAAGGGAAAGATTAGTCCAAAGGACTACAGCCTCCACCAGACTGAGCCCAGTACAACTAGATGGTGCCCAGCTACCACCACAGACTGCTCTGACCAGGATCACAACAGAGGGTCCCGGACAGAGCTGGAGAAAAATGTAGAACAAAATTCTAACTCACACAAAAGACCAGACTTACTGGCCTGACAGAGACTGGAGAAACGCTGAGAGTATGGCCCCTGGACACCCTTTTAGCTCAGTAATGAAGTCACTCTCGAGGTTCTCCCTCCAGCCAAATATTAGACAGCCCCATAAAACAAAACGAGACTAATGGGGCACAACAGTCCAGGGACAAGGACTAGAAGGCAGGAGGGGACAGGAAAGCCGGTAACAGGGAACCCAAGGTTGACAAGGGACAGTGTTGGCATGTCAGGGGGTTGTTAACCATTGTCATAAAACAATATGCATACTAACTGTTTAATGAGAAAATATTTGTTCTGTAAACCTTCATCTAAAGTACAATAAAAGAAAAAAGCAAACAAAATTAAAATAGCTGTTGACTATTTGGTCTTATATAGATAATTTATTTTAAAGGAAGCAATACTCAAAGGTGACAATCCTTACTTTTTAAGCTCGACTGTGACTTAGTTTAAAGGTGGCTTCAGGGGATAGTCTCAATTCAAGGTTTGCAACGTAACTCGGGGCCATAGTCTCAAGGACTTGTCCAGCCTCAGTAGGTCCAGTAAATCTGGATTCTTTAAGAATGTGAAGTTCTGAGAACTACATCTCTTAAAGCATGGGTGAGAGTAGCCAACTCAGCCAGACACAAGAAGCCGCAAGTGCATGATGCCATTTATATGAAATGTTCAGAACAGGCAAATCCATACAGACAGAAAGCAGATTAGTGGTTGCCAGGGGCTAGGGGAGGAGAGACTTTGAAATGACTGCTAATGGGTACAGGGTTTCTTCTTGCGGGGATGAAAATGTTCTGGAATTAGAGAGCGGTAATGGTTGCACGACTTAGTGAATATACTAAAAACTACTGAATTGTACACTTTAAAAGGGTGAAGGTTATAGCATGGGAATTGTATCTCAATTAAAAAGAAAAAAATGATAATTGACAAACTGTCACAGCGAAGAGGATCCTAAGGAGACATGATGACTAAATGCAATGTGGTGTCCTAGATGGGATCCCAGAACAGAAAAAGTACATTAGGTAAAAACAAAAGAAATCTGAATAAAATATTAATTTTAGTTAATAATAAGGTATCAATATACGTTCGTTAATTGTAATAAATGTACTCTATTAATGTAAGAGGTTAATAAAAGGGGAAGCTGAGTGTGGAGTATACGGAAATTATACAGTATGATTTTTCTGTAAAACTAAAACTCTTCTAAAACAAAAAGGTTATTAAAAAGAAAAAAGCGTAGCCAGCTCAGACCTGGGAAATGGAAGAAAAAGGCTCTGTGATTTATCAGGCAGGAAGCAGGGGATACCCCCACCTGCAGAGCTGTGCCCACCCTGGAGACGTAGGGCTCCACAGAGTAAGACTGCTTCGGCCATTCTTCCAGAATCCATTCTCAGAGCTGCGCCTTTCTGTGTATGCCCTGGGCAGTAAACGGATTTTTTTTTTAATAATAATAATAATAAGGTAAGAAAAGCTTGATACAAAAACTATTTCTAAATGACTATAACTAATGTCCTCTGGGCTGCTGGGTAGGTAATCTGGGCCCGTCTGTGTACAGGCAAATGTGATTACAGCAGGGCCTGTATTGGCCAGTCTCTGAGCTCCCAGCCCCCTAAGCCGCTGCCTGCCCTAACCACATTAGCAGCACTCGAGCCATCCATCAGACTAACAGGGGGCCTGGGATTGGGCCTGGCCTCCCTGCAAGCAGCTGGGCCCTATTGTCTGGAGATGTCTGGCTCCTACTTCTCTCTTATCAAGGATGTGGCTATGGAACCAATCTGCCTTGCCTTGCTTGCCCTTTCTCCTGCCAGCCTCAGCCATCCCCTCTGCAACCTCAGAGATGCTTGGTTGGTTATGGGGAGGGAGGGTGTTCCTTGGTTCCTGCAGACAGACCAAATCTGTCTGGGAAGAGAGGCTGTGCTTCTAGCCACCATCTGCCTCTCACCTCCAGTTCAGCAAGTGCCCTCTCTTCTGCCCCTGCCATCAACTCTCCCAGTCTCCCTGGCCCAAGCCTGTCAAAAATAGAACTAACTGGCAGCAGGAGCCGAGAGTGGAAGGGGCAGGGGGTCTTGTTTACCTAACACCATGCTAGTTGCTACAAAGGTCAAGGCCCATCTGCCAGGCAGCGGGTGCCAGGAAACCAGCTGCCTTCGTGGCACGGGCACCAAACGTTAGTGAGGGGCAGGTGGACAGACCAAGAAATGGCCCTGGTACCCTGGCCTGCTATGCACGCACACACACACATACAGACACACACACATACTCAAAGCCCAGAATTGATGGAACAGGTAGTGGGTAATTCATTCGCTGCCGTGACCTAGGGCAAATGTTGAGTCCTGTGTTGGCACCTCCCTGCCATTTACCACGCTCATGAGCCCTATCCTTGCTCCCTGGCTAAGCTCAGGGAACTCCTTTTAATATTAGACTAAAATCATCAGAATTAAGAAGCTTAATCTGCTATTACCTGGGGAGAAATAACCAGGCAGTAGGTATAATGCATTTTAAATCTGAACAGAAACAAGTCAAGAGCACCTTGGCTTTGGGGATGAACCTCAACCAATCAAGCGTTGCCTCTGCAGGATCCCAGATAGCCCATCTCCCAATTCTGTCCCCTGCTGCCGTCACTGTGGGAGGGCTACAGAGACAGGCGATGATGAGCAAGAGTGAAGCAATGACTGGGACAGACCCTAGAGCACCCTGAGGGCAGGTGAGGGCCAGCTTGGGAGCTGAGCAGAGTGGGTCTCTCCCAGCCTCAGCCCCTCCACCAGACAAATGAGTAGGTTATCTTTTATTGATCGAATTGTGTCCCCCCAAAATATGTGTCAACTTGGCTAGGCCATGATTCCCATTATTGTGTGATTGTCCACCATTTTGTGATCTGATGTGATTTTCCTATGCATTGTAAATTCTATCTCTATGATGTTAATGAGGCAGGATTCAATCTGCAAGATTAGGTTGTATCTTGAGTCAATCTCTTTTGAGGTATAAAAGAGAGAAGCTAGCAGAGAGACAGGAGGTCCTCATACCACTGAGAAAAGAAGTGCCAGGAGGAAAGCACGTCCTTTGGACCCAGGGTCTCTGTGCTGAAAAGCTCCTAGACCAGGAGAAGAGTGATGACAAAGACCTTCCTCCAAAGGGGATAGAGAAAGCCTTCCCCTAGAGCTGGCACCCTGAATTTGGACTTCTAGCCTACTAGTCTGTGAGGGAATAAATTTCAGTTTGTTAAAGGCATCCGTTGTTGGTATTTCTGTTATAGCAGCACTAGATAACTAAGACACCATCCCAACCTGACCCTAAGAGGAAAAACTGGCTTTAGAGAATTTAAGAGTGAATTGCCAATGCTTCTTCCCTGGAAGTCCGCACTTCTCAGACCCTCAACTGTGGGCTCAGGGAAGCCAGGGAGAGGAATGATGTCTCAGCAGGAACAATCCCCTTCCTCAGAGAGATTTCCATGTAGGTAGGCTGGACTGAAGAGCACATTGTCCAGAAAAACAGACCATGTGTTGACAGCAAGGGTAGGCTCCATCAGACAGAACACGTAATTGCGGCTTCCTGCTCTGAAAGAAGTAGTTAAAGGTGGAACAAGGGCTCACAGGGGTGTGCCTACATGTGTGAGTGCATTCTAGGGAGGCTTGGAGTTGGTCCCTCATGTGCCCAGAAACACTGGCAACTTTAGAGAGAAGGGACTAGGGAGATTCGAAGAGGGCTTGCACCAGCTGCGTGACCTTGACAAGCCACCTCCCTTCTCTGAACCTGTTTCTGATCTATAAGCCATCAAATTAGATTCCTGATTTTTCAACTCTGCTTGTGCATCAGATCCAGAGCCCTGGTGGCGCTGTGGCTAAGCATTCGGCTGCTAACCAAGAAGTCAGTAGTTCAAATTCGCCAGCCACTCTTTGGAAACCCTATGAGGCAGTTCTACTTTGTCCTATAGGGTCACTATGAGTCGTAATTGACTTGACGGCAAGGGGTTTGGTTTGGTTTTTGATTGTGCATCAGAATCACTTGGAAAGCTTTACTAGAAATAGAAATACCTTACGACCTAGCAATCCCACTAGTAGGAATACACCCTAGAGATAGAAGAGCTGTCACACAAATAGACATATGCACTCCCATGTTCGTTTCAACACTATTCACAATAGCAAAAAGATGGAAACAACCTAAATGCCCATCAACAGATGAATGGATAAACAATTACGGTACAGGCACACAATGGAATACTACGCACGATAAAAAACAATGATGAATCCACGAAACATCTCACAACATGGATGAATCTGGAGAGCATTATGCTGAGCGAAAGAAGTCATTCACAAAAGGACATATACTGTATGACACCACTATAAAAAGAACTCAAGAAAAGGTTTACACACAGAAAAAAAAATTCTTTGATGGTTACAAGGGTGGCGAGGGAGCAGGCGGGAAGATCACTAACTAAATGGTAGACAAGTGTCAACTTTGGTAAAGGGTAAGACAACACACAATATAGGGGAAGTCAGCACACTGTACCAAAGCAAAAGCATAGAAGTTTTTTAGACACATCCAAACACTTTGAGGGACTGAGTAGCTGGGGCTGGGGACTGGGGACCATAGTCTCAGGGGACATCTAGGTCAATTGGCATAACACAGTTCATTAAGAAAATGTTCTACATCCCACTTTGGTGAGTAGCATCTGGGGTCTTAAAAACTTCTGAGTGGCAATCTAAGATACATCCATTGGTCCCATCACGTTCAGAGCAAAAGAAGATGAAGAAAACCAAAGACCCAAGGAAAACATTAGCCCAAAGGACTAAAGGACCACATGAACCAGAGACTCCACCGGCCTGAGACCAGAAGAACTGGATGGTGCCCAGCTACCACCACCGACACCTCTGACAGGGATCACAACAGAGAGTCCTGGACATAACGGGAGAAAAATGTAGAACAGAATTCAAATTCACGAAAAGACTAGACTTACTGGTCTGACAGAGACTGGAGGAACCCCCGAGACTTTGGCCCCCGGACACACTGCTAACTCAGAACTGAAACCACTCCCGTAGCTCACTTTTCAGACAAGGATTAGACAGGCCTATAAAACAAAAAATAACACATGTAAGGAACATGCTTCTTAGTTCAATCAAATACATGAGACCAAATGGGCAACTCCTGCCCAAAAGCAAGATGAGAAGGCAGGAAGGGACAGGAACTGGACAAATGGACACAGGGAACCTGGGGTGGAAAGGGGGAGCATACTGTCACATTATGGGGATTGCAACGAATGTCACAAAACAATATGTGTATAAATTTTTTAATGAGACGTTAACTTGAGCTATAAACTTTCACCTAAAGCACAACAAAATTTTTTAAAAAATGAATCACTTGGAATGCTTTAAAAAAGTATAGTTACCTGAGCCCCACCCCTAGAGATCTTGAGTTAATTGGTGAGTATGGGGGCCACCACCCATCTGTCTGGTGGTTTTCATTTTGCTATGATGCTGGAAGCTATGCTACCGGTATTTCAAGTATCAGCACAGTCACGCATGGTGAACAGATTTCAGGAGAACTTCCAGACTAAGACAAACTAGGAATAAAGGCCTGGCAATCTCCTTCCAAAAATTAGTCAGTGAAAATGTTATGGATTAGAACAGAATACTGTCTAATATAGTGCCAGAAGAGGAACCCCCTAGGTTAGAAGACGCTCAAAATATGACTAGGGAAGAGCTGCAACAATGGACTCAAGCATACTAACAATCGTGAAGATGGCAGAACTGGGCAACATTTCGTTCTGTTGTACATGGGGTCACCATGTGTTGGAGCCAACTCGATGGCAACTAACAACAACAAGAGAGGCCACCAGTATGTTTTAAAACTCACCAGGTGATTCTAAAGTTTGGCCAGGGCTTCAAACCAGTTCATTCCAGTTTGAACCCCTGCTGAGAATTTGCATTTCCACTCCCAGATATACTGAATCAGAATCTACAGTTTAACAAGATCCCCAGGTGATTCTTAAGTATAATAAATTTTGAGAACCACTGCTCTACTAGAGATGCCCTGGTGGAACAGTGGTTAAGAGCTCAGGCTGCTAACCAAAAAGGTTGGTAATTCAAATCCACCAGATGCTTCTTGGAAACTCTATGGGGCAGTTCTAATCTGTCCTATAGGGTTGCTATGAGTCGGAATCAACTCAACTGCAGCGGGTTTGGTTTGGTGGGGCTCTACTAGTGGTTCTCAGAATCGGTTCCTAACCATCAGCATTAGCATAGCTGGGAACTTGTTCAAAATGCAGATTCTCAGCAGTGGTTCGAACCAGAATGAACTGGTTCAAGCCCTGGATGAAATAGCAATGGTTTGAGAACCACTTAGCTTGTATCAGAATCATCTGGAGGATTGTTAAAACACAAATTGCTGAGTCCTGTCCCCAGAACTTCTGACTCAGTATGTCTGGGGTGGGGGCCAAGAATTTGCATTTCTAACAAATTCCAAGGTGATACTGATGCTGCTGGTCTAGGTACCACACTTACAGAACCACTGCCCTAGACAAATGCTACTTAAAGCATGGTCCCTGTAGTGGCAGCAACAGCATCACCTGGAAGCCTGTGGGAAATGCAAACTAATGTGCCTTGTTACAAGCTATAAAACAATATGTCCTTAGATGATGAAGAGGAGGAGGGAAGGATAGCAAAGCTGCAGTGAGGAGAGAAGGGGGGCTCTTGAGTAAGAGGAGGGAGACCCTAATTGGAATCACCACTGCATTGGTGTGTGATGGAGAGGGCCCCACTGAGATCTGTTCTTCTCTCCCCTTGCCTTTCCACACTATTGTGGCAGGTTTTCATGAGAGCTCCTCATCCCATTTTCACTCAGGTGGTAGATTTACGTAAATCACTGGCTCAGTCCCCTTACCCCCCACTCCCAATCACCCATCCTGTCCAAGTTCATCATCTCACCTGTATTACAAATGGAAAAGAATATGTGATTTGAATGACTTCCTGAAGACCCTAGGGCAAAAGTTTTATACACCATTGATCTGGGGTCCGTTCTCTATACTGGAGCTCCAGAAGCACCTGGTCCACATGGAAAGGCTGGCAGCTAGAGCATGCCGTGTAAGCCCTGGTCCTAAGTGCTCTAGGCTTGGAATGCCAGCCCCCTTGCTTGGCCTGGTGCCTCATGTCTAGCCGAAGTACATCCTCAACCACTGAGCTGCATAAATGCTATGAGGCATTAAGAGAGCAGGTAGCACAGGCCAGTTAGGAGTGCCCTGGCCTGGGAGTCAAGAGTCCTGAGCCTGCCTTGGTATCAACTCCAATTTACTATGACCCTGACCCAACCACCTACTCTCTCTGGGTCTTAATTTCTCTCTCTATAAAATGGGAAAAGTAATCCCACCTGGTTTCCCTCCAGTGGAATTGCAAGGTATCTCATTTACTTGAGATACCTTGCAGTTTGAGGCTCTCCCCTTCAGTCACTATTAGGTTTCCTATATTTGAAGGAGAAAGAACCAGTAGGTAGGGGTGAAAGTCATACATTTGGTGTGTGTATATATGGTGCCCTAAAGTTCCATTCCTAGCATCCTCACTCTGTGGAACAAAACTTGATAGTGTACCTGATGTTGGCATAATGTAACATAAACATCATAGTGAGAAAAGGGACTTATTCCAAATGTGGTCCCATTACACAACCTGCTGTGAGAAATGTCAGAAGAACCTGTTTCACATTGCTCTAAATCAAGGCTTCAAACCAGTTCTTCCTAGTCCAGTCATGGCCAAGGAAGTGAAATCGGAACAGACCCAAATTTCCAAAATGTGGGTGACGTGGAATGATAATGATAACAGGAAAAATTACGGGTCGAAGTCCTGGGGAAACTTAATGCCTCTTTTAGAAAACAAGGGCAGTGTACCAACATAGTAACCAAATCTTTTGCCCGTCAGATTTTGAGCAGAGTTGGAAACAGCAGTGCCCCTCTCAAAGATGGTGGCCAACCGCACCGCTTTAAATGTGTGTCGCTCTCCACAGTCCTGCCAATAATCCAGCCTTATCATCAAGTTTCTCAAAAGGCTCACTATGGATCGTCCGAGTCTCTCATTCCAGGACTTTGACTTGTAATTTTTCCCATTCCGGTTATTATTCTGGATCACCCAAATTTTAAACATTTGGGTCTGTTCTGGTTTTGCTGCATCAACCATGACTGAACCAGTTCAAACTGGTTCAAAGCCCTACTTTAAATAGCCTCATTGATAGCAAATCTTCATCCAAGGAGGGTGGGTGTGATTGTTGGAAACCACCCAAAGCTCTCCAGAGCCAAGAATGGTGAATAGAATTAGAGATTAAGGCTAGGAAATACCATTTTTCATCTAAAACAAGGTGCAACTATAATTAAATCGATTTAGGGGTTGGTCTGGATGGTCTCCAATGTCTCTTCCAGCTCCAACAGGCTGTGATTTTCTTGTATAAATAGAAAATGGATTCTGAAGGCAAATGGAAAACATTCCACAGGTGTTTTGAATTAAGTAACTTCAAAGGAATCTGTAGAAAATTAATCCTTCCAAGGCAACTACTTTAAAGGGGAATTCTCGTTAAGATACATACCTTATTTCACAGATTCAGAGCCACACTTCTTTTTTTTCCCCACATTTTATCTCTGAAATCAGGATTCAAAAGACAATTGGTAGAAGGTCATAGTTTAGTTGACAGCATTTTTTCTTTCTTAGTGGTGCATAAAATAATGGTGTGTCTTTCAACCAATGGCATCTTAGGTTCAATGAAATACAGTAAATCCCAAAATGTTTTGATTTTACTTTCAGTACCAATTGTTTTAGAGTTACATTTCTTGTCATATTTTTTTCACTTCTCGGATGAGTCTTGATTCTCAGCTTTGGCAGCACATTATAAACATCTAAGAAGCTTTTAAAACTCTGCATGCTCAGGCTGCACTCCAGACCAATTAAATCCAAGTCTCTGGGGATAGGATTCAGGCAATATTAGTTTTTAAAGCTCTCCAGGCGGAAGGTCTACTGCACCTTAAAATCATCACAAGTATCTTGTAATCCTGTGGGAATCCAGTCTTATGGGACCCAACACCACAGCAGGTGGACCAGAGAAATAGAAATATCTTAGGAATATTGTTGAGCTCCTAGATGGAGCCATGCCTGAAGTCTTCCATCACCTCTGGACTTTATTACTTTATAAAGCAATAAATCTTCTTTATTGTTTAAGCTGGTTTGACTTGAGTGTTCTGTTACTTGTAACACACACAGAATGTGATACCAGCAGTGGTTTTTAAAATCACAGCCCTTAAATATACAGCTGACTGAGCTGAGGAGATAAAGGGGGGACAGGGGGAGGCAATGAAGCCTCCGCTACTCTGGGCCAAGAGGTTGGTAATCCTTGTTCAGAGGTAGCAAGACAGCTGATTAAACTTTTTATCTTAAGAGTCGGACCATATATTTGCCAAGGCTTCAATGCCCCAGAATTTGAGAGGGCAAATTCAAGAATTTAAGTCTCCAGAAAGACTTCAGACTGGCCCATCTTAAAACAGGTAGAGAAGAAAATATGGATTTGCTAAGAGAGGGCCTTTTTAGCTTGTGGTCTGCAATATAAATTCCCCCAGAAGGGGTCTGGCAATTAACAGTTAGCTTTGCAGAGTTGGAGAAGCAACATTCTCTACATCAAGCTCAATTTCCTATAAGTAGAGGCAAAAAGTAAGAAATACAGCTGAAGACAGAATAGGACCCAGGAGAAGTCTAATCCCCTGGGTCTCTCTCAAGTACACCTGTTGAGTATTGTCTGCCTAAGAAAAGTATTTATCACTCCCCTAGCTAAAATGTAGCAGTAGGCAAGAAGCCTTAGAGAACAGAACCAAGGGCCATGGACAATCGTGGACAGGAATTAATCAGAGAGTCCTTGCTATTCTTGCCCAGCGCTTTGTCATATGAGCTGTGGGCCAGGAACCACTCTTTGCTCTACCCCATCCTCCCCTTTCCACAAGGGCATTTGTATAGAAGTTGTCCTAATCTCTCCCAGCATTGTAAAATGAGTATGTTGGAGGTAGCTGGTTAATGCATACTAGGTCACCAGATCATAGGGTTCTAGATCTGGGCCTGATGGAAAAGACTGACATCACTCACAGAAGTGATCTTAAAGCCCAGCAAAAAACTGGATGATACTCTGTTGTTTGCCTTTGAGGGAGGAATGAACGTGTTTCCTATAGGCTGAGCATTTGTAAAAGTATATGTACAGAAACAAGAATACATATAAACAGGGTGAACACCTTCTTTCTCCCTTTTTACCAGGACCTGAATTCCCCAGCTATGCATTTTGAGTGGAAACCACCCAACTGCAAGCTCCATTGGCCACATCCTCTGGCTATAGTGATTGATTCTGAGATGGGCAATTATTGCTGCTGGTGAAACCCGAGCAGACGTTTGCTGGTGGCTTTGGGGAGAAAGAGTATTGTCTTTCTTTTAAGGGAGCCACCAAAACATTCTCTCTCTCCCTCTCTCTCGATGAAAAGTGTTGGTAAGGGTGTGGAGAAACTAGAAAGCTTATACATTGTTGGTGGGAATGTAAAATGATGCAGCCACTTTGGAAAATAGTTTGGCAGTTTTTTAAATGTTTGACACAGACTGCCATCAAACCAGTTGCCATCAAGTCTACTCCAGCTCATAGCAACCCTATGTGTGTCAGAGTAGAACTGTGTTTCTTAGGGTTTTCAATGACTGATTTTTTGCAAGTAAATCGCCATGCCTTTCTTCCAAGGCACTCTGAGTGGACTCAAACCTCTGACCTTTCAGTTAGCAGCCAAGTGTGTTAACCATTTACACCACCCAGAGACTCCGGAGTTACCATATGACCCACAAATTCCACTCTTAAGTAGCTACCCAAGAGAAATGGGAGGATATGTCCACACATGACTTGTATGCAAATGTTCACAGCAGCACTATTCATAATAGCCAATAAGTAGAAACAACTCAAATGTCTATTGACTACTGAATAAATAAACAAAATAAGAAATAATGTTCTTGTTAGTTATTGTCGACTCAGTTCAAACTCATAGCATCGCTATGTACAACAGAATGAAACACTGCCCGCTGCTATTCCATCCTGACAATCGTTGTTATTCTTGAGCCCATTGTTGCAGCCACTGTGTCAATTCATCTAGTTGAGGGTCTTCCTCTTTTTCACTGACCCTCTACTTTACCAGGCATGATGTCCTTCCCCAGGAACTGATCCCTCCTGATCACATGTCCAAAGTAAATGAGATGAAGTCTTGCCATCCCACTTCTAAGGAGCCTTCTGGCTGTACTTTTTCCAAGACAGATTTGTTCGTTCCTCTGGCAGTCCGTGGTATATTCAATATTCTTCGCCAACACCATAATTCAAAGGCATCAATTCTTCTTTGGTCTTCCTTATTCATTGTCCAGCTTTCATATGTGTATGAGGTGATTGAAAACATCATGGCTTGGGTCAGGCACACCTTAGTCCTTAAAGTGACATCTTTCTTTTTAATACTTTAAAGAGGTCTTTTGCAGCAGGTAATAAATAATAGTAAGTAATAAAATACCAATTCATTCTATAACATCTATGATCTTCAAAAACATTATGCTCAGTAAAAGAAATCAGTCATAAAGGACCACATATTGTATGATTCCATTTAAATGAAATATCCAGACTAGGTAAATCTGTAGAATCAGAAAGTAGATTAATGATTGCCTAGATCTGTGGGATGGGGAGGGTGGGAGTGACGGCTAAGAGTTCCAGGTTTCTTTATGGGGTAATGAAAATGTTCTGAAATTAGGTTGTGGTGATGGTTGCACAACGCTGTAAATATCCTAAAAGTCATTGAATTGTACACTCAAAATGAGTGAATTTTATGGTATGTAAATTACACCTCAATAAAGCTAAGGAGGAGGAGCAGACTTTTGATGAGCAGAGTTGTCAGACTCTGCCAAGTGAAGCCATCCTGGAGACGGAGGCAGATCTTCAACCGTGGGAGCCTGTGCTTTGAGTTCACACTTACACAAAACTAGCTGGGCCTCCAGGTATATTCATTAAATATAGAATCTGATTTTATTTCAGTAGCCTGTAGCATTGGACAAGATTGGCCAGAGCTTCCCAGAGGGAGAAAGGCGTGTCCTTTGGAGTGAGCTCCCTGAGACAGGTGAGACTGGGGAATGAATCTGGCAAGAGGAAAGGTTATGGCTAGAGTATCCATGGTTTCCAACAAAAAGGGAGCCCAGGCAAACGTGCTCAGAGGACAATGGGACAAATTATATGAAAGTAGGCCTACTCAGCGATCCCCAGACTCCACTAACCTTCTGGCTGAGGGCTCAAGAAGGAAAATCTAGGGCTTGTGGCTGGCCTGCCTCTAAAAGGGCTTAGCTCCGGGGCCAGGATGTGGGGTTGCAATCACTGTATAACGAACAAACAGCATCATCCAAACAGGCAGGGAACTCACGTGGGACTCAAGCCTGTCCTAAAAACAAGGGCCTGGGCTACCTGCGTTCCTCATCCATCCATCTTCACACCTGAGAGAGAAAGTAACAAGCATCTTGATATATATTCCTCTACAATCTGGTTATGAGGTTATCAAGCAAGAAAAAGACGCACCAAGGGAATGTATATGCTTTTTTCATAAAGGAAACTGTGAGAAAATAGCTGGAATTTATCTTGAGGGAGATAATAGAAGCACTTTTTTAAAATGTTGGGAAAAAACAGTATTTTTCCCTAGAACATTCCAGGTTTAGATCATGTTTCTCATTAATGGGCCTCCCAGCCAGATTCATCTTAGGTCCAGGGGACGAGAAAGGAAGTGGATCCGCCTGGTCAGTGGTTTTAATACAAGTCAAGATGAGCCACCCCAAACCGGGCCTCCATTTCAGCCCAACTCAGAGCCTCTTGGAGGGTAAACCAAGGGCATTCACTCCTCATGACCTCAGGGACACTGGAAAGTTCTGGAAGGTGTCTCAGTTTGTCTGCTGGAATCTCTATATATCATCACTGTCTTGGTGAGGGACTTTGGCCCCTTTGCCTACACAAATGTAAATACTAAATGTACTTTACTGACCTATTTGTGTAAGAACTATCTTTGCTGGCTGAGACAGAAAGTCAATGGGATAATGGATATGAAAGCACCTTGTGAACCAAGAGGCACTGGCTGGGGTGCAGGGAAGGTGACTGGGGCAAGAATTTATTGAATGCATTCAAGTGCCATGCACTTTCTGTTCGGTTATTTTATTAAATCCTTAAAAATCTCTATGAGGTAGGCATTTCCACTTACATATGGAGAAACTTGTTGTGCTTAGACGTCCTGGAGTTGATTCGGACTCATAGCAACCATGTGTACAGCAGACGGAAACACTGCCCAGTCTTGCGCCATCCTCACAACCACTGCTATGCTTCAGCCCATTGTTGCAGTTACTATGTCAATCCATCTCATTAAGGGTCTTCTTCTTTTTCACTGACCCTCTACTTTACCAAGCACGAAGTCCTTCTCCAGGGACTGGTCCCTCCTGATAACGTGTCCAAAGTGTGCAAGACAAAGTCTCGCCATCCTCAGGGGAACTAAGACCCATGAATTTAACACTACATGTCTAACCCTATCTGTAAGTGGCAGAGTTGGTATCTGAACCCCAAGTCTGATTTGGAGATCGAAACTCAGAGAAGTTTCCATATCCATACATAGCTGGCTTCCCTATGCTGGTCATGGAGACTAAACGTCCTCATCTGGGGCTGAGTTCATTATCTGGGGACTTCAGCTCTGACGGTGCTGCTCAGTATGCAGAAATACCCTCAATGAGGCTATCGCCACAGTCCTGGTACCTCAGACGTTGTCACTTAGAAATCCCTTTGACTGCTTCTTCCTCTCTTCCAGCAAGGGAGTTCTTAAGCCAATGCTCTCAAAATGGCCCCTTCCCCTGAGTGCATGGGGTGGGGGTGGGGGGTTCTTGTCCCTGGATGAGTCATCATCTCTTTTTTTGGTGTTGGTATATTCTCATCCTGGCTCATCACTTAACTTCTCTGAGTTTCAATCTCCAAATTAGAAAACTGGGCCAGATCGGTGATTTTCAAACTTATTTCACCATGACTTACTATAAGAAATATATTTTCTCTTACAACCTGATCCCTATGTAAATATATAGTGTATGTGTATACTGTATATATACACATACACACGTTGTTGTTGTTGGTTGCTGTTGTATCAGCTCTGAATCATGGTGACTTTATGTATACCAAACCAAAACCAAACCCATTGCCGTCAAGTAGATTCCAACTCATAGCAACCCTATAGGACAGGGTAGAACTGCCTCTATAGGGTTTCTAAGGCTGTAATCTTCACAGAAGACTGCCACATCTTTCTCCCAAGGAGAGACTGGTGGGTATGAACCACTGACCTTTTGGCCAGCAGTCAAGTGCTTTAACCACGGCACCACCAGGGTTCCTGACCTTGTGTATAACACAACAGACTGTTGCTCAGTCCTGTGCAATCTTCATGATCATTAGTATGTTTGAGTCCATTGATGCAGATATATACCAGTATGCATCACTTAAGGTCCATTCAGGCAACATCTGACTGTGTGTAGGTCCATGGACCCATAAGTTTATAATAGAGTTCAGAAATCTCTATTGAAGGTTTTCTAAGCTGTAATGTTTATGGAAGCAGATCACCAGGTCTTTCTCCTGCTGAGCCACTGGGTGGGTTGAACTCCCAACCTTTTGGTTAGCAGCCAAGCGCTCAACTAAAAAAAAAAAGAAAGAAAGAAAGCAATCCCTATTGGAGAACGAGACGTAGTAGAGATCCAATCTGTCTCTCACTAGCTCTCTGGGTCTCAAGTCCACCCCTGCCCTGGAGAGGCATGCGTAGGGGGGCCCAGCACCCATCCTCAGCTGCCTGTCCCATGGCACTCACTTTGGGCAGGGACCATGCAGACACCACCAGAGCCACCAAAGGGGATGCTTCGCTGAGGTTGGTTGGTGCCACACTTGGCCTGGGTGGCCTATGCATGATGTCTGGGCCCAAGGCTCCTCCCGAGGTGGTAGCTGCCAAGCTGTCCGGGCTGTGGTGGTAGTGGGAGGAGGAGCAGGAAAGGCTGCCAGGGGAGGAGGCAGAGGAAGGGCAGGAGGTGCTGGAAGAGCTTAAGGCTTTAACCATTAGGTGGGTCAGGGAAGGCAGGCAGGGAGGAAGGAAGGAAAGCGAGTGTGCCATGGCAGGCAGGTGGGGGACTGAGTGGCAACCATACAGGGACAGCAGCAGTGGAGCCCTTGGCATGGCAGTGGCAGCACAGGTCCCAGGCCCTCCTGGTGACTGTCCTGCATGCCTCTCTCCGGTATATAATATTGTGTTCGCAGAACGTTCAAATCACATAATGTACTACGTCGCAGAACGCATCATAGACATTAAGCAATGCACACCAGGTGGCACAGTAGTTAAGAGCTGGGCTGCTAACCAAAATGTCGGCAGTTGGAATCCACCGGCCACTGCTTTGAGGCAATTCGACTCTGTCCTATAGAGTCGTTATGAGTCAGAATCGACCCAATGGCAACAGATTTATGGATTGATTATATATATATATATACATACATATATTTCATGAAGCAAAGCTCGTCCTTAGTAAATGTGATGCACTCTGTTATTTTCTATTCTATTCTTTTTTTTTTTTAAATGCTGGTCACAGCCCATTCATTGATGTCACTACCCTAATGGGTCATGACCCACGGTTTGAAAACGCCCGTTCTAGATGCTCTCTGATGACCATTCCTGCTGTGTGACATTTGATGATTCTTTATCTGGCCTTTCCATGCTAGTGGCATACGTAGAGTATTGTACAGGCCCTGGGCACATGGCATCACTGAGTAGTTTCTACTAACCCATTACAGCCTAGCGTCCTTCCTCAAGCACAGTAATGTGTTAATTAAACAATTAACGAGCTTGACTTGTGTTTCTGAGCTGATATTATGGTAAAGTTATCTAAAAGAGAGGTGTCAGATGTTTGGACAGGAGCACAATTTCAGCGCTTGCCACAGGTGCCACCGGCCTTACCCGGTTAATAGAAACTGCTCAGTGGAGCCACCCACACAGGGCTGGTGCAATACTCAACCATACCTGCCATATCCTAGCTATACCTCTGCTGGGGACTGGTGAGCTCCTTCTGCCTGCCGCTGCTCCGAGCGTCTCCCCATCCCCAGAACATTTCTGCTGACAACCTGTTTCACATGTGTGCACGTTACCTTCATGAATCACTGAGGTTAAATGACTTACTCAAAGTCACAGCACTAGTAGCTGGAGTAAGGACTTTAACCTGCACAACCTGACTGCAAGCCCAGCGCTTTCCATGCTGTCATCTGTCTGCTGAGACAAGTCTCCTGCAGTCAGTCAGCACCACGCATCCTGGAAAGACTGCCCTCTGCCACACCCACCTGGAGGCTCTTAAACCAAACCCATTGCCATCGAGTCAATGCTGAGCTTTTCTCCTGGCCCTTCTGATTCCAGCTCTCCACACCTTTTAGATGGCTTTCAATACCTGCTTCCCAATATGTCTCTGATGTCTGTGCACACCTGAGTCATCGTTGTTGTTGGGTGCTGTCAAGTCGATTCCAACTCATAGCAACCCCATGTGATGGAGTAGAACTGCCCCACAGGGTTTCCTAGGCTGTAATCATTATGGGAGCAGATCGCCAGGTCATTCTCCCACAGAGTGGCTGGTGGGTTTGAACCTTTCAGTTAGCAGAGGAGCACTTAACCATTGTACCACCAGGGCTCCTTATTTGGGGAGGAGGGACAGGTAAGTCAGTCCATTTTATCTGTCTTGTCCATGGGCATCTCTCTGAATTCTTATTCCCACAGGAGCAGATGTTCTACCATATGCAGGCTTTAATTTGACAAACCGGATATGTATCATTAAAGCTATATCTTTCTTCCAGTCCCAAGACTGGAACTTTGACTTGTCCTATCAAAGACCCCCCTGGACCTGTGTTCTGTTAGCCAGGAGTCTCATTGAGGCACTGAGCTAGGGATGCTGGGAGGGGTATAGAAGATCCACCCAAAACCCAAACCCATTGCCGTCGAGTCAATTCCAACTCATAGAGACCCTATAGGACAGAGTAGAACTGCCTCATAGGGTTTCTAGGGAGCAGCTGGTGGATTCAAACTGCCAACCTCTTGGTTAACCACTGAGCCTCCAGGGCTCCACAGAAGGTCCAGTGCATCCCTAAATACATAGGAACCCACTATGGGGAGTGCCACTCAAAACTTATGGTGGCAGAGATGAGGCCCTTACCCCAGAGGGGCATCTGTAAGCAAAGTTCTGGCTTGAGATTTCTAATGGCTATTAACTGCTGTGCGTGGGCTTAGGTAGAGAGGAAAGATGGAGAATGATCGCTAGATGGTAGTTGATGGGTATTAAATAACAGATAGTAGCTGGTAGATGGTAGGCAACTATTGATAGTAGAGAATAAAAAGTAGCTGATAGCCTGTAGCACATAGCAGATAATAGTAGATAGTAGATCACAGATAACAAATGGAAGATACTGGATAATGGTTGAGGATAATAGAAGCTGATAGTAGATAATAGTAGATAGTTGATAAGAGTAGTTAATAATGGATAATAGTAGCTGGGTGATAATAGTAGCTAATGGTGGCTAATAGTTGGGAAGTGATAATAGTTGCTAATAGAGGACAGTGCTAATAGCAGATAATAGAGAGTGGCTGGCTATAGATCAGAGCTGACAGCTCACAAGTAGTGACCTGAAAGATCACTAGGTACAGAGCATCTCCTAGTTCTATCTATTATTCTAAATGGCATTAGGACACACTGGGACACCCTTATGTAAGCCTGTCCTGAAGTCTCTGTAGTTCAAGGTGGGGCAGGGCAGTGTTGGTGGGGGAGAGGATACTCAGCCAAGCAGCCACAAAACGCTGACTTCCAGTTGAAATTCCTTCTTTAACCAGCTGTAGGACCTTAAGCCCATGACTTATCCCCTAGGCTTCCTCATGACTAAGGGAGGAGCTGAGTCATAATCCCAGCTCTACCCACCACCGGGAGTCCCTGAGTGACACAAATGGTTACGTGCTTGACTACTAACTGAAAGCTTGAACTTTCAAGCCCACCCAGAGGCACCTCATAAGAAAGGTCTGGCAATCTGTTCCCAAAACGTCACAGCCTTGAAAACCCTATGCAGCACAGTTCTACTCTGACTCAATGGCAACTGGTTTTTGTTTGTTTTGTTTTCTACCCACCACAGAGGGCAAAATGAGGATAAACAATAGGGGTAAAACCACTTGGGTAGGAGCCCTGGTGGCAAAATGGTTAAGTGCTCGGCTGCTAACCGAAAAGTTGGCAGTTCAAACCCACCCTGCAGCTCTGAGGGAGAAAGAACTGGCCATCTGCTCCCTTAAAGATTACAGCCTAGAAAACCATAAGGGGTCGTTCTACTCTGTCACAGGGGGTCACTATGAGACAAAACCGACTCAACGGCACCTAACAACAACAACAGCACAAACCCACTCGGATATTCTGGAGTGTGGTACAGGAGAAAGATGGCCTGCAAAGCTGGCAAAGGCCCCCTGCAGAAGGCAGGCGATTGGCCCCAGTTTGTGGGCAGAGAGGTTAACTATTTCCTGCCCTGGCAGTCAGCAGGAGGCATGCATAGGGCAGAAGCCGCATATGATTGCCAGGCTAGTCCCGCTGCAGATGGGCCAGTGGCACACTTGGCTTGTCTTTCACAAATGCTCAAAATCTGAATGTTCTCCTAACACTGTCCAGTGGTTTCTGTTGTTTGCTCACGGCTTCCCCCACTGTATATGGAATAAAATTCTAACGCCTCACTAGCGACTAAAACCAGTTGCTGAGGAGTCATCTCTGACTCATGGCAACCCCAAGTGCGTTAGAGTAGAACTGTGCTCCATAGGGTTTTTCAATGGCTGGTTTTTCAGGAGATCACCAGGTCTTTTTTCCGAGGTGCCTCTAGGTAGACTTGAACCTCTGCCCTTTCAGTTAGGAGTTGAGAGCGTTAACCATTTGCACCAGCCAGGGATTCCCACCAGGGCCTACAAGGTCCTTTTTGATCTGATACTTTTCTAACTTTCTGACCTCAGTCATACTCCTCTCCCCCCGTCATTCACTCTGCGTCAGTGACTTCTGCTGTTCTCAGACAATTCAAGCTTATTCCCACAAGGCCTTTGCACTTGATGTCCCCTCTTCCTAGAACATTCTCCCCCACGTCTACTCTTAAGTTGTTTACATGGTGGTTTCTTCTCACTATCCAGGCCTCTGCTCAACTGTCGCCTCCTCCAAGAAGCCTTCCCTGACCACCATGGAGAAAGAATCTCCTTACCCCAAGTGACTTTCTGTCACATCACTCTGTTTAAGTTCCTTTGTAGTACTTAATCCCTAGCCAAAAGTATCTTCTTTATTTACTCATTAGGTTGTTCAACATCTACTCCATTCAAATGGAACTTCCATAAAATCAGGGCCTTGTTATCTCTTCATTAAAGTTTCCCCAGCCTATAATAGTTTCTGGCGCATAGTAGGGTCTCAATTAATATTTGTTGAATGAATCAGTGAATGAAAAAAAAGTCATCGCATCTGCAACAAGAAGGCAGCTTTGAGGCCAGACAGTCCAGGGATCAGAAAACTGTTCTACTTCAAACTACAGTGAGAAGTTGGACAAGTTACTTAAACTCTCATTATCTTTAGTTTGCTCAACTACAAACACCAGGATGATACTGACAGTGACGAACTTTACCTGAGCCCTGTGCTCCTGCAGATTGAGAAATCCCCCCACCCTTTTGAGTTTCCAGAAGTAGCTACCTCAAAGGACCACCCCAATCTCTATATTCCGAGATAAGACGCATCTCCCGCCTTCCTCAAGATTCCTGGGAGACTCACTCCTTGTTTACCTGCCTCTATAAACCCCAGGGCCTCTTCCTTTTCTCTGAGATGCTCCTCAGTAATTAGTGTGCCCCTCACTGCAAATAGCCTGAATGAAATTATCTCCTTAATTGTACATTGTGTCTTTTACGGTGTTTTTCCCCTCACAGAGTTCATGTGAGGATTAAACGAAACACAGCGTGTGGAAATTGTCTTGCACAACACCTTCAGTACAGTTTTTGCCTCAGTGGGATTTGAATGGTCTCCAGTGACTCTCCAGACTGAGGCAGAGTACTGGTCTACCCATGGAGTCCCTGGGTGATGCAAATAATTAAGTCCTTGACTACTAGCCAAAAGGTTGGAGGCTCGAATCCACCCAGGGGCTCCTCGGAACACAGGCCTGGGGATCTGCTTCCAAAAGGTCACAGCCTTGAAAACCCTATAGTGCAAAGTTCTACTCTGCACACATGGGGTCTCCATGAGTCTGAATTGACTTAATGGCAACTAACAGTTGGTCTACTCACAGGTCAGAGAAAAACTAACCACAGAACCCATCATAACTACTCGGGACTCTAACCCCCTATTACCTCTGCTCCCACGAGAAAGAGAAGAAAATGCTACCCTGTGCTTATTATTTTCATATATGATGTGCATTCATAGGTAAATGTGATACAGTATATACAGTAATAGTAGGAACCATTTTGAAGTCAACTACATATTATGCGATCTAGGTACACACAAGGTACTTACTTGTGCTTACTTACTAATCTGTAGTGGACAATTTCACTTGTTTTTCACCACATCTGAGAAAAACGGCTTAGGGGAAGTCTCTGACCTCGTCCAATCCCACAAGGGAGAAGGAGAACCAAGATCAACAGCACAAGGCTGACTCCCATGAGGTGGAAGCCAGACAAGCCTCCTCTCTCTGACATCTTTACTAATTCTGACACCAATTGTCCCTCCCACAGCACTCTCTACTTTTCATCTGAGTTCGATAATTCATTGCAGTGGCCACACAGAACTCACACACCACACTCAAGATTATAGGGTTTATTAGGGAAGTTAACAGTAACAATTCAGGCTCAGGAACACTCAAAATACAGTTTTTCCATCAGGATAGCCTCTCCCCAGCTGTGCTCACAGGCATACCTCTCCCTGGCCCTCAGTCTCTACCCAAAGGCACTCAGCTTTCTCTTTCCATGGGCTGGGAAGCCCCCCTCGCCAGCTCCTGCTGCCGAGTCTCTGCTGCTGGGTCTCTCCTGCTGATCTCTCCTTTCTTGGTGGTGAAACCCATGTGAAATTGTGCACTACAAATTAGTAAGTAAACACAAGTAAGCCTGTGCATACTTTGCTTACTGGTTAATCTGCCCCATTTTCCAAGTGAGGGAACAATCTTAGAGAAGGTAAGTGATTTGTCCAATGTCACACAACTAATTAGTGGCAAAGCTAGGCTCATGTACTTTTCTTCTACGCCATTGTCTTGCTAAATATGATTCATTAGCAAGTATTTTAGGTGTCTGCTCTGCACTGGCCATAAAGAAAATATAAAGGATTGTTTATACATATGTGGAGTCCTGGTGGCACAGTGGTCAAGAGCTCATCACTAACCAAAAGACTGGCAGTTCAAATCCACCAGCCGCTCCTTGGAAACTCTATGGGGCAGTTCTACTCTGTCCTATAGCGTCACTATGAGTCGGAATCGACTCAACAGCAACGGGTTATACCTATGATATGTTGCCCTCAGAAAGCTACCGGTCTGCTTTCAGAGGTAAGATTGAGACCTTGAGAACCATGAGGAGACCACATAAGACAGGGGTAACTTAACGAGAAAGAGCTCAAGGGAGAGGTTCAGAGAAGGGCAAGGGCAAGCTGCACCCAGGAGTGTGGAAGTGCACTGCTTTATGCGTGAGCCCAATAATCAGACGATATGAATAAATGATTTAATTAATGTTTAAGGGATAAGGTAGGGTTTAATTTGGTCTTTAATTACAACTCGCCCCGATATCTTGGGTCCTTTCATTGCCATACGGATGGGAGTGAGGAGAGTCATTCTAAGCTCTGTGGACTTCTCCCTTTGTGTGGCTTCCACCTGCCACTGCTCCCAGGGGCCTGGATTTGCCTTGCGGGTGAGAAAAGACCCTCAGTTAAGAACCCTGATCCTTTTGCAGGCAGCAGTATTCCTTCCGGTTCCCCACGTGACTGTCTCCTAAGAGCCTCCCCCAATCTGCTAAAGATTTTAAGTTATGGAAATTAGAAAGCAGGCATATTTCTCAATTCCCTGCATGGCACGATGGCCATTAACCAATTAATGGCTGGGCAGGTGCCAGCCAGTGCTGGGGTAATTATTAGATCGTAATTGCTATATCATTACAAGGTAAATATAGGGTCGGACTGCCATCCACCGCAAAGAGGGCAACTGGGAATTCATTTTATCCCTATTAAGCATAATTATGCCCCAGTCGCTGGAAAACTGTGATTTCCAATGTAATTATAGAGTGTTTGCCAACTCTATCCTCAAGGGGTGGAGTACCAAGGCAGACAATGAGGGACAGCCTGGGGAGATGTGGGGCAGCAGCTTAAACCTGACAGCAGCATCAAGGTTCAGAAGCTAAATCAGTTGTGGGTCTCTGAAGAAAAAGGAGCCAAGTAAGGGAAAGAAACAAGTTTCACTGAGATCGAATAGAATCCCCTTTTCTGAATGTCTGTTGCTGTTGTTAGCTGCTGCCAAGTCGGCCCACAAGTCCTGGTGACATGGATGCATGAAGACCTCATGCACGATGGAACGAAATGCTACCCAGTCCTGTGCCATCCCCAAGATCTGCTGATGTTCTGACCGTTGTGATCCATGGGGTTTTCTTCGGCTGATTTTCTGAAGTAGATCACCAGGCCTTTCTTCCTAGTCTGGCTTAGTCTGGAAGCTTCACTGAAAACCTGTTCAGCGTAATAGCAACATGCAAACCTCCACTGACTGACAGGTGGTGGCTGGGCATGAGGGGCATTTGCTGGGAATCAAACTCAGGTCTCCCACATGGAAGGTGAGAATTCTACCACTTACCCACCAATGCCCCCCAAAACCAGTAGCAAGTTATACAGGTCATCATCACCCCAGATCTCCCTTAGACTATCATTTGTGCCTTCATTTCATCAAAAAATTATTGCATGAGCATTTACTCAGTGTCAAGTATTATGAATAGCACTGGAGATACAAAGAAAAATGAAATGGGGCACCTGTTTCTATGAGACCAGGTAGTGGCAAGGAGCATGCTATCTTCACATCTCATTTTACAGGTAAGGTAACTGAGGCCTAGAGCGAGAAAGGAATTAACTTGCCCTAGTTCAAAACCCTGACCCCCTGATGCCCTGTCCTGTGTTCCATTGTTGGCTACACCAGCTCAGCCCTCCCCAAGAAAAATAATTAACAATCCACAAAGCAGAAGGTCATCTACAATGCCAAAAGGTGCCTTTTCACTTGAAGACCGAAAACTTCTAATGCTTGATAGAAGCTGTGCAGATGTGACAATTGAGACATAAAGTTGATAAAGAACCATAAATGCTGCTGGGTGAAACGGTTGGGAAGCAGTGTTCCCAGGCACAGAAAATGTAAAGCTTCTGATCTAGTACAATCTGGGAGATCTGAAGACACCACTTTTCATGCTAATGTATAATAATGCCATATATCATCTTTAAAAAGAACTTGATTCTAATAAACATTTATACCAAAACTATCTCCAATAAATCAAGTAACAAATCTCTGGCCTATCTGAGACATGCTTTGTATCTGGGAGTCTTGCTACTAAATCAAGTATTGCAATTTGCTTCAGAAATGTTTTGCCAAAAGGTTAAAATATACATGCTCTTAGCTCATCAATCTCATGGGTTGGTAGAAAAGCCTTTTTAATTTTTTCTTTATAATTCAAGGCTTCTTTTGATTTCCCCATTGGCTACCCTGCAGACCTTTTGGGTTCTAGGCCACTGGAGTGGGAGGGAGTTGTTTGCTGGTTCACCTGGAAAAGGAGGCAGGGGCTTAACTAAATCGAAGGCCTTTGATTACCTACTGATGATGTAAAAATCATAATTATAACAACTACGAAAAAATAGTACAATAATAACCAAAAACCAAACCGGCTGCTGCCAAGTTGATTCTGACTCGTGGTGACCCCACGTGCGTCAGAGTAGAACTGTGCTTCATAAGCTTTTCAATGACTGATTTTTTGGAAGTAGATCATCCGGCCTTTCCTCTGAGGTGCCTCTGAGTGGACTCAAACCAACAACCTTTCAATTAGTAGCTAGCATGCTAATCAAAAAATCAAGACGGATTTTTTTAAATCAATTGATAGGAACTTAGAAAGAAAAGGATAACCATTTGCACCACCCAGGACTCCTAAAACCAGTTGCCATGGAGTCAACTGAGAGTCATGGCGAACTTCTGTGTGTCAGAGGAGAGCTGTGCTCCACAAGGTTTTCAAAGGCTCATTTTCAGAACTAGATCACCAGGCCTTTATTCCTAGGCACCTCTGGGTAGACTGAAACCTCTAACCTTGTGGTTAGCAGTCGAGCACATTAACCGTTTGCACCACCCAGTACAGTAATTGTTACCATTAATAAACCTATTATATGCCAGGCACTGAGGTAGCACTAGGGATAAAGCAGAAAACAAGACAGACAGGAATTTGTGGAATTTACAGTTTAGCAATTTACAAGAGCCTTTCCATTCAGTGCCACATTTAATCCTTACATCCTGGTAGAATTATCTCCATCTTATTGGTGAGACTAAGCAAATTGCTCATCTTTCCACAGCTAGACCTCCAGAGCAGGAATTTCAACCAGGTCTGTCTGGTTTCAAGACCATGCTCTTTCTACCTACCCATAACCCTCTGTAAACAAGGAAGTGTAGTTCTCTGAACAGTAAAACATCATCTACCTCAATTCCCAGGTGGCCCTGCAAGAGTGACGTGTTGTCTCCTTGTCAGCTTGGCCTGCCAATAATCACTCTTCAATGGTGTGTTTATTATCTTTGTGGCACACAGTTACCGTAGCAGTAAAATTTATGCTCAACAAAACAGTACTATTATGATTTTCAATTACTAACGGAATTACTATTTTTGTTTGTTTTAAAGCCATAGCCATAAAATAGGCTCCCACCAATACTCTTGCAGTTTATGTCTTTAAATTTTACTGGAAGTGCTAACTATAATAACAGAATACCTGTAAACATATAAATGGCCTTCTCAGAAAAGGGAGGACTCTGGTTTCTATCATGGCGGGGCCTGCAGAATGATCAATTGATGGGAGCTTAGAAAGAAAAGGTTAAGAACCACTGCAGCTTTGGAGGCCCAGAGGCATCTGGGTCATATGAATCCCACCCTAGATGTTTGATGATCCAAAGAGTAAACAATCATCCCTTCTTCCTGCCAGGAGCATCCACAAAGGTCACTGGTAAAGAGAAGGGGAGTTGAGGGACAGTTTGGTGTACCAGGGGTTCTGGCTCATCCCCTTCATACTTCTCCTATGGGAAAGTGGGTGGGAACAATGTGGATTATACTCTTTGTTGTTCCTGTAAGCTACACCCTAGTTTCTAGGCCGAGGATCAAGGACAAATTGGAGGGTGGTCTTGCATCCTTGCTGAGGTTATGACCACCTGAAATATGAGGCATTCAGAAGATATCATCCCCCAGAATCTCACAATCTATGACTTTAAAATTTTGCCTGGAATGCTTACTTCACTGGGTCAAGACACAATGGGCAAGACACATGGAACATAAGAAGGGCCACGCCAAATTACAAGTATGTTACTGTAAGTGTAACATGTTGACATTCTAAGTAAGGGTTAGTTTATCAATCTAGGTATCTCCAAGAGCAGCACTCTTAGGGAAGAAGATTCCAGATAAGGAAAATCTGTTGGAGGTTGTGGAGGTAGGATAACCTAGAAGGTTCAACCTTAGAGGGCAGTGAGTCTGTGTTAATGGGGGAGAACAACTCAGAAAAGGAGGGTAAGAATGGTTGCCCAACTCGAAGAATGTCATCTATGTCACTACATGGTCCATGTAGAAACTGTTGAATTGGTATATGTTTTCATGAGTATATTCTCAACAACAATAACAAAATAAATAAAATAAAAAGAAAGAAAGGAAAACACCAAGACCAAATCAAGATCCTAGGGCGTTCTCCACCCCAATCCTCCAAATCCCTCTTCTTTCCTGTAAGAATCCCAAGACAGACCCTACTGGTATCCAAGGACATTGGACAGAAATAAACCAACTTATCTGCCCCACCCCCCAATGCCCCCCAACTGCCGCCAAAAAAAAAGGCTCAGAGTCTAGAGGAGGAAGGCCTGACAGGGCCACTGAAATGAGGAAGGAGGAAGCCTGGACAAAAGGCCAGTGGAAGAAAAGGAAAGGGTAGGAGTTTCAGAAGGTGGTGGAGGAAGGGGAAAGAGAAGAAACCCCTCACCAAAGACAAAGGCTCTAAATGAAGGCATAGAAGAGGAAGCAGAGGCAGGGTCCACTGGAGCATGTTTGGGTACAGGGGCCCCGGATGGGCCTGGATGCTTGACTGGAGAGCCTAGTGTGGAAAACAGGGGGCCATCAAAACCAAAATTCCTTGGAAATGCACCAAGAAATGAATCTGAAGGAAGAGAACACTATGAAAGGGAATTTGTCCAGGAGCCCAGAAGGACCAGGGGACTGAGTAGACCAAAGTTTAGGGTATAAGTAATAAGTCAACTAGCCCGATTAATGGGGTCATCTGAGTCATGCTGAACTAAGTGACCAGGTTGTCTATGAAACTTGCCAGCCGGTACATATTCTACACTCCAGAATTCCCTTACGCACAACTGGCTGCCCTAGCTCAGGGTGGATGGACGCCCTACTGGGAGATGAGCAACATACTCACGGAAGGTGGCGGAAAGTCACCCCACCAGGATCCTCGGCTTGTTTCAACACCCGAAGTGGCACAGAAATAGGATGCAAAGGAAGGAGCTGAGGGACTAGTGACTGCTTTCCTGACCTCCCAGTCTTCTCTAGGATGCACCCCTGCAAGCGTGTGTACAGTGCAGGCACCCACACCCTCTACACTCCCGGCATAACCACTGCTCACACTCACCCCAATCTGGGTTCTGAAATAATCTGAAGCAACTCTCATTTCACCACCAACATTCAAACCGGCACCTGTTCTCATCTCCACCGTGAGGCTCAGATGGCAGAGAGGAGGCCAGGCCAAAGCTTGCTCTGAGAGCCCTGGAGACCCCGGCTTAGCTGGGCCAAGATCCAGCAGTACACACACCACCTCCTCTGACCCCAGCATTGGAAGATGTCAGGTTTGATCAAGCTGAGCCTGAGGTTTGATGAGTGAGAGAGCCAGGCGGGAGCCATTAGATAGGCTACTCCAAAGGGAAGGAGCAGACACAGCAGGAGGCTGAGCAAACTCACAGAGGCGAGTTGGTGCCCACTCTGCAGCACGCTTCCAGAGAAGGCGACTGGGGGGCAACCTGGGGGTGGAGGGTACATGTCTGAGTGCATACCTTTGTCTGCTACTGAGCTGATTCAGGTACATAACCATGAATTCTCCATCAACCCCCTGCAGCTCCATGTGAAAAAAAAAAGGCTAGTTTTTAACAACACTCCCATCCCCATCATTCAGCACATTTCTGGGGCTCTTTCCAGATGGTCCAAGTCCCCCCACCAGATTGCCCACCCACCTCCACCACCTCTTCAAATCCTACGCATTCTTAAAGCTTGTCAAGTTCCCCACCCCCACTAAAGCCTTCTCAAAGACCCCAGCCCAAGAGGAGCAGCCACCTTCTGATCTTTATTAAACTGTCATGGGCTACCCTCTTTAAGCTGGCTCACTTTTCATGTTCTATTATTGCAAATAGAGTGAGGTCAAGGGAAAAAAACCGGTTGCCGAAAAGAGTCAATTCCAGTTCATGGTAACCCCGTGTGTGTCAGAGCAGAACTGTGCTCCTTAGGGTTTTCAATGGCTGTGATCTTTTGGAAGCAGATCACCGCGGTTTTCTTCCAAGGTGCCCCTAGGAGGATTCAAACCACGAACCTTTCAGTTAGCATTTGTGCCACCCAGGGACTCAAGGAAGACCCTGTCATATACTGGTTTGTGCCCTCCACAGTCCCCCGTAAGTAAATGTTCCATATAAACTTCTTTATGGATCAGTATCAATAAGAACAGTAATCTTTTACAAATTCTTACAGACAATGGGCTGATAATGGTTCAAGTCCTGCCTCTTTTCTGATAGGTGAGGTCAGGCAATTTATGTAGCTTCTCTAAACCTCTCTTCCCTCATGGGTAAAATGAAGAAACTGAGTCCTACCTCATGGTATTTGTGAATTTAATGAGATAATGTGTGTGAAGGATTAACACAAAATGGACATGGAATAGATGCTCAGCTAGTTAGCTTGTCCCACCCATATCCCCCACATCTGCTCAGTGCTTTACATTTATCAAAACTCTTTCCTATACATCATCTTATAAGAGCCCCACAACAACCCTGGGAGGTATATTCTATTATTATGCGTGTTTTACAGGTGAAGAAACTGAGGTCTGGGAGTTTAAGTCACTCTAACTCAAGGTGACACGGCTAGTGAATGCCAGAACCAGCCTTCCAACAGGGTCCCTCTGACTTCAGAGTCCGGGCTGCCTGGCCAGGACCCCGTGGCATCAAGGCAGTGCCTAGGAGTGGTGCCTGTTAGGGTACGGCTATAGGTTAACATGTGGGCTGTTGTTGTTAGCAGCTGTCCAGTCAGTCCCTGACTCATGGTGACCCCATACACGACAGAACAAAATGCTGCCCAGTCCTGTGCCACCCCCATGATCAGTTGCCGATCGGGCCATCGTGATCCACAGGGTTTTCAGTGGCTGATTTTCAGAAGCAGATCATCAGGCCTTTATCCCTAGTCGGTCTTAGTCTGGAAGCTCTACTGAAACCTGCTCAGCATCATGTTGTTGTTGTTAGTTGCCATTGACTCAGTTCTGACTCAGCGAATCTACTTACGTGCAACAGAATGAAGCATCGCCCAATCCTGCACCATCCGCACAATCGTTGGTATCTTTGGGCCCATTGTGGCAGCATCATAGCAATACACAAGCTTCCACTGACAGACAGGTGGTAGCTGCACATGAGGTGCACTGGTTAGGAATTGAACCCTGGTCTCCAGTGTGGAAGGCGAGAATTCTACCACTAAACTACCACTTCCCCTAATGCGTGAGTTAGTGTACCTGAACAAATGAGTACAGGAGGCGGGCAGAGATCCAGGGCGGGGCTGAGGATCCAACCAGGTGGGAGAACCCTTCTCATACTGACCCACTATCCCATGGCAGGTGGTGCTGGGCCAGCAGAACCCAGGATGCAGCCAGCATCCTGCTTGAGGAAATATGGTTGGTTTTGCCTCAGTGATAATGCTGAGGGAGGGATTCAGGCTGCAGGCATCACTATGGTGATGGTGATGGACCAGCCTTTCTGTGGGGATAGAGAAATAAGATTTCCCAGGTCCTTCCTGACCCCTCAAACCTCAGTATCCCCTAGAGTCTAAGCCCCCAGTTTAGAAACACCATCACAAAACTATCAGAGGGACAAAGTGAGAGAAATTCAGGGAAGCCAAAGAAGTCCCCACTACCCCAAATGTCTCCCCCACCATTATGAATGCCACCTTCAGATGTCCATCTTAAGGCTTTAAGAAGCTAGGTGTAGGGAGTGGGGAACACAGAAGTAAACGTTCATTGATGGACAACAGCTATGTGTCAAGTTTTGTGCTAAACCCTTTAGGACTCTAATCTCCTTCGATCCACACAATATCCCTAAAGAAGAAGGTATTAGCATCCCCATTTTATGGATGAAGAAGCAGAGGCTCAGAAAGCTTAAGTAATTTTCACAAGGTCACAAACCAGTGCTTATCTAAGCCAAAATTGGATCCCAGGCCTATCTGACTCAGATCTGTGACTTTGAGGGGGTAACATACCCACACTTTGTCATCTAACCCTATCTAGCTATGAACCGTGGGTTTATGGGGCTCGTGACTGCTAGTTGAGAGGAAGGCTGAGGAAATAGAATGTGAATTGGCACAGAGCAAAGCCACAGGGGGAAAGTGAGGCATTGTTGGGAGAAAGCACCAAAACGTCCCAAATCCGTGGATTAGGATAGAGGCTTCTCCCAATTCACGTAGACGTGGGTACTGGTAAACCCAAGATTGGCAGGTCGGAAAGCAGGGCTCTTGCTCGCAGGCTGTGAATTTCGATGAATCCCAAGATTGGTAGGCAAGTAAGGGAGTCATAATTCAACTAATGGAGTCATAATTGAGCCTGTCCTCCACTCTTTTGGCCCTTGGCCTCTCCTTCTCTGAAAGAGACAGAGGAGGAAAGTGAGAGGTGGGGTCTAGAAAAACTCTGGTGCACATGCCTTGGCACCTACTTGAAGAGGGCAGGCAGGGTGGGATGGTGGGCCTCGGGAAGCTGACTCTCCCTTTACGGGTCTGTCCCCGTCCCCTGCCAGTAGCCAGGGACAAACTCATCCTCCACCCTCCTGCAGACTCGTATTAAAAAGAATCAGGGAAATAATTGGGGATGGAGAGGATTTATTAAATTGGATAAATCCTGGCTACAGCCTTCTTTTTAGGCTTTGAGTAGTGTGTGTATTTGTTTTTATTAAGGCCGTATAATAAAATAATTGCATAATTAGTAAGGAATTTGTTACCTTTCAAGAAAGTCTTTAATTCCCTGGAAGGACACCTCCCCTCCCCCAGGCTCTGTCTCTAGGATGGCAGGAGGAGGAAATAAGGAGAGGGGAAGAGGGCTACCCTGACCATCAGCAACTCCTGGAGGTGAGAAATAAAAGCCACTCACACCCCTCATCCTGCCCCCAAACTTGCCTAACTCCCCCAGCTGAATCCACCAATCACTGGTTGCTCAGAGTTGCAGAGCCTCTTAGAGGTCCTTCTGTCCATCCTGTTTCTAGACCCTCCCATGGCCTCTACTAATGTTCCCCAAACATGAGGTTGTCAGACCAGTAAAACTAGTTGCCATCAAGTTTATTTCTACTCATGGCAACCCTACGTGTGTCAAAGTAAAACTGTTCCATAGGGTTTTCAATGGCTAAGTTTTTGGAAGTAGACTACCAGGACTTTTCTTCTAAGGAGTCTCTGGGTTGACTCGAATGTCCAACCTTTCAGTCGACAACTGAGCACAATAACAGTCTCTGGATGGCACCACCCAGAGCCTCAGACATCCTCATGAGAGTCTTGATTAAATCCAGATTCTTGAGTTCTGAGCCTGTATAATCCAGGAGGAATGGAGTTGCAGGCATCTATATTTTTTTTACAAAGCATTACAAAGTGAATCTTATTCCTACTGAAGTGCGATAACCATCTGCAACCCTGTAGAGTGGGGTGAGAGTGACTGATGGGAAGAGCCCAAGAAGAGTTGTGTGTCCACTCCATTACCTCCAAAAGACGAAAAGTTAGGGATGGAACATATTTATTATCCAGTCTAGCTACTGTCCCTTCTCCTAGTTGGTCCTCACTTTTCCCATCTGTATAATGGAAGATTGTGCCAGATACTTTAAAGTCTTTTCTAGTTCTGAGATTCTATGATTCAATGATCTGTTATCAACCAACTTCTTATCATTAACGATCTTCTACAATGATCAATCATCCCTCCCAGGTGGAAGTGACACTATGATTTTAATGAAAGAAAAGAGAAATCAGGACAGGTTAACCCTGGAAGGGGGTCCTTGAATGGTGGAAACAGTTAATGACTCAGCTGCTACCAAAGGATTGGAGGTTTGAGTCCACCTAGAGGTCCTCAGAAGAAAGGCCTGGCAATCTACTTCCAAAGAGCAGCCATTGAAAACTCTGTGGAGCACAGTTCTACTCTGACACACATGGAGTTGCCATAAGTCAGAGTTGGCTGGATGGTAACTGGTTTTTAACCCTAGAAAACTTCTCTTCAGATTCCAAAACTTAAAGCTTTGGCCCCTAGTCAAATACAAGGACCCCTGAGACGGGTTATAATTTAAGTTGTCACTGCTTCTTTATTGTTGACAGCAGATTTTAATAGATGAAGGATGGAGACAAAAATATAAGACCAAGATATGAAAAGGGTAACAGCACAAAAAAATATAATGACATAAGAGGTTTGGGAGTCTAGTGTCCTGACTTCAGCTCCTACCAGGGCTACTTGTAACTGCATGGCCACAGGCAAGTCACATCACTACAGCTTCATCATCTGTAAAGTCATAGATATAGGTCTCTGCCTTGGAAACCCTATGGGGCAGTTCTACTGTGTCCTATAGGGTCGTTACGAGTCGGAATTGATGCAAGAGCAAGGGGTTTGGTTTGGGTGGTGCAAACAGTTTGCACTTGGCTACTGACTAAAAGGTTAGCGGTTCAAATTCACAGTGGTGCCATGGAAGAAAGGCCTGTTCATCTACTTATGTAGGATCACAGTCACTGAAAACCCTATGGAGTGCAGTTCTACTTTGAAACACTTAGGGTCACCATGAGTCAGATTCAGCTCAACGGCAACGGGTATAAAAGTGCTTTTTAAGCCACTAAAAAATAAAACGTGGTTCAAATGTCCGACCCTCGATTTTTCTCCATAAATGTACTCCAGTACCTACCCCCACTGGTGCCTGCTCTTCCAGTCTGCCCTGCACTCAGACCCTAGACTAGCTCAGGCTCTCACCTAAGTTCAGCGCAACCGTCTCAATGCAGAGAAGCCCCCACTTCTTCTCCCAGGCACATCCATCCCTCATTCATCACTGTCACATCCCAGAGGGGGGTTTTATTCAACAACCAATTTATTTGCAATTTAACTAATCTGGGGATGGGCCATCTCTCTCCCACGCAAACCAAAGACGTCTGGGTTGTAAATAGACTTACAAACGAGCGTGCTGGATAATATAAACTCTCATCACAGTAACATCAGGAGAGAGGGGAGAGGAGGGAAGAGAAGCCCCAAGATTGCACAGTGATAAAATATGCAAGATCCCAAGGTAAACGACTGCTGCCGCCCTCCCTCCTGGCCCCTGCACTCCAGGCTGCTTAGGATTAGTTATTCGTCTCCCTGATTCCTTTGCTAATCTTGAGACCTGGACAAATGCTTCATAAACATTGCATGAGATACTACCTCGGAGTTGGGTGGGAGCTGGCAGGTGGCTGAGGAGGTGGCCAGCATCTGGCCCCAGGCCAGGCCCATCACCCCGTCACCTGGGGTGAGGCCATGTTGCAAAGCCTGCATGTACTTGGATGGAACAATGGCACCAGATAAGGAAAATCCTGCTCTTTGAAAGGGACAACTAATCAGTAGTCTACAAGGCCCAGCCTGTTCAAGGAATACATATTGATCCACTGGAGATATCAGAGCGCACAAAGGGCTGTGTTTACAACTCTGACGGGCTGGGCTGAGGCCTAGGCATCACCTAGGCTGGGTGGGCCAGGTGCACCACGAACAGGCCTAGATGCTGCCAGAGTGTCTGCTCCCTTGCCCGCCTCCCTCTCCAGATTTTCAGGCTGTACCCGTTAAGACCCCTCCAGGCCTGGGGCCCTAGAACGAGAAAGAAGCATGGGGTCAAGAAATCAGGTCTTAGAAGGAGTGGAGACACTTACCAGCTGGGTGACCTTGGGTAAGTCATCTCACTCCCACCTCACTCTGTCCCTTCCCTGACAATGAAGGCCTTGGACTAGATCACCACAATTCCTTCCAGCTCTAACCTTTTAAGGGGTGGAACCATGGCCAGGGCAATAGAGATTTATTCTGATAGAGATTTATCCTCTCTCCAGCCTCCACACCAAGGTCTGCCAGCACGACTTTAAATTATACCTCCTAAACTCTGCTTAACTCGGCACTTTCTCGGGCTACCTCGGAGGGCAGAGGGAGTTTATGTTAAGCAAACATCACTTGGTTATTAGAACTATATTTATAGCGGCCGTGTAGCCTCAAGAATGGAGAAGGATTTGCCCCCAGGCTGGGCATCCAGGGAGGACCATCTCCTCGAGCAGCCTCCTGCAGCTCTCCAGGACAGGGTGCTGCCCCATCCTGGATCCGTTACGGCTTGTTTCTTCTCTCTGCAACTGCCGTAACTCCATGCCCATAGCACGTACCTGGGGTCTGAGGAAAACTAGCTTGCAGGCTTGCTGATTACATTTAAGAAGGATGGTGTATGTGAGAACAATGTTTAGTTGGATGTTCATCCCAATCCTAAACCAGTTAGAAGAAAGTGTGTTTATTGAGAGAGCCAGGAGCCATCTCCTTTAGAGCCAGCTTCAGAGTACTGGTTATATGTTGGAGATATGGGTTGTAGGTGGGAAACCAATATCTCAAGAGGAGGAAGAGAGCCCAGGGATAAGGAAGGGTGAGAGAGGACGCTCACAGCAGAGCCGTTATTCCTGAGGAGGAAGCTGAAGGCAAGAGGGAGAAAGAAGCAATCAACCCCATACCCCTTCCCATCCCCAAGTCCCAGTGTTACCTGGCTAGATTCTTCCAGTGACCAGAGATATTTAATCGACTACTTTTGTTTGAATCTTGCATCCCTGGTAACCTGAAGATGTTACCATGGCAATCCCTGAGTAATACATCTCAATTATTTATGGCCTTGCAAATGGGGTGGGGAACACAGCAATAAGGGAGAAGCCTCGTTTTCTCCTCTCTCTGGTCCCAGTCAGCCCAGATGAAGTGGAGAAGGAAGAGGCCAGTTTGGTCGGCTGGAAACACCTTAGCACCTTTTGGCATGGAGGATCTCACCTACCCATCCCCCTTTTATGCAAGAGGGAAATTTCTCCCATGAAAACAGAAACTTTCCCATTCTCCATCCCTTCCTTTTTGGGGTCTCCATAGTTCTCCCAGGTCATCCTTGGCTCCCTGGGGATGGAGGGAGGGAATCAGGAGTATCTAGTGACATGGGCCCCAGTTCTAGCATAAGCCCTGAGCTTGGAGGTCAGATAGGGCTGGGCTAGAGTCCTATTCAAACCACCTACTACACCTGTGCCCTGACACATTTCTTAACCGTTGAGGCCTCTATCTTTTCAAGTGCCAACTGTGGATAATAATCGTTTTATGTCACGGTCTTATGGTGAGAGTTAAACAATTCATGGAAAGCTTTTTGTACAGTGTCTGGCACATAGTATGCACTCAAGAAATCATAGTTGTGATATAATCATTTCATGATTACATTATCAAGCACCCTAGCACATCCTGTTTATGGATGGAAGTCAGGATTTTGAAGAGCAGCAAGGGGGAGGACAGAGCAGAACAGAGCAGATAAGCAAGGTCAGGGTTGGGGTGGAGGGAATTTCCAATTTCCTTTTTCTCTCATCCAGTCCTCCTGAGACAGGGGAGAAGCATGAGACTCAGTGGCCAGTCTAAACCTGGGCCCCTCATTCTACTTCGTCTCTGGCATGCCATCACCCTGCTCCTGACTGGCAAAATCTCCCTCCCCACAAGGGGGCACTCATGGGCCCTGTACCAGGTTGAGAGGTGGTGTTGCCGTCAAGTCAACTATGACTCACAGTGACTCCATGTGGGTAGAATTTTCAAGGCTGTGACCTTTCAGAACAGATCACCAGGCCTGTCTTCTGAGTTGTCTCTTGGTGGGTTCCAACAGCCATCCTTTCGACTAGTAGTTGGGCACTTAACTATATGCACCACTGGGACTCCTACTGGGTTGAATAAAAAAACCTATTCCAACTCATGGCAACCCCACTGGACAGAGTAGAACTGCCCCATGGGGTTTCTAAGGCTGTAAATCATTACAGAAGCAGACTGCCACATCTTTCTCCCACGGAGCCGCTGGTGGATTTGAACCATTAACCTTTCAGTTAGTAGCTGAACACTTAACCACTGAGCCACCAGGGCTCCTTATTTGGTTGAATGGTGTACCCCAGAAGTCATGTCCATCTGGAACCTGTGAATGTGTTCTTATTTGGAAATAGGATCTCTGCAGATGCAATCAGGATAAGATGAAGTCACACTGGATTAGCATGGGCCCTAAATCTAGTAACTAGTGTTCTTATACCCAAACAAAACCAAACCCATTGCTGTCGAGTCGATTCCGACTCATAGTGACCCTACAGGACAGGGTAGAACTGCCCCGTAAGGTTTCCAAGGAGCGGCTGGTGGATTTGAACTGCTGACGTTTTGGCAGCAGCCAAACACTTAACTATTGTGCCAGCAGGGCTCCAGGTGTCCTTAAAAGCAGAGGGAAATATAGACACAGATACATGCAGAGGGAAGACAGGCATGGAATGAAGGAGGCAGAGACTGGAGTGATGCAGCTGTAAGCCGAGGAATGCCAAGGATGCCAGCAGCCACCAGAAGCTAGGAAGAGGCATGGAACCAATTCTCCCTCAGATTCCCCAGAAGAAACCAACCCTGCCAACACCTTGATTTTAGACTTCTGTTCCCCAGAACAATGAGAATAAATTCTCTGTTGTTTTAAGTCACTCATTTTGTGGCAGTTTGTTATACAAACTGTTAATACAAGCCCTCCCTCCAACTGATTACTTGCTATCGGAGCCCTGGTAGTGCAGAGGTTAAGAGCTATGGCTGCTAACAGAAAGGTCGGCAGTCTGAATCCACCAGCCCACTCCTTGGAAACCCTATGGGGCAGTTCTACTCCACCCCAGGTTTGGTTTTTCACAGGTGCATCTTCTCAGCCCTCAGGCCAGCCTGTCTCACATTTGACTGGCATGCTGAGCATGCCGGAAAGAGCACAGGGCTGGCCGCCGTTTCCTCTCTGCACTCACTAGCTGTGTCCCCTTAAGTGACGTGCTTACCCTCTCTGGGCCACACCTGTGAAATGGAGACAACAATGTCTGTCCAGTCAGCTTTGAAGATTTGCTGAGAGATTTGCAATGGATCCTGTCTATGAAATACTGTATTATCTCCAGAGCAAGCTATAATGCAGCAGTTATTATTTTCATTATGATGAAACAGAAGAGCACCTGTGTCTGCCATTTTCCTCATCCCTGGAGGTCAGGGTCACTGCCACGTGGAGCACCTCTCGCATCCAAACTGGGCCCCCAACTCCCTGCCCCTGGCCCCTACTCTCCCATCAGCATCCCTGGCTCGGCCCTTCCACCCGAGCCTCTGACAGCTGCAGCCTAGTGCATGGATATTCGGGGGTCTGTTAACAGGTAATACCAGGTGAGACAACTCTCACCTGTGAAACCAGTGGAGTTCTGGCTAACTAGGGAGGCTCGGAGCGGACAACAAAGGGGAGGAAGCCAGGGTAATAGCCCAAAAGGTCCCAGAAAGCGCATGGAGACCTCAGACCCTGGCACTAAGGCATTGCTCTCCCCTGCTCCTGGTGATGCTGACGCTTCTGGGACCCCAGAGGTTCCTCTTTTATCCCTGGCTGGCTCGAGGCTCCCCTCCCCTCAGCCACAGGTGCCTGCGTCTCAGCTGGATTCTGGGCTGCACAGAGGCATCCTGTCTTTTTTGCCTGTGCTGGCCTGGCCTCTCTCCCATCTGCCATCCTGCTCTGGTCGTCCTCCCGGCCCTCCCTGTGATTGCTGTTCTCACTAAGGTGGAGGACGGCTCTCTCCCACCAGCTGGCACTCTTCTACGAAGCCACCAAAAGATGGACCCCAAGTGAGCTCTCACTGTCTCACACGCAAAATCTCCCACTGGACTGACTCCTGAGTTTATCTTAACCTCTCTGTCTCAGAACACAGCACAAGTTCCTTGCAGTGGAGGGGTGGGGGGTAGGGGATGTGAGTTGGCAAACTATGTGATGGACATCAAACAATTGATCCCTCCCTATCGACCCCAACGAGTCTCCCTGTTCCTCAGACAGGGCTCACCACTTCAAACATTAAGTTAGCTGAGAATCTTAACCCAGTCACTATTCTTCCCAAGAGGCCCCAATGTCTCTGACCTTGGCTTTCTCCCTCTTGGGGTCCCCTGCCTTGTACACTCCCCTCTATTCGCCCCACCTGGCTAACTCCTCCTCATCTTGAAGGTCTTCCCCTCTCTAGGCTGCTGAGTGCTGCAGCCTGAGTGCTCCCCTAGCATTGGCACTTCCCTGCAAAGCATTTACTGCACTGAATTCTAATTGCTTCACCTGGCTCCCCCTGCCACCCGCCCACAACTGTGAGCTCCATGAATGTGGAGACCATATCTCCCTTGTTTACCAAGAGTCCCCAGTGCCTAACACAATGCCAGGCACATACCCAGTGCCTTCAAGACAATTCCTACTCATAGCGACCCTACGGGACAGAGTAGAACTTCCCCCGTAGGATTTCTAAGGCTGTAATCTTTAGGAAGCAGACTGCTGCATCTTTCTCCCATGGAGCAGCTGGTGCGTTCGAAACACCGATCTTTTGGTTAGTAGCCAAGCGCTCTAACCATTGCACCAGCAAGGCATGCAAGGGTGAGAGGTGAGTATGGAGCAGGAAAAGAATTGGGGAAGGAGACTGCAGGAGACCATTTAACAAGATCACGTCCCTGGAGTGTTGGTGCAGTCGTTGTTGGGGGGGACATGGGGGGAGTATGTATACATGTGTGCATTGGGGGAGGGATGGAGGGGGCATCGTACTGTTCACTCTCCCTGGCAGTGGTGGTGGTTGGGAGGAAAGGGGTATTATTCATCCACCCCCCTCTCTGTGGAGGAAGGATACCTGAGTGGGTTGCAGAGACGCTGAGGCCTGAGCAGAGGAGATAAGGAGGGTCTGGAAGATCTAGACCAGTGGCCCCAGTTTGCAGTCCTCAGACTCCTACTGGTTCCCACAGGTAGTAACGGGGGTTCACAAGCTATTTTTAATATTTCTGTATGCCTCACAGAAACGACGCATTAAACTGAGACATCATTTCTTTGCCTTCGGCTGGAATTATATCAGCTCTGTGTGATAACACTGCTAATCTCGAACCCCCGATTGGCAGTCATACATGGCTTTGATTAACAAAAATGGGAAAACAAATATTACCTGATAAATGCAGTTTGTTTGGTAGACAAAAATCTTTGAAAAATACGGGGTGCATGGTGCAGAGGAGGGAGAGAGTACGTGACTGTTAAGAACACAGGCTCTGGAGCCAGAAACTCAGATTCCTAGCCTGGCTCCACCACCTGGTAACTGCAAGTTGCATTAGTCTCTTAACCGCTCCCTCAAAGCCTCTCTACAAAATGGGAATCAATATAATATGCATCTTGTAGAGTTATTGTGATGTTTCGATGAGATAGTACAGGAAAGCACTTAGCTCATTGCCTGGCACACAGGAAGCATGCAATAAATATTACTCTTATCATCATAATCACTAGTATTACTCTTACTGTTAGTACCACAAAAAACAAACCTATTGCCATTAAGGTGATTCCAACTCATGGCGACCCCATGTGTTGCAGAGAGAACTACATGCCATAGGCTGTGATCTTTAGGGAAACAGATTACCAAGACTTTCTTCCGCGGTGCTACTGGGTGGGTTCGAACCACCAACCCTTTGGTTAGTAGATGAGTACTAACCATTTGCACTATCCAGAGACCTTCTTATTGTTAGTAGGGGGTGAAAGAGTTGGGACCCCACTAGGCTGGATTATTCTTGAGGTTTGAGACATGTCTTGTGGCTTTTCTTACAACGTTAGCTACTAGAGGTAACTGACCCTCGGTCTGTAGGTCAGAACTCACTCAAGGTGTAGGAAGTCTCTGGGGTACCTGGAAGATTTGAAAAAGAAAAGATAGGCACCCAGTGGACCTGCTCTCCACTGATAGGAAACCAGATTTTATCTGCCATGTAAGGCCAGAAATTGGGAAAGACAGATTCCAGGCCAGGTGCCTGGATGTTAAAACCAGTTGTTGTTGAGTTGATTTCAACTCATGGCGACCCCATGTGTGTCAGGGTAAAACTGTGCTCCATAGGGTTTCAGTGGTTGATTTTTTGGAAGTAGATCAACGAATCATTTTTCTGAAATGCCTCTGGGTGGACGTGGACCTCCAAACTTTCAGTTAGCAGCCAAGCACATTAAGCGTTTGCATCAGCCAGAGACTCATACTGGATGTTAGACTTGGCGTATTAGTTGTCTATTGCTGCGTAACAGATTACCACAAACTTACAACTTAAAACTATATGCAATTATTATCTCACAGTCCATAGGTCAGAAGTCTGCACAGGCTTGACTGAATTCTCTGATTAGGGCCTCACAAAGTTGAAATCAAGATGTCAGAAGGGCTGGGCTCTTAAATAGAAGTTCTAGGGAAGAATCCAGTTCCACGATCATTCAGGTTGTTGGCTGAATTCAGTTCCTTGCAGTTGTAGGGCTGAGGTCCCCATTTCCTTGCTGGCTGTGAGCTAGGGCCTGTCCTCTGCTCCTCAAGGCCTCCTGACTTCGTCACGTGGCTTCTTCATCTTCAAGACAACAGTGGCACATCCAATCCTCATGGTTCTCTGTGACTTCCCCTTCTGCCACTAGCCAGAGAAAACTCTGCTTTTAAAGATTAGGCCCATCCTAATAATCTCTCTATCTAAGTTAGATTAACTGTGCCATAAAACATAACAATCACGGGAGTGATATCATATTCTGAGCTTCCACCCACACCCAAAGGAGAAGGGATTTTTATAAAAGTGAAGATCATTGGGAGGTCATTCATAGAATTCTGCCTATCACCCCTCGGGTATTAGAAAAAGAACAGTTAGCTTAGGATGAGGGAATGAAGGCTCATAAGGCCCTGTCTGCTTGCTCCATGGGCACTTTGTACTTTTTTCAATTCAAGGGGGCATATTCCCATCAGCACCCATCGTCCCCACCAATCTCATCACCAAGGTCTCTGACAGACGGTTGAAGGCTCAAGGTTTTTGGAAGCAGAGTTGATCTGAGGGTTTGTCACCCAGAACTGCGTGCTCTGGAAGGCGGATGCTCATTTGCCTCCTGGCTTCATTGCCCTTCCCTTTATCTTCCCATCCCTCTCATTCTCAGGCTCAAGCTCAGCCGCAATCATTAGACCCCTTTGGGTCTAGAGGAGAAGAAAGGGCTTTTGCTACTTAGCTGCCTTTTTCCTCTTCTCTGCTGGCTTCTGTTCAAAACCTTAGTGACTCTGGCTTTACCTCCATGGCCACTGTCCCAGCTCTGTCTTAGGAGAGTCCCTCTCCTGTTTCTTTGGTCCACGGAGTAAGACTCACTTTAACCCTTAGTGGATCCAAAACCCTTGGTCTTTGGCTAGTTGATACTGTTTTAGAATCTTTTATTCCCATTGAACAGTCCCATCCCACCTGCATCCTGTGCGGTCAGCCAAATCTTGCATATCCCTCCTAACCAGCCCTTCAAGGTCGATCTTCCAGCCAGGAGCTTTCTGGATCTTGTTTCTAGGCTCCTGCTCTGCCCTCCAGGCTGGGTGCTGTCTGTGCTATCAGCTTCATACTACAAGGACCTCATAGTCACCTTCCCAGAGTCTGTTCTGCAGATCCTCTGGCACTTTCAAATGACCTGCTCTGCCTCACATCAGATAAGTCACCAGACCATTCTGTCCTCAGTTTCTACATCTATAATGAGGGTGTGGGGACACAGCTAGATCAGCAGTCCCCAAATCTGGCCATTTTTCAGACTCACCTGTGAAATTGCTAAAATACAGATTTCTGGATCCCACCCCCAGAGAAGTGATTTGAAGCTCTGGGGAGGGGCCAGGCTCCTTATCCTTAACTAGCCTCACAGACAGTTCTGGGGCCCAGCCAACTAAGGAGCCTTGGACCTTCCAGATCCAACTTCCTACCCTTTTGAAACCTCTGGGCCATGTATGAGCCAGACAGCTCTGCAGCCCTCTACCTATTAGCCCTTCAGCTGGATACAAACACCTCTTGAAGAAGAGGCAGGGGGCATTCTGCCACCAGGCTCTCTAAAGCATTCTAAGTCATTAGGAAAGTGTTCTGACTGTCACGCAGGCCCATTGGGAGGTGCAGGGGGCAAGTCCACTGGAGCCATCCACCAGGACAGGACTCATTCCCAGGGTTTGCTGGGACCTGCACGCAGCCACACTGCTCAGAGCAGCCAGATTGTCTTCAGTCTCGTTTGCCTGGTTGTTATGGAGAGATCCGACACACGGGCAATCAAACCCCTTAGCTCACCTGTGAGAGGAAGCGAGCGAGTGACAAGTGTAACAGTGGGGAGAGAACAGATATTCCATGTCACTCTGCTCACATTATCCCCCATAATGAGCTCTACCCGACAGCTGCTCAAAAGGCTCACACAGGTACAGCACTCACTCACAGCCATGCAGGGAGCCCAGAGGAGGCTGCGTGGGCTGAGCCCAGCCCTCCATCCCACTGCAGATCTAGGGTCAACCAGTCTCCCTCCTGGCCCCAACCTCCCTCTCTCCTATCCCCAGCTACCCCTCCTCCTCCATCCCAGCACCCCCTTCCTATCCTCAGATCCCCCCTTCCCCATGCTCAGTCCCCCTCCCCATCCCTAGATCCCCCCTCCTCCATCCCAGCTCCCTCCTCCCCAACCCCAGCTCCCCCCTTCCCCATCCCCAATTCTCCCATCTCCCATCCTCAGTTCCCCCATCCCCATTTCCCCATCTTCCATCCCTAGCTCCCCCTTCCCCTATCCTCAGCTCTCCGCATCTCCATTCCCAGCTCCCCCTTCCTCCATCCCCAGCTCTCCCCTCCCCGCATTCCCAGCTCCCCCTTCCTCCATCCCCAGCTCTCCTGTCCCCTATCTCCAGCTCTCTGAACAGGCAAGAAAACAAAACCAACCACAAGGCAGGAGGCTTATCTCCCTGTGGACACGAACTGAGTCACAAGAACCCAATATCCTCACATCCCCTCATTTCACACGTGTGGAAACTGAGGTACCTCAGCCAGTCAGATGGAAGCTGTAAAGGACCCGGGTTAAGCCATGTGCCTATGGCACCTGTCAGGGGATGCAGTACCTGATGAACAATTCACAGGACTTGAGGAAGCACACCTGACGGGCCAAATGGTCAGGGAGGACCAAGATCTCGGTGGGGGCTGCATGAGGAGATGAGTTTTTCTAGGCTTTGAGGAGAGACAGGACTTGGCTCCACAGTGTTAGGTGACATCAGAGAAGCCACCCAGCAGTGATAGAGTAAGGGGTCAGTTAGTGCCCAGTCTGGCTGCGGGGAGGGGTACAGCCTGGGTCACAATGTCAGCTCTTTTAACCAGCTCCTGCCCCACTTAGAAGAGGCAAGGCAAGGGAAGCTAGTCAGACTTGGACTCGGTCCCTAAATTCTTGAAGATCTAGAGGTTTTCTAAAGCCTAGGGGTTCCAGATGAGGGTTCCAGTCCAAACCTGGCTTCTGACTAGCCTCACTGTGCCTTCACTCTTCCCTGAAAACTGGGTTTCTAAGGCTCAGAACATGAGGCTGCTCTTTGAACTCAGAAGGCAGCAGCAAAAATGATGCAGCTCAGTGCCGCCTGCAGCCCTTTCTTCTATCTAGCACGGGCTGCTAGCCCTGCTAGGGATGAGGCATGGCGGAGGGAGAGGCAGGGGACGCATCCCTCTTAATAATACAGTGTTGATTCGCCCAGTGGCTCCTATAGTGATTTGGAGTTCCCTGGAAGAGAAGATTTCTCTCCAGCTCCCACCCAAGGATTTCCTCAGCAGACCTCCTCAGGAGCCCGCAGGTTGCAAAATAAAACAAAACTATCAATTTCTTTAATTGTTTTCCTTTTCCTCCCCAGGGCATAGTAAACCCATCCTCAGCTCACACAGAGCCAGCTCTCCCCTCCCACTCTGTCTGTGATTGCTGGCAGCTAGAGAGTCTCAGATGTCTGAGGGAAAGCTCTGGAAAGCCCAAGGCCTGGGAAGCACCAGGGGTCTGAGGGGACTGGAAAGGACTGACCCCTCCAAGCTGGGCTGGAGATCTGCCTATGGCAGCCCTTAGCTCCCCCTCTCCCCATTGGCTCCTCCCCTGGCCACAACCAATGAGTGGTCACCTTGGGCCACTGCCGACCCAATGAGACTGAGCCCAAATGGCCAGGCCTGTCCAGCTGGACCAGCTGCAGGATGCAGGGAGGAGAGAGAGAAACAACCTGGGGAGAGGGAGAAGCAGGAGTTTGGAAGAAATCTCAGTGGTTTCTGAACATTAAATGAGTTGGTGTTCAAATGAGATGCAAATGACATGCAAATGAGCCTCTAGTACCTTTGAAATGAGTCACTGGTGGTTTGGCAGAGAGAATAGCAGTTAATCTCTCAGCTGCCAGAGACATCCTAAGTGACCTCTCCTCAGGGAGACTCCACCGCAGTTAGAGCTGCCCAAGCTACTCAAAGCCAAGTCCCTCCCCAACTAGGGCCATACGTGCACCCCAGCACCACCTGCCCAGGTGCTCAGGGCTCCCCATGGAGCATCTGCAGGCCACTTCTGCTGTGCTCTCCCCAAGTCACACCCACAAAACTATAGAGTTGGTGAAGGAAGGAACCCCAGTCTCATGGGCTCCCCATTGTACACATGCAAGGACCTGACAAGACCCCGTGGAAGATATGTGCCAGAACCGGGCCTAGAACCCGGCTCTGAGACACACCCACCCTGGCCTCATTCACTCACTCTGACTTCTCTTGCTATTCTTTAGTGTGACCGGAATTTCCCTTTGGAGGCCTGAGAGATGGGAAAGCGCTCATGGGAAAGAGGGCCAGTGTCCAGAGAGAAATATCCCTGTGTCTGGAACCACACCCACCAACAATGCCTCCCTCTTTCCCACCTTTTCTCAATCAAGACCCCTCACACACATTCCTGGAATGGGCCTTTCAGCTCCCTGGGGCTCCTGCTGTCCCATCCGGGGTCTGGGAATGCCAGAGGGAGAAAGAGAGAAAACCAGAGGAGAAGGGCAGAGAAGGAAGAGTCTTGCTCAAACTGAATCGGCCTTTCCCAGAGCTTTCAGGGCTTGAAATGCCAGAACAGACCTCCAGAGGGCGGACGAGCTGACTGAGCCTCTCGAAGGACAGCAGCTTGGGAGGAGGACAGGCTGGAGGAGGAAGGGTGATTAGTTCCATCTGCTAGAAGAGTCTACCACTTTCACAGCCTGTTCCTCTGACGGGGTGCCCCCACCATAATGTGCCAGGCGCCCTACTTGGGTCTCCAAGCCCTGAAAGGCTTTGGAGCTCACCTCCCCGCCCTCAGTGGTTCCTGGCCCAGTTCTTCCCTGCAGTCAGCCCCAACCCCAAAGCCCAAGTCCTCCAAGTGAGTATAGGTGGGAGATGTGGCAGAGGGTAAATGAAGCATATACCTGACACTCACTGAACTCACAAAAACTCTCTGACACCACCAGCTGCTGTCGAGTCGACTCCAACTCATGGCAACCCCGTGTGTGTCAGAATAGAATTGTGCTTCATAGGGTTTTCAATCTACCTTCAGAAGTAGATCACCAGACCTTTCTTCCAAGGCACCCTGGGTGAACTTGAATTGCCAATCTTTTGGTTAGCAGCTGTCTTAGTTATCTAGTGCTGCTTTACCAGGAATACCACAAGTGGACAGCTTTAACAAACAGAAACTTATTCTCACAGTCTAGGAGGCTAGAAGTCCGAATTCAGGGTGCCAGCTCCAGGAGAAGGCTTTCTCTCTCTGTTGGTTCTGGGGGAAGGCCCTTGTCATCTTTTCATCTTCCTCTGGTCTAGGAGCTTCTCAGCGCAGGGACCCTGGGTCCAAAGGACACCCTCCTCTCCCGGTGCTTCTTTCTTGGCAGTATGAGGTCCCTCTCCTCTCTGCTAGCTTCTCTTTTTTGTATCTCAACAGAGATTGATTCAAGATACAGCCAAATCCTCTAGATTGGATCTTGCCTCATTAACATAACTGCCTCTAATCCTGCGTCATTAACATCATAGAGGTTAGGATTTACAACACATAGGATAATCACATCAGATCACACAAAATGGAGGACAACCACACAATACTGGGCATAATGGCCTAGCCAAGTTGACACACATTTTTGGGAGACACAGTTCAATCCATAACAGCAACCAAGTGTGTTAACCATTTACACCATGCAAGGACACCCACTCTCTAGCAGAGACCTGTTTCATTCAAAGCTGGGCCCCCAGTGTCTGGTACAAAGTAACCAAACCAAAACCATTGCCATTGGGTCAATTCCCACCAAGCCATCTGCCTTTCACCAGAGCAAGTTGTCCATGCACACCCCAAGGAGGATCAGCCTGAGGGGAGAAGGAGGGCAATTGGGGAAGAGGAAAGGGACACTTGCTGGAATTTTCTAGGTGCTCCTACCAGTCAAGCTTCATTTTGGTTCTTCTCTTCCTCCACAGACTCGGACTGTGCTGGGGAGCACAGAGGCTCTTTGTGGACAGTCACTAGGTTAGGGTCACCATATAATCTATCATCCAAACTGGGACTCTTTGGAGAGTAAAAAGGACAGGACACTACTAATAATTCAACAGGACAACAGATGTCAACATGGACTGTCCAAAAAAATGAGACATTGGTCACCCCAACCATGGCTGTTCTGTGAGGCCTGGCCCTCTTCCCAGTAAGGCACCTCTTAGTCGTCTGTGTGGTGACAATGGTGACCACAACCACAGTGGCCTCGTGTGGTAGCCTCATCCATAGGGATGTGGAGATTGGCCAATAAGATGAGGCCCTGGGTCCTGCTTAGCAAAATATTAACATGTATGTTGGGAAAGGAGCCCTGGTGGCACAGTGGTTAAGAGCTCCAACTGCAAACCAAAAGGTCAGCAGTTCAAATCCACCAGCCACTCCTTGGAAACCTTATGGGGCAGTTCGACTCTGTCCTATAGGGTGACTATGAGTCGGAATCAACCTGGTGGCAACAGGTTTGGTTTTTGGTTTTGGTTTTTTTTTTTTTTTTTTTTGGTTATGTTGGGAAAATGAAGTGGGGACCTATTTACAACACAATTTTCATTTTCTATTAATTAACCAGGTAAATATTTGCAAGCCTACTGTGTGCCTGCACCATGCTGGGCTCTGGAGAAACATTGGCAAATAAGATAGGTGTGGGCACTGTCCTCGTAAGCTTCCAGTCCATTGGGGATGATAAATATTGAACATTAGTTACAAGATGAAATTGTGTTTAGTTACTTCACAGGGTTAATCTGAAAATAAAATAATAAATGTATGAAATGCTTTGCACAGTGCCTGGAACAAGATAGGTGCTCAAAAGACATCAGTCCCCTTTTCCTTTCTTTCTAAGTAACCAGCAAACTCCTATTCATCCTTCAATGCCCAGCATAGCATAGAAAAAGCCAGCATAGTGTAGTATTTAAGAGTACAAGCTCAGTGTTCCTGATTTTGAATCCGGGTTCCTCCAATTACTGTATGATCTTAGGCAAATTACTTAACTGCTTGGTACTTCAATTTCCTCATCTGTTTCATAGGGTTGTTATGAGAACAAAATGAGTTAATAAGTGTAATACACTTAGACCAGTATCCACTACATAGTAGGTGCTATGTGAATTTTTTAATAAAATGACCAGCTTAGATATCATCTCCTCCAGCTTTGAAAACCTTAAATGTTACTGAATTAAGCTAAGCTTGGGGTGCCATTCTTAACTGTTAATGATGCTAGCGGTGGACGCCGAGGAGCATCACACTTGGTGGTGTGTAAGTCGGTGTGTAGTTGTTCTCTGTGTTACAGGGCAGACAGTGAGGGTCAGCGGACAGGCTGTGAACTATGTGGAGGAGCCAGGGCATGATCTTGAAGGGAGAGAGGCCTCATCTTGAGTAGGAACCCCAGAGTCTAGAGCCCAACTCAAACCCCAGGCCTAACTACTGACTTCTACAGTTTCATATCCAGAGAGCTTAAAAGCTGGAGAGATCCTCCTCTGAAACAGTTCAGGCACTGTTATGGATTGAATTGTGTTCCCCTCCCCAAAAATATGTGTCAAAATCCTAACCCCTGTACCTGTAAATAGGACGCTGTTTGGAAAGAGAGGTTTTCTTGCGTCATGTTATTGAGGGCATACCAGAGTAGGTTGGGTCCTAAACCTCATCACTTCTGAGTTATAAAAAGAGCCGAGTAGGCACAGACACTCACATAGGGGGAAGACAGATGCTGCGGGACCCAAGGAATGCCAAGGATTGCTAGCAGACCCCAGAAACTAGGAGAGAGGCCCACACAATGAATCAACGCGGCCGAGACCCTGATTTGGACTTTCAGCCTCCAGAACTGTGAGAAGTAAATTTCTGTTCTTTAAAGCCACCCACTTGTGGTATTTCTGCTACAGCAGCACTAGGTAACTAAGACAGGCACTGTCTTTTGGGAAATGGCCTCTCAAGGTCATTGCAGAGACTGGATCTGAGGGCCCCTCCTTGCAACCTCTGCTTTCTTTTCTAGAAATAGCTCCACCCAGACCTGAACTCTAGCTGTAAGAATTTCAGATGGGTTCAGTGAGTTCCCAGGCCCTCCTCCCAGCTACCACCACCAGCCCTCTGTCCCCTGGAGCTAGGCAGCAGATCCTATCAAGCTCTGGCTTGACATTTCAGCAGCCTAAGACCCAGAGATAAAAGTTGTCACTGAACAAAGTTCATTTCCCCTCTCCCTCTCCTTCCTGGCGACTCGATAGGCATCGGTGTGGGCACAGAGGTGGTCTCTTCCTCTTGCTGCTGTGGCTGCAATTCCTGCTTTTGCGGGGTAGAAAACCTTCACAACTGATGATTACGCAGAAGCAGTTTATCACCTGTGCTTTTATGATTGCAGCAACTAAGGGGAAAAGATGTCCTTTCAGATAAGCATTTGAAGGAGTGGGGAGAAAGAGTTTCAAAGCCTCCTTTGTTCTCCTGAAGAGCCATGCCATGTAGTTCTGGCAGGCAGCCCACGAGAAAGGAGAATTTTAAAAACACAATCTGAGCTGGTTTCTAAGCTGCTACTCCATTCCTGCCATCAATTAGGAATGTTACTTAACAAGGGGCTTGGGCCATTGTCTCATCCAGCCTGCTCTCCTTAATTGGATGCAGAGTTGTGATGAATTCTTTAAAAAGGGCTTTGGGCAGCAGAGGTCATCTCCTCGGCCCCCTGACACTCCAGGCCAGCTCAGACTGGGCTGATGCAGGCTTCTGGGGCACACTGCTGGCCAGGAGATAAGAGAGGGATCTTTGTGAGGCCTCTCAGTGCAGGCAGAGAGCAGGGACCCAAAACTTGGAAGTGGTAGACTGCCAGTCTGTTGGGAACTGATTTTGGGACAGCCAGAGAAAAGATGGAAGGTTGACTGTATGTCCCCCTGCCTGCCCCAGCCCTGTCTGAGGCCCTTCAATTGCAGACCCAGCACCCCCAGGTTCTGAAGATGAGCCTTGTCTGGGCACAGGGAGCTTTAGGGGCTTCAGTCCACAAAGGGATGGATCTGAAATTAGGTTGAGCTCCTGCTGCTGTTGTTAATTGCTGTTGAGTCGGCTCCAACTGATGGCAACCTTATAGATAACAGAACAAAATTGTGCCTGGCCCTGTGTCATCTTCAGGTCATTGGTGTCGATCCATCTCATGGAGGGTTTCCCTCATTTTCAATGACCCTCTGCTTTACCAAACGTGATGTCCTTTTTAGTGATTGGTCTTTCCTGATGATGTGTCCAAAGTAAGCAAGTAGAAGTCTCGCCATCCTCCCTTCTAAGGAGCATTCTAGTTGTATTTCTTCTAAGACCGATTTATTCATTCTTCCGGAAGTCCACAGTCCACAGTATATTCCTCACCAACACAACAGTTCGAATGCATCCTTTCTTCTTTTGTCTTCCTTTTTCATTGTCTACATTGTTGTTCTGGAGCCTGTTTTTGTTTGGTGCTGTAGAGTCGATTCTGTCTCATAGTGACCTCATGCAATGGAACTGCCCCCACAGGGTCTTCTAGGCTGTAATCTTTACAGGAACAGATCACCAGCTCTTTCTCCCATGGAGCTACTGGGTAGATTCAAACTGCCAACCTTTCAGTTAGCAGCTGAGCACTTAACCATTGCACCACCCAAGGCTCCTTTTCATTATCTATAAACTCGATAAATATTGTGCCCAAGAACCCTGTGTACCTTGAGGCAGAGCCTCAGCACCATCAAAGATCAAGAAATGGCCATTGTCTTAGGCTGGGTTCTCTAGAGAAGCAAAACCAATAAAGCATGTAAATATATGTGGAGAGAGATTTATATCAAGGAAATGGCTCATGCAGTTGTAGAGGCTGAAACGCCACAAGTCCATGGGTCAGGATAGAGGCGTCTCCTGGTTCATGTATCCACAGGGGCTGGTGAACCCAATAACGGCAGGTCAGAGAGCAGGGCTCTTGTTCACAGGCTGCGAAGATTGAAGAATCCCAAGATCGACAGGCAAGACCAGCAGGGGAGGTGCTAGCTCGAGTCCCAAGAATCAGAGGTCAGATAAACAGAAGCCAGCTGCAGGATCCAGGGTGAGCAAAAAGCCCATGAGCATTGCCAGAATGTCCACTTATATTCAATGCAGGCTGCACGTCCAAGGAAACTCCCTTTCAATTGATTGGCTACTCATAGCAGATCCATGATGGAGGTGATCACATTATATCAGATCTCGTCATGGAAGTGATCCCAACATCATACAACTGCCAAACCACTGAGAACCATGGCCTAGCCAAGTTGACACACAACCTTAACCATCACAGCTATCTTCCTTAACACACTAAAACTCTGCTCCTCCACATATTGCAATGGGGAGAACTCCGTGCATAAAGGGGAAGCCAGGATCCCATGGTGCCCTGGATCACCGCTGCCTTTGGAAATGACTGAGGCCCAGGGTGCAGGATACTCCACATTTTACCGCTCAGTCCCGAGTGTAGGCATGAACCATTTTCTTTCTTCTCCACAGTATAGCTGAGATGAAGTTAGAATGTTTAAATAAAACTTTACTAACAATCAGGAGAAACAAAAGGAAAAAAATGCAGAGTAGTATAAAACCAGATAATCTGGTTTAAGATCTACAGTTGGTTCGTGTTCAGCTTGGCGCCCTCACCAGATTGGCTTGTCACCAAGGTGGCCCCTGGCTTGTCCTTCTTTGACAGAGGCTACCTTTTCCCAGCTCATTCAGAATCCTGGAGATCCAGATCCAAGCAAGTAAGATGGAATTTACCCTTCAACCTAAGACTTGACTTCTGAGCTCCAGGTTCTGTCCCAGAATCTTGACTGAATAATTAAAGCAGGGAGTATCCACCAGACAGCTTCAGGAGGGATCACGTCTACCCACATGATCCTGCAGGCTTCGGCATCATAAGCATATCAGAAAGCAACCACACAGCCTCACCCATGTGCAAGAAATATACACGTTCAAAAGAAAAATGCTAGCATGGATGAACCTTGAAGACGTTACGCTGAATGAAAGAGGTCAGTCACAAAAGGACATATATTGTATGATCCCATTTATAGGAAGTATCTAGAATAGACAAGTTTATAGAGACCAAAGTTTATCAGTGGTTACCAGGGGCAGAAGAGAAGGAATGGGAAAGGGGGAGCCACTGCTTAGGGGACAAAGAAATTCTGTTATGGGTGTTGGAAAAATTTGGAAACTGATAGTGGTGATAGTTCTACAACATGATGAATGTAACTTATGTCACTGAATTGTACACGTAAAATATATTGAAATGGCAATGTTCAGATTTAGATCAAGATCTAGATATCCCAGTGAAAAATTAAAATTAAAAAAAAAAAAGAAAAGGGCTATTTTCACAGTCCTAGTGAGCCTAGCCTGCCTGAAGACCTGGTCCTCAGCCTAGGTTTTCTGCTCATCACTCCAGTGCCCCATGGCAATAAAGCCCTGCCCTGCCTGACTGGAGTCCTAACGCACCCCTGCCCAGCTCTTGCCATCTCCCTGCTCTGTGCAGAGGTCTGGACACTGTTCCCTAGAAACTCCTATTTGCTGACAGTTTCCCTCCACTGACCAGATGAACCGTCTGCATCCACAATGCGAATACCCACCTGATTTCCCACTCTAACAACTCCTGAAGTCCTACTGCTCTGCCCACCCGAGTTCACCGCAGCTATTGACACCAACACAAATAAACCCTAAAGTCATCCCAAGTCTCCTTGAGACCTATGAATGAAGCATCTAGTGGTCCTCTCCAGGAGCCAGCCACACCACTGACTCAGATAGTAATAATGAGGTAACCAGATGGAAAACTCTTCATTGTCCAGAATTCTCCACAGGAAGAACACTCTATGCATTTCTACAAAAGAAGGTGAGTCCCCAAGGGACCTGGACGTGAACATAACTGTTCTGCGTGAGGCAAGGGTTAAAATTTGCTTGATACTCTAAAGAAGGAAGAGACAAGGGAGAAAAAAAGAGGAAGAACTGGAAAGATGGCCAAAAGTTGTGTCTCACAAAGTGAACTGAACCATTACGTCAATTCCTGCCACCCAACTTCAATAAGTCTACAAAAATTCACCAAATGCCTGAAGTGATTAGATAATATATGGAGACCAGTGAAGGAGCAAATAGAGACTTCCTGGGAGTGGGACGTCAGAGAGAAGCATGAAGAAACAAGCGAGCGAGCTCAAGAAATCACAGGGAAGGGTCGTGTCACGGGCCACAGAATTGGGGTTCCAGTCAAGTTTACTAGATCTCTGAAGGGCAGGAAGTTCCAGCTCACGTCATTAAGTACAGTCGTTATAGCTACCACTTTACTGAGCATCTATTATGTGCCAGCATTTTGCATACTTTGCATTTTTAATCCTCATAATAACCATGTGAGGTAGGTATTATACCTGTCTTAGTGATGAGGAAACTGAGGTTCAGAGTGATTAAGTAACTTCCCCAACATCACACAACTATTGCTTGGCAGAGCCTGGATTGAAACTCTGGTCAGTCTGAGTCTGAAGTTCATGCTTTTTCTACTATGATGTGTTGGGCTGCAGAATCTCCTGATTCCATCCCATCCTCATCTTTGTTTCTTCCTGTTTTCTCTCATTCTGCTGCTGACAGTCCAGCATGGGCCTGTGGCGAGATCGCCTGAGTTAGGCCACAATCAGTCAGTCACTCAAAAAACATTTCTCAAAATGTTACCATTTGCCAGGAACTGTTGAAGATGGTGAGGATCCAAATATCTGTGCAATACAGACACTGACCAAGTGCTTGCTTCTGTAACAGACAACCAAATATGGACTGTGGATCACAAGGGGAAGCCCAGGTTCTGCCTTGGAGCAAAGAGCAGAGAATAGGGCATTGGAAGTGCAGAGAGGTTCCTTGGCCAAAACGCACAACACGCAGTCTCCTGATGTTAAAACTGGGCCCAGAGGCCCCTTGGTAATGACTTTTTTATGCACCTTACCCCCTTATTGATCAGGAAAGAACACAAAGATCCCCAACAGGCTCAACCATATATTAAGAGGGAAAGGGAAAGTTTTGTTATTGTTGTTTGTTGATGTGGAGTTGATTCCTACTCATGGTGACCCCATGTGTGTAGAGTAGAACTGCTTGCTCCATAGGGTTTCCAAGTCTGTGATCTTTCAGAAGCAGATTGCCAGGCCTGTCTTCCAACGTACCTCTGGGTAGGTTCAAACCACCAACCATTAAGCTAGTAGTTGAGTGTTTAACCATTTGTGCTACCCAGGGACTGAAAAGGGAAAATAGATCTAACATTTTCTGAGTATCTTCTATGGGCCATGTGTACTTCAGTCCATTGTACAGGAGTAATGGATTAGTTAAGTAACTTGACCTAGGTCATTCGACTGGGAAACACAGAGCTGAGATTCAAACTCAGCCCTGTCTATTCCAAAGTCCATGATGTCATGATCTTTATACGACACACACACACACACACACACACACACACACACACACACACACACACACACACACACATATGCTCCCTCACCACCACCAGGCAGAAACTGCTGCACATCCGCCTGAATTGACCAGTTAAACTACAGACACAGCAGATAGCACGTGCTGCATGGGCCTGTGCAACCCTACCGTTGATAGGACCCTCCCCAAGTAAAAGGATATGAAATAATGAAATGTCTGTTGCTTTGGGGTCCTTGCTTATCCACTCTAGTCAGCCTCCTCTGCACCAGAAGACCCTCCCCCACGCCGCCTCAAATCCCTTGATCTCTACCTCCCCTCCCCAGCCAGGCAGCCGGAGCATCAGCCTCGGGAAAATGTCAGCCAGACCTGGCCAAGCATATGCTTGTGTCATTGGCACTCACAGGGAGCTCTAACAGTTAGGAGGTAGAAGAACCCAGTGCCAGGGGCGGGGCAGATGGCATCTCATCAGCCCCATCACTGCTCTGAGAACCCTCAAACCTACTCTTGGCTTCCTCTCTGAAACAAGGGCTGCCCACGAGCCTTCATCCCCATACCCATGGCAACCCACCCAGCCTGCAATGCCTTGCCAACCCATGAGCTGGCAGAGACACTCTCATGGCTCGATTCCCTCTGCCACCTGCCTGTTGTCACTCTTCATTGAGCATCGTTGGCCTTCCACAGGGCTGTGCTCCCAGGCTCCAAGCTTCCAATCTGCTCTCTGGGAGGCTGACAGAGGACAGACAGGGTGGGGGAGACCTCCCTGTCTCACCCCCACCAGCTCCTTGCCCAAGGCTTAGATGTTGGAACAAGTGCTCGGAACCCACATGGTAATTGCTGCCATCTAATTATGCATGCATATGATATTAGCCAAAAGCATTTGACTATCTCCTGTGGTCTCAGGCAGATCAAATGGGGAGAACGCTCGGGTTCAAGGATTACTCCAGCAGGATAATGGCTGATAAGATTGCCTACTGCCACTCAGGCAGCCACTGGCAGGCTGTCTTCTCCCATCAAATCTCTCGCTCTTTACCTGAGGGAAGAGGAAGAGCTTGGAGCTCAGGGGGTCAGCAGGGGCTGGAATCCTCCAAGGCTCACTGCTCTTGGCCTTTCCCTAATCCAGTCCTACCAGTTGCAACACTGAAGACCCGATGTATTCATTTCCTATAGCTGCCATAACAAAATCCCACAAACTGGGTAGCTCATAAGAACAGAAATGTATTGCCTCACAAATCTGGAGGCTGGAAGTTCAAATTAATGTGTTGGCCAGGACATGCTCCTCTGAAGTCCTACGGGAAGATCCTTCCTTGTCTCTCCCAGGCTCTGGTAGCCCTAAGCACTCCTTGGCTGGTAGATGCATCATGTCATGCCCTTCCTTCCTCTGATTGTCTCTGTGTCTCATCTCCTCTTTTATAAGACACCACCTAGATGGGATCAGGACCCACCTTACTCAGTACAAACTCATTGTAACTGATAACATTTTCAAAGACCCTGTTTCCAAACATGGTCACGTTCACAGGTGTCAGGAGTTAGGATTTCAACATACCTTTTTTTTTTTTTTTTTGGTAGGGGAGGACATAATTCAATCCATAACACCTGAGTTTCACCAAGATAGATGTTCACGGGGAATTCTTTTGATGTCTTAATAACCGTTAAGAAAACCCATGTTCCTCCACGACTATAATCTCTATCTCACCTTTCATCTAGAAGGAAACTGTTACTCATGTGGCATTTATACATTTGTAATTAATTGAGAATATCTATTATTGCCTTTGTCCAGTTTCCTTGTTTTGTTCTGGTTTTTTTCTGGAACCTAAGATACTTAGCACAGTGCTTTGCACACACAGGGGGGTCCAGAAATGTTCACTGAGCTCATTCCCACAGTCCTAATCTGGATAGCTACTGCATGGCAGGTCCCATGCTAGACAAACGGATACAGACATGAAGCAGCCACAGTCCCTGCCCTACAGAAATTCTCCACCTAACCCATTAACATTTAAACTTTCAACTACTGGAGCAAAGGGAAAAAGAGTCCTAAGAAAGAAAAGGACAGATGGAAGCTGAAGGGAGTGAAGTCATTATAACAGGAAGGGCTTAAGGGAGATATCAGCAAGGACTTCCTAAGGATTTTGACATTTGCCTTGTCAATAAACATTAATTGTACCCAATATGTATGAGGCAGGGAATTCACAGAAATATAAAAGGATCTCTGATCTCAAGGAATGTACATGAAAGGTGAGGGAATAGGACATATATGTATGAAGATAGCATTGCTTCTCATAATCTTCTGATAAGAAGCAAGAGAATGGCATGGAGGAAGCCTGTGGACTGCAGCAGTCAGAAGGCCTTAGGGGCTCTCAGGACTGAGCAGAGCCCCTGGATTCCCTGGGAGCAAGATGGGGAAAGCAGGAAGGGGCTGGGACTGGCACTTGATCCCAGGATGGGCTAGGTGCTGCAGAAGCTGAGCTGGCTGAGGACAATGATAGCAGAGGGTCAGTCTGGAGAACGACCAGGTACTAGCGGGAAATAGCTGTCCCCTATCTAAGCCCAGGATGACAGAGTTCCAAAAAGTAGAAGGAGTGATGCTTGGAAGGCTCATGTGTAAGGATTGGGATTCAATCCCTAGAATAGACATTTGTGGAAACAAAGGGCAGGGCTCTAAGCTCATTGCTAGAATGGGAATTCAAGTACATAACCAAAGTCATCAGAACCAGTCATTATATCCATGTGGAGTCAGCAAAGAGGGTGAGCTGACTCCACTCTGGGTCGCTTTGGAGCAGCTCACCTCACTCATTGATTTACTCTGGCCTTGGGTGCAGGGATGTGGCTCCCCCTTCAGGTGAAAGGAAAGCAGTCCAGCCATGACCAAGACCAGACAGAGGCTGGGCCCCGGCATGGTCTTCACCTGGTAGGTGGGACTTGAACTCCAAAGGATGCAGAGAGAGGAGAAGGATTATTGGCTGGGGCATAGACTGGGAAAAGACAAACAGGTGGGAGATTTTGGGCTATGGCTGCTAACCAAAAGGTCAGCAGTTCAAATCCACCAGCCGCTCCTTGGAAACCCTAAGGGACAGTTTTACTCTGTCCTATAGGGTTACTATGCGTCAGCATTAACTTGATGGCAATGAGTTTGGTTTTGGCTGGATTTGGTCTGGTCCAGTTGGAAAATGTGTTTTTCTGAAGTATATTATTTAGATTAAATAGTACTGGGGCTAGATTATAAGAGGAGTTGACTACCAGAATAAGGAGTTTGGGAATTCTTCTGGAGGAACTCTAAAGTCAGTGACTGAACTGAAGGACAGGATAGGGACAAGGTGACCTCTTGGGATCTCATATCATCTATGGAAAATCCAAGGTGAGAGTAGCAAACTCCCCATGCGTGGTGGCTAACCAGGTGGAGAGTTCCAGGTAGGAAAGGAAGAGATTGCCAGGCAGTGTGGGTGTGGGTGTGTGTGTGTGTAGGACAAGGTGCTGGAGAAGCAGACACAATGCTTACATTAATGCTCATGCTTGCTGAGGTTACCCGACACCTGGCTTTGGTCCAGGGACTCAGCTCTGGGGATTAGACATGGGATAAAGACGAGAAAACCTCCAATTCCCCCCTTACCCTCCTTCTCCTTTTTCTCCTCTTCCTGTCTCTTCTGCAGATAAGATGCCTTCATGCTTCTCCCCCAGCTCCCAACCTCCCATTGACCCCACCCATCAACAGCACAACTGCCTTCCAGCCCCAGGGAAGTGGGTGTGTCAGATTAGATCACCACAGGTGAAGGGTTGACACCTCGTGGGTAATGAAGAAAGAAAACGCATCAGGGGTGTTTAGGGGAATTGACAGCTGATCACAGAGGCCTCCTCCTTCCCCAGATGTATTTTGTCAACTGATCACTCAGGGCAGACAGGAGAGGGAGTTCACTCAAGCCCTCTGGGGGCTCTGGAGAGATGGGGGCTCTTTTGATCCCAGATAGTGCTTAACTCTGGTCTTAGCCACCCTCCTGCTGTTCTCCTGATGGGTTGGAGGGAGGAGAGGCCAGGCTCCCTTTGAAGCTCATCCTGGGACAGGATAGAGCTTTCTTTCCCTGTAGAAAAAAACTGAGTTGCAAGCTGTGATATGCTTGCAAAACAAATCCCCAGAGAGCAGCTCAGACAGGAGGCTCTGGCCGGAGATAATGCTGCTTTTTGCACAGCCCTCTTTGCACAGCCCAGGGTTCCTCCAGCCTACACAGATGACAATGTGGACATGTAACCTTGAAAAGCCACCGAATCTATCTAAGCTCACTTTGTTATCTGTGAAACAGGAATACCTGTGTATTTTAGTAAACCTGAGATACCAATGATTCTAAGACTCACCATTCGCTTATTTACCACTAAGAAAACCAGTGCTACCAATTAAACTATGACATGCCGTCAGTTGTGAGACCCACGCTGATGTCAGAGATGTTAACATGAGAAAAAATGTGCCTGAGACAACTTATGAAATGTGATAATAATAATTCTTACTGCACAGGGTTTTTGAGAAGATCAAATGAGCTAATGAATGTGAGCATGCTTTGTAAACATGTGAGCTGTGCTTATTGTTAGACGGTTGATGATCATACAGATCTTCATTCCACTAGAATGTGAGCTCCTGGAGGGGAAATCTTCTGCTCTTTCATGCTCGCTTCAGCATCTCCAGTGCCTGAAACAGTGCCTGGCATATAACAGACCCTTGATAAGTGTTTTTGAATAACTGAGTAGTGGGAAATCTGTGAAACTCCAAAGTGTAACAGTCTCACCCCCGGAAATCCCTTTCTGGAAGAGGACAGGTGCATCCCACTCTGCCAGGCCATTAGGTGCTGGTGTCCAGGGTCTGAAACCACTGCTGCCCCCGTCCCTGACACCTTGGGTGTGTATTAGGGGAGAGCTTGGTTGTACTCAAATTAAGAGCTTCCTGAGATAGCAGGGCACCAACCTCCACAGCTTGGCTTGGTTTTTATCAAAAGAGGCTGGAACACTAGTCCCAGTGAATAGATGGGTACCATTCCCTCTTCTGAACAACATAAAAATTAGAAGCATTTATTGAGTGATAACTCTATGAACGATCAAGGGCTGAGTTCTATGCAAAAGAGGTACAAATGGGCACTTCTTTCCCCTAAGAAGGGAGAGAGCACATACTAGTAAACAGTAAATGTTGTTGTTATTGTTTAGCTGCTGTCTAGTCAGCTCCCAACTCATGGCGACCCCACGCACAACTGAAAGAAACACTGCCTGGTCCTGCACCATCCTCATGATTGATTGGTTTTATAGATCGGACTGTTGTGAACCCCAGAGTTTTCACTGACTGATTTTCAGAAGTAGATCACCAAGGCTTTCTTCCTAGTCCATCTTAGACTGGAAGCTCCACTGAAACTTGTTCAACATCATCACAATACACAAGACTCCACTGACAGATGGGTGGTGGCTGTGCATGAGGTGCATTGGCTGGGAATCAAACCCTGGTCTCCTGCATGGAAGGTGAGAATTCTGCCTCTGAGCCACCACTACCCACTAAGATAGAGAATAATTAAAGCAATGAAGCATGTGCATGACATTGGAGACCTGAGTTAGTGGATTAATTCAAAGTTAATTCAACAAACATTTAATAATCGCCTTCTGAATACGAGGCATTGTGCTAAGTGATGGAGACGCAGAGATGAATAAGACTGCCCTCAGTGGGCTCACCATCGAATGGGGGAAATAGAGACAGAATTGAATAATTGTGCTCTTTTGTGGAATGCAATGATAGATGCATAAACCTGGTATGATAGGAATACTAAGAAGGGCTACCTGTCCTAGCCTAAGGGGTGGGAGGCAGTCAGGAAGGCTTCCTCAAGGAGCCATCTATTAAGAATGAACTTGAGGCAAACTGAGGTTGGGTGGAAAGAGAAGAGAGGATGCTCCTGAGAGAAGAAACTAGAGCCAAAGTGTGTGAAAGCACAGCCACGTGGCAGGGCTGGGACTAGGGTGAGGTGGAGGCACTCACTCTCAGGTAGCGACCCTACAATTGCAGGATACTGAGAGCGATACCTTCTTACATTTTGCACCCTAGGCACCTCACTTGCCTCAGGGCACCTCACTTGCCTCACCCTGGACCCAGCACTGCCCATAGTGTTTCTGAGGAACTACAGTGGTTCAGTGTTGCTGAAGCAAAAGATACAAAGCAAGGACGTACGTGCAACAATACTAGAGAGAGAGGTGGAGGCAGATCCTGGAGGGGCCCGTGTGCCTGGCCAAGGAGATTGGCCTTTGCTCTGTAAGTGATGGGGAGTAAAGAGATCCAAAATGAATTTTAGCTGTGTGACCTTAGGAGCTGTATTAGCTTTGCAGGGCCATGCTCTCTCTGAAGGCTCTCGAGGAAGCTCCTTCCTCACCTCTTCCTAGCTTCTAGTGGTTCCTGGCAATCCTTGGCATTCATTGGCTTGTAGTCGCATCATTCCAGTCTCATTCCAGTCATCACTCCAGTCTCACATAGCCCTCTTCTTTCTGTATCTACGTCTGTGTCTCTTCTCCTTCTTTTGTAAGGACATCCGTCAGATTGGATCAGGACCCAAACTACTCCAGTATGACCTCATGCCAACTTAATTGATACCATCTTCCAAGACCCTATTTCCAAACAAGATCATATTCGCAGGTACTAGGGGTTAGGACTTCAACATATCTCTTTGGGAGACACAATTCAACCCATAACAGGGACATTTTTTGACCTCTCTAAGCCTCAGTGATTGGGGTTAAGGACACATACCCCATTGCACAGTTGTGAGGTTTCACATAAAACACATCGCCCATTGCCTGACTACAAGTGCTATAGATAGTAGCTGTTAAAATTATTATTATGCACAAGATAATTCCTTATCTGTGGAAAGGGGGTGTTATGGATGAATTTTGTTATCCCCATATATGTGCTGAAGTCCTAGCCACTGTACCTGTAAATTTGGAAATAGGAGTTTTCTTGTGTTATGTTAATGAAGTCCTACCACAGTAGGGTGGACCTACTCACTTCTAAGAGGTGTCTTATAAAAAGAGCAGACTAGACACAGAGACAACCACTTAGGATGAAGACAGGCACCAAGGAATGCCAAGGAACACCAAGAAACGCCCAGGGCTCCCAACAAGGAAGGAATCGACACGACTGAGACCCTGATTTGGACTTCTAGCCTCCAAAACTGAGAAACTTCTGTTCTTTAAAGCCACCTACTAGTGTATTTTTGTTACAGCAGCACTAGCAAACTAAAAACCAAAACCAAACTCGTTGTAGTCGAGTCGATTCCAACTCATAGCAACTCTACAGAACAGGGTGGAACTGCCCCATAGGGTTTCCAAGGAGTGACTGGTAGATTTGAACTGCCAACCTTTTGGTTAGCAGCCATAGCTCTTAACAACTGCGCCACCAGGGCTCTAGCAAACTAAAAGCTGAGGATAATAAAACCACTTCATAGGGTTGCTGTGAGGATCAAATAAGATAACTTACGTAACATGTTCAGAATAGGGCTTTAAGCTTAGTAGGTATTCAAAAATGTTAGTTTTTTTCTAACTCCATTTTGTTGTTTATCACATTCTTCCGATTATTATACTTCCTTGTGTGCTCATCTCTCTTATTCTTTACAGAGCAAGGATAGTGACATATTCCCATTTTGCAGAAGCAGGATGAAACTGTGGCAAAAAAACTGGCTTTGGAATCAGATAGAAAGACCTAGATTTTAATCCGGGTCCACCACTTCCCAGCCATGTGACCTTGGATAAGTTGTTTCATTTCCTTAAATCTCCATATCTTCATCTGAAAGATAAGGCTAAAAATGCCCAGCTCACAGGTAAAAATGCCTAATTCATAATGGGTGGTTAGTAATATTTGTTGCCACCACTCATCCATCAGTTTGTCATACTGTAGTGGCTTGTGTGTTGCTGTGATGCTGGAAACTATGCCACTGGTATTTCAAATACCAGCAGGGTCACCCATGGTGAACAGGTTTCAGTAGAGCTTCCAGACTAAGACAGACTAGGAAGAAAGGCCTGGCAATCTGTTTTCAAAAATTAGCCAAGAAAACCCTGTGGATCAAAACAACATTGTCAGACTCTCTTGCTTTGGACATATCATTGAGAAAGGCCAATTGCGGAGGAGGACATCATGTTTGGTAAAACAGAGGGCCAGTAGGGTAAGGGAGATACTTGGTGAGATGCACTGGGGGCACAACAGCTGCAATGATGGACTTGAACACACCATTGATCATGAGGATAACACAGGACCAAGCAGCATTTTGTTCTGTGTACATAAGGTCACCCTGAGTCAGAGTCGACTCAATGGCAACTAATAACAACAATAATATTTGTTGAGTGAGTGAAGGAAGAGGAAAGAGAGACGCTGCTCCTTGCCTTGACTTTTCAGTTGCCTGAGCTAGAAACCTGGTCATCTTGACTTTTCTTCTCTCCTAACTGAATTAATCCCCAAATTCTTGTCATGCTACCTCCTTAATAGTTTGGAATATGTCCATTGTCTTCCTCCCTACTGCTCGGTCTTAATCTGTTAATACACTCCGCCAACATTTCTAGGCTGAATTCCTGCAGTAGCCACCTACATGATCTTCTGGAGCAGACATTCTTGGTTGCCTACTGTCTTGGTTATCTAGTGCTGCTATAACAGAAATACCATGAGTGGATGGCTTTAACAAAGAGAAATTTATTCTCTCACAGTCTAGTGGGCTACAAGTCCTGATTCAGGGCCTTAGCTCCAGGGGAAGGCTTTCTCTGTCAGCTCTGGAGGAAAGTCTGTGTCATCAATTTTCCCTTGGTCTGGGAGCTTCTCTGTGCAGGAACCTCAGGTCCAAAGGACATGCCCTGCTCCCGGCACTACTTTCTTGGTGGTATGAGGTTCCCTTGTCTCTCTGCTTGCTTCTCTCTTTTACATCTCAAAAGAGACGGGTTTAAGGCACTATCTAATCTTGTAGATCTCATCAATATAACTGCCACTAATCCATCTCATTACATCAGAGTGATAGGATTGACAACACATAGGGAAATCACATCAGATGATAAAATGGTAGACAATCATCCAATACTGGGAATCATGACCTAGCCAAGTTGACAGATATTTTTGGGGGATGCAATTCAATCCATGATACCTACCCAATATTTTTATTCAGGCATCCACTCCTCTTCCACGTGGTGCAAAGTTAAATCCGTATTCATCAAAGCCAATCATGGTAATCTCATTTCCTTTGTCATTGATTACTTCAGGAGGGGGCATGAGACCCAAACCTGGCCAATGAAGAATAAGAGGAAATCCGCAGGGGCGTGCTTCCACGAAAGGTCTCCTGTTGATAAAGAGAGATATACAGGAAGAGGCATCACCTCCCTTCTTCTTCCAGATGCTGTCCTGTCTGCATGGGAAGTCATCTTGTACCATGAGGGGTCAAAGCAAACCTGCTAAGGACAGCAGAGCAGAGAGATGGAAAGAACCTGGAGCTGCTGAGTTAACCAAGCCTGGACACTCTCTACTGACAGTCTTCTCTTCAGGTGAGATAAATATTTCCCTTATTGTCTAAACCAGTTTAGTTAAGGCTCTCTGTGACTTGCATTATTCCAACTAATATATCTTCCAATCTCCAGTCTCAAACTCTCAAATCTGGCTGCAGATCTGGTCATATCAGACTTTCTATGGCTTCTCTTTGACCTCAAGTTCAAGTTCAAACTTCTCAGCATGACCTACAAGGCTCTTCATAATCTAGCCTCTGCTTCCCTCTGCAGTCTAGCATCTTTTCACTTCTCCCTCTCCTGGACCCTCTTGAACCGTCTTATCATACAATCTACTTGCAACCAATCAGGCAAGTCACTTAACCTTTCTATCCTCAATTTCCTTATCTGTAAAATAGGAACAATAGCAGTATCTACATCATAGAATTGCTGTGTGAAACAAATGTAAAACACTGGTACCCAGCTTATTCTGTAACGTGCTACACAAATGTTGCTATTATTATTATTATTAGCTTCCAAAGTATGCCTTTTCTCAGCTGTTCTCTTCAGCTGTAACTCACCCCTCCCTCAACCTCCTCATCTGGCTAACATTTTTTCTTTCAGGACTTGGTTGAGATGACTCTTTCTCCAGTAGGCCTTCCTTGACCCTTCAAAGACTGCATTATATGCTGTGACAGAACTGGCTGGTTGTTCACCCAAAATTAATGATCCCCTTTCCATAATATGGCATTGTTACTGGGAGGCAGATGCCAGCCAGGGGCTACATTTCTTTACCCCTTGTGCATCCAGGTGCGGTTCTTGCCAGCAGGAGATGAGCAGAAGTGATGTGTAGTACTTCTAGGTTTGTTTTTGTAAGAATTGAGTGTGGCTTTTCTAGCCTTCCTTTCCCCTCCCACTAGCTGGAGGCAGATGCTCTAGAGAAGGGCAAGATAGAAGGAGCTTGAGTCCCTGAATCAGCATATAAAAAAGCTTCCCACAGACACATTCAACAGTTATGTGCACAAGAAATAAATTCTAATATAAGGGTGTATTTGTGACAGCTGCTAGTACTCCCTTAACTGATAGAGATGTCTTTACTATGTGCTTTCCAAGTACCATGTGGTAACCCTGTTATGGAATCCCTGCTGTTGTTGCTGTAAGGTGCTTTTGAGTCGGTTCCGACTCATAGCCAACCCATGTACAACCAAACGAAACACTGCCTCGTCCTGCACCATCCTCACAATCGTTGGTATGCTTGAGCCCGTTGGTGCAACCACTGTCAATCTATCTTGTTGAGGGTCTTCCTATTTTTCTCTCACCCTCTACTTTGCCCAGCATGATGTCCTTCTCCAGGGACTGATCCCTCCTGCTAATATGTCCAAAGTATGTCAGACGTAGTCTTGCCATTCTTGCTTCCAAGGAGCACTCTGGTTGTACTTCTTCCAAGAAAAATTTGTTCACTCTTTTGGCGGTCCATGGTATATTCAATATTCTTCACCAACATCTCAATTCAAAGGTGTCAATTCTTCTTTGGTCTTCCTTATTCATTGCCCATCTGTGTGGTGCAAATTGCCCAGCTACTAACCAAAAGGTTGGCAGTTCAAGTCCACCCAGAGGTGCCTTGGAAGAAAGGCCTGGAGATCTACTTCTGGAAAATCAGCCATTGAAAACTCTACGGAGCATAGTTCTGCTCTGACACACATGGAGTCTGCATGAGTCAGAGTCAAAAGCAACTTTTTGTTTGTTTGTTTTAATCCCTGGACTAGTAATTATCATTCTGCATTGCAATTATCAGTTTACCCTTCCCCTTCTCCGTCTCTAACTAGAAGCAGGATGAGTCAAGTTCACCTTTGAGTATCAAAAGTTGCAACAGTGTCAGAACCAGAGTTGAAAGTTATCAATATTTGTGGAAGGAAGGGAAGAGGGAAAGGAGGGAGGGAAGAAAAGAGGAGGGGGAGGGAGGGAGGGAGAAAGGAATGAAGGAAGGTAGGAAGGAAAGGAAGGAGAGAGGGAGGGAGGAAGGAAGGATGGAAATGAAAACTCCTTTGCCCCTGCTTGATCTCCTTTTAGACAATTACCAGATTTTCTTTAGGCCTTGGGTATGAGAAAAAGAGAACTTGAAACATTCTTCTAAAAGAGGAAGTCAGTAAAGCTGAGAAAATGTTTTCTTCGGATAACCAATTGCCAAAATAATAATAGAAGGCTATAAAGCCAGGATATCCCTATGGACTCATAAACTTGGAGAGAGAATAAAGAGCTTTTTAAAAACAAAAAACAATACAAGGCAGCACTGTATAATTTCTAATTTTTCTAGGCATCAATAGCCTATAAGTTGACAGTGCATCTGGGGTGGCTACAGTCTTGGTGGGAGAGGGAAAGCAGAGTGATGTTCACAGGCAAGCTACAGGCCCAGGATTTTCCCAGATTTGTGCAGACTCTGGGGTGGAGGGTAGAGCCATGTCACAGAGCTGGGGGCTACTCTGATGCCCTGGGAGGGAAGCTGTTAGGACCTTGCTGACCTATGAAACAGCAAGAAAAAAACAAGTCCTCTATGCAGATGTTGGTGGCCCAGCAGTTGATGGCCCACAGCTGGAAGAGATAGGGATTAGGGATTGTATTAGTGTCCTATGGCTACTGTAACAAATTACCACAAATTTAGTGGCTTAAAACAACACAAATTTATCTTACACTTCTGTAGGTTAGAAGTTAGAAGTGGGTCTCACTAGGCTAAAATCATGGTGTTGGGAGGGCTGCGTCCCCTGCTGGCGGCTGTGAGAGAGACTCTGTTTCCTTGTGCTTTGCAGCTTCTAGAGGCTGCCCGCCCACTTCCTTGGCCTATGGCCCCACCTCCATCTTCAAAGCCAGCCATGTGAGTCCAAGTCCTTCTCACACTCTCTCTGTTTCTCCCCTTCTCCTTCCCTCTTCCACTTTTAAATATCATTGTGATTACCTTGGGCCCACCTGGATAATCAGGATACTCTCCCTATCTTCAGGTCAGCTGATTAGTAACCTTAATTCCATCTACATCCTTAATTCCCCTTTGTCATGTAAAGTAACACATTCAGTTTCCAGGGATTAAGATATGGACATCTGTAGGGGACCATTATTCTGACTACCACAGTCTGCCCTCTGGCCCCCAAAAATATACATCTGTCCCACATGAAAGGAACCCTGGTGGTGCAGTGGTGAAGCCCTTGGCTGCTAAGCAAAAGGTCAGTGGTTCAAATCCACCAGCCACTCCACAGGAGAAAGACGTGGCAGTCTGCTTGCATAAAGATTACAGCCTGGAAACCCTATGGGACAGTTTTACTCTGTCCTATATGGTTGCTATGAGTTGGAATTGGCTCGACTTCAACGAGTTTGGTTTGGGGTGGGTCCCACATGCAAAATAGATTCCCCAACTTCCAGCACCAAAATCTGTATCAGTCAGGGGTCAAGCTGAGATGTAAAGAATAATTCAAGAGATGTTCAAGTCAGGGTTCACAAGCTATAAAGAATAATTCACAGGATGTAGGAGAGGCTTATTGATATATAAATATATATTGAGAGATTTATTGCAAGGAATTGGCTTATGTGAATTTGGAGGCTGGCTAGACAAGTTCCAAATTTATAGGACAGGCCATCAGGAAGGGAGATAAAGTGGTTGTCCACAGGTAGAATTTTTTCTTCTTCAGGAAAACCTCAACTCCACTTTTAAGGTCTTTCAACTGATTGTATCAGGCCCACCCAGATATCTAGGATAATCTCTTTTACTTAAAGTCAACTGGTTATGAACCTGAATCACATCTACTAAGTACCTTTGCAGCAACACCTGGACTAACTGGGGACTGTAGCCTAGCTAAGGTGACACTAGCAAAGACCACCCCAGGGTCGAAGGTGGTTCACTGCTTCAGCCTGCTGACCCACTAGTTCCTGTGAGCCTTGGCATGGATGGTGATTCTAGACAATGGCTCCCTCCATAGAACTATATGGGTCTGGAAAGTTCTAGAAGCTCATTCTGCTGCTCTGCCCCACTCGTCTCTGAGATTAGGAGCTTCTGAATGATGAAGGCCAGTATTTTTATGCACATTTGTACCTATCAGGGTTTAAACCATTGTTCATTTTATAGGAGATACTCAGGGAATGTTGGTTGGAAGAATTTTGTCTTCGTTGTGTAAATATTCTCTCATGTTTCTAATCTGCCCAATCCATCTGGACGGCTACCAATTTGACTGCATTTCCAGCTACCAATTCAGATGTTGATACAACTTGCAACCTGTCACAGTGTCATATAAGGCCAGGTGGCATTGGTGGTATAAAGGGAAATCATTCTAGGCGTGAGGGGGAAGGGGGAAAACAGATGAGTAGATTAGGGAAAAAGGCTATGGCATTTTCTTTTTGAAGAGACGCATATAAACAGAAAAGACCACAGTCTGCCTGGGTTAGGGCGAGTACTGACTTGTCAAGAGACAGTGCAGCTCAGATGGCCTAACAGTCTAGGGGATCTCTGACTCCTGGGTGTTTCAGATCTCTGGGAAATCCAGGAATGCCCTCACTGCCAGGAACATAAGGAAGAGTCTGAAAGGCCCTTGGAGAACATTCCATCCCAACCCCGTATTTTACAGAGACTCAGGGAGGGAGAATGAGTTGCTCAAAGCCACACAGCCAGCCACAGGCAGGAAGAGCTAGAACTAGAAGACAGGGCTTGTGATTCTGATGTACTTTCCGCTGTATCATCATGTCAACCTCAGTAATATCACTTACCAGGATACCCAGAACTCAATCTATGGGTATAAAGGCATATTTCTCCAAAGTTCAGCCAAGTATGGGGTTCATGAGTATAGAGGCCAAAAGGTGACTTAGAGATGGCTTTAATCCCTGCCATGATTTCCAAAGGCACCACAAATATGCGTGCATTCTAAGTAAAAACTTTGTGATTTAAGTTCCTTGTCCATTCTCTTCAACCAAATTACCTCCCTGGAGTCTACCCAATAGAAAATTCTGGAACCTCACTGTTTTCACCAGACCCCAGAATACTTGTGATTCACTGGGTGGAGTGATCTCATGAAAACCAAGCCTGAATGAAAAAGATCAATTTGCATGAAACTGGAACACTGAACAAGAATAATTCACAGGATGTAAGTTTGGTTTTCTTTTGGTTTTAATCACAACATAACTTATTGTTGTTTCCCACTATCCCATTAGGATTTGTTCAGTAGAGGCTGTTTCCCTTTGCCTGGTTATAATCTTTGTCCTGGCCAGGTCCTATAGCTATGGTAGACAGAGTTCTAAGATGGTCCTCAAGATTCCTACTCTCCTGGTGTACATGTCCTGTATGATCCCCTTCCCTTGAATGTGGGCCAGTTGCTGTGGAATCCAGCTCATGGCAACCCCATGTGTGTCAGACTAGAATACACAGCTAAATTATTGGAAGTAGATCACCAGGCCTTTCTTCCAAGGGGCCCTGGGTGGACTCGAACCGCCAACCTTTTGGTGAGCAGCCGAGCAAGGACCTGTGAATATGTTAGTCACTCCCCTGATTGTGTTATGTTATATGAGGCTCTTTCATAGCAGACTGGATAGAGATTCCCCAGCTGGCTTTGAGAGCCGCCATTTGTGAGTGGGCCACAAGGCTAGGAGCTGAGAAGAAATCTCAGCTGTCAGCCAGCAAGAATATGGGGACCTCAGTCCTACAAAGAGAGGAACTGAATTCTGCCAACAATTTAGAAGAGTACCCTAAGCTCCAGATGAGAACACAGCCCAGAGGACACCTTGATTTCAGCCTGGTGAGACCCTGATCAGAGACCCAGCAATACCATGCCTGGGCTTCGGACCTCCTGAAACTATGAGATAATAGACGATTATTGTTTTAAGCCACCAAGTTTATGGTAACGTTCCTCAGCAATAGAAAACTAATGCAGTAGCTTTCCAACATTCTTCCTATCAAAGCACAAAGAGAAAATCATAGTATTTATACAGCACCCTAAGGTAAATGTGGAAGAGGCTTCACAGGCCCAGCTCACTATTATTGACTCCCCATTGCTAACCGGCGCATTGTCTCATGATCTTGTCCCTCCCCCCGATTCCAATCTCTACAGAAGATTTAAGATTAACCGATGTTCCTCCTTGGAGGGTAGAAAACAAGTGATAGTGATCTAAGAATGACAAACCAAACAAAGCACCCATCTTGGGACAAGAAAACCAGGATGTCACCAGATAACCCCCAAGAAAAGATTAACTCATCTGGGACATGACCACCTCAAGGGGGAACTAACACAAACTTCTAAGACCCATAATCCTGTCCCTATAAAAGCCTTCAGCCAATCTCCAGTGGGAGAGATGGGTTTTTTGGATGAATCTATTCCCCTCTGTCTCCTATATATCGATATATAATAAAACTCTTGCTGCTCACCTCACCCCGTCTCAGAACTGGCTATTGCGGCAGGCAGCTCCAATCCACGTTATTGCGGTAACAAGTGGACAAAGCTACCCAAAGCTGGTGGCAACCCCACCCATCTGGTGCCCCCAGATCCCACTCTACTGGGGGGTTCAGTGTCTAGTCCCACCCCTTAAGAAGCCTTATATATAGAAAATCCTACTCGTTACCTTCAAGCTGATTCCCTGTGCTGCAGAGTAGAGCTGCTCCATAGGGTTTTCTTGGCTGTAATCTTTATGACAGCAGATCACCAGGCCTTTCTTCTGTGTCCCTGAGGGGTGGGATGTAACTGCCAACCTTCTTTAGGCTAGTACGGTAGTCAAGTGCAAACTATCTACACCACCCAGAAAGTCCTACTGGCACTTTAATTCATAAACACAATCTTAGTTCAGAAACATGAAGGTTCCGCATTTCGTTTGATGTCAGATCGTTTCCTCAACTCCAGCAGGATCCTGACACCTTCAGACTACTTGCACTGAGGGAGAGGGGCAATGTTCTTCTTTCTTTCTTGCGTTCCAGCAATTACATTCCCTCACCAGCTCCACAGGCCCTTCATTCCCCTCATCCCTTTCAAAACGCCTCTTCCAGGCCACCAGTCCTCTCAGCCACCTCCATGAGGTAGAGCCTCCACAGTGATTGAAAAATCCTGTTTCCTTTGCTGGGCTTCCCCCGACCCCAGCTTTGCATTTGAATCCTACTTTTTCTTGGAGGTTGTATGTAAACCCCATTGCACCTTCATAGTATGATTAAGAATGTTGCTGACATAACTAGTATGAACTCCCTGCTTGAAAACCCGTTTAAAATAACTTGCCTGCCTGCCCTTGGTGAGCAGTCTTGACAGCAGCAGCTCCAACTGACTCCTTTTCCTTGTACAACAAAATAAAGGCGCCCTTCCTGTTCTCCCACCTTGGTCTCTCATTTATTGGCCAACGTGAGTCATGCCAAGCAAGAACCTGGGGTTTCCACCCAGTAACATCCAGGCCCTTCTCAGAATGTGCAGGAGCTCTAGGCTCCTGTCCCAACCCCATACTGGGGTGCAAGGATTCTGAGAGACTGCCTCAGACACATCAGGCCCAGACACCTTCAACCCCTGTTCCCGCACTGCTTTGTTTGATTCTGGTAGATGAAAGGCTACACTATGTGTCACTCCCCAATAGCCCGTCTCCTCCAGGATCCCCTAAGCCTGTCTGCTACCAGTTGCTGTCAAGTTGATTCCGACCCACAGCAACCCATGTGTGTCAAAGTAGAACTGTGCTCCAGAGAGTTTTCAATGGCTGATTTTTTTGGAAGCAGATTGCCAGGCCTTTCTTTCGAAATGCCTCTAGGTGAACTCGAACCTCTAACCTTTTTAATCAAATCCCCGCTGTCATGGGTTAAATTGTGTCCTCCCAAAATATCTGTCAGCTTGACAAGGTTATGATTCCCAGTATTGTGATTGTCTACTGTTTTATCATCTGATGTGATTTCCCTATGTGTTGTCAATGCTATCACTATGATGTAATAAAATGGATTAGCAGCAGTTATATTGATGAGGTTTACAAGATTAGATAGTGTCTTAAGCCAACCTCTTTTGAGATATAAAAGAGACAAACGAGCAGAGAGACATGGGAACTTCATACCACCAAGAAGGCAGTGCTGGGAGCAGAGTGCGTCCTTTGGACCTGAGGTTCCTGCACAGAGAAGCTCCCAGACCAAGGGAAGATTGGTGACATGGACCTTCCTCAAGAGCTGACGGAGAAAGCCTTCCCCTGGAGCTGATGCCCTGAATTTGGACGTGTAGCTTAATGGACTGTGACAGAATAAACTTCTCTTTGTTAAAGCCATCTGTTTGTGGTATTTCTGTTACAGCAGCACTAGATGACTAAGACACCCTCAATTCTCCCTCCTCCCTTCCACCTCAACCCTAGTTGAGATCTTATCTCCTTTGGGCTGAGAAAGAGACTGTTCTCCTCCACAGCCTAGTTTCTGATATAAAATCTGTGTTCTGAGCCCTCTGGCTTTGGCTTTTGATATTTAAAACCAAGCTTTTGAAATTCAAAAATACCCTTTTTTCTATGGAGCACCTTGCCCTTACAATTGAAATCCATGGCTCTCAATACTTTTGCCTCTACAATAGATTTACAAAAGGCTACTTAAGAGCTCAAAACCGAGGAAAGGGACCCTTTGTTCTCTCTGTAGCGTCCCTACCCTAAGGGCAGTACACAGAGAAAGCCCGCCCTGCACCTCAAATGGTGAGGCGGAGAAGTGAGAGGGTTAAAGGAAGTGTAAAGGCCCCCGATTGTAAAAGCAAAATTTTACCACAGGGCAGTTATAAAACACTGAGGTACATTTTCCCACATCTCAGCTAGGCATGGTTCTCATGGCTCTTCCCAGTCAACATGTTAATAAATGCAAGCAGTAGCGCCTTAATAAATATTGACACAAATAGTTGACAGGCAAGTTCGTTATGTTCATTTATGAGCATTTGTCTTAAAATTTCTAGAACGTACAACCTTAAATATGTCACTTATTTCATACCTGAAAGAATACGTAAAAATAAAAGAATTTACATATAGATGGACAACTAATTTTTGGCAAATGTGCAAAGGCAATTCAGTGGAGAAAGGACAGTCTTTTTAACAAATGGTGTTGGAACAATAGGATGTCCATATTTTTAAAAATTCACTTTGATCCATACCTACCACCATATACAAAAATTAAATTGGATCATGGTTCAAAATGTAAAAACCTAAAAAAACAAAACTTCTAGAAGAAAATCTTTGTGCCCCTAGGTTAGGCAAAGATTTCTTAGTTATATCAAAAGCACAATCCAGAAAAGAACTAACTGATAAGTTGAACTTCAAAATTGAAAATGTCTATTCTTCAAAAGCTGGTGAATGAAAAGATAAGCTGCCGATGAAAAAAATCTTTGTCTATACCTGATAAAGGACTTGGATCCAGAATAAATAGTTTACAAAACTCAATAATAAGAAAACTACACAGTTTTTTTAAATTAATTAATTTTATTGTACTTTAGATGAGGGTTTACAGAACAAATAGTTTCTCATTAAACAGTACACGTATTGTTTTATGACAATGGTTAACAACTCCACGACATGTCAGCACTGTCCCTTCTCAACCTTGGATTCCCTATTATCAGCTTTCCTGTCCCCTCCTCCCTCCTAGTCCTTGTCCCTGGACTATTGTGCCCCATTAGTCTCGTTTTGTTTTATGGGGCTGTCTACTCTTTGGCTGAATGGTGAACCTCGGGAGTGACTTCTGTACTGAGCTAAAAGGGTGTCCGGGAGCCATACTCTCGGGATTTCTCCAGTCAGGCCAGTTAAGTCTGGTCTTTTTAAAACAATACAATTTTTTTTTTTTTTTAGGCTTGTATAGTTAGTTTTTTGTTTTTTGTTTTTCCACATGAAACAGTAGTACACATGTGGTTTTATGACATTGGTTAACAACCCCACAACATGTCAGCCCTCTAACTTCTCAACCTTTTTTTTTTTTGGTGAAAATACACATAGCCAAAGATACATCATTTCAAAAATTTCTACATGCACAGTTCAGTGACACTGACTACGCTCTTCCAATTGTGCTGTTATTCCCGCTGAAGATGAAGGCTTGCAGAACAAAATAGTTTCTCATTTAACAGTTACTACACGTGTTGCCCTATGACAATGGTTAACAATCTCACAACACATCAACATTATCCTTACTCAACCTTGGGTTCCCTATCACCAGCTTCCTCGTCCCCTTCTGCCTTCTGGCCCTTGTCACTGGACCACTGTACCTCGTTAGTCTCATTTGGTTTTACGGGGCTGTCCGCTCCCACGCTGAACGGTGAACCTCGGAGATAACTTCACCACTGAGCTAAAAGGGTGCCTGGGGGCCATACTCTCGGAGTTTCTCCAGTCTCCTTTAGGCCAGTAAATCTGGTCTTTTTTTTGTGTTAGAATTATGTTCTACATCCTTCTCCAGCTCTGTCCAGAAC
>NW_004444079.1:5168301-5325548 GCF_000243295.1 Trichechus manatus latirostris | reverse complement strand
AATAGGATTATTTGTCTTTTTGTTGTAGAGCTGTTGGATTTTCTTGTAGATTATGGAGATTAGACCTTTGTCTGACTTGTTCTGTCCAAAAATTTTTTCCCATTCTGTAGGTTCTCTTTTTACTCTTTTGGTAAAGTCTTTTGAAGAGCATAGGTGTTTGATTTTTAGAAGATCCCAGCAATACAATTTTTTAAAATGAGCGAAAGATTTGCACAGACACTTCATTAAAGGAGATATATGGATATAAATAAGTACATGAAAAAAAAGCTCAACATCACTAGTCATTACAGAAATGCAAATTAAAACCGGGAGATTACCACTTCGTCTGTTCCAATGGCTAACATGAAGAAGACTGACCATATCAAGTTAATAAAGAACTCTCCTAAACTGCTGGAGGGAATGTAAAGTAGAAAAACCAATTGGAAAACAATTCAGTTTCTTTAAAAGTTAAACATACACCTACCATATAATCCAGCCATTCTTAGGCATTTACCCAAGAAAAACGAGAGCATATGTTCATACAAAGACTTTTACACGTATATTCATAGCACCTTTGTTTGTAATGGCTAAATATGGAAACAGCTCAAATGCCCATCAACTGGGGAATGGATGAACAAACTGGTTATCCACACAATGGGATACTACTCATTAATAAAAAGGGAATGAATTATTGATCCACACGACAGCATGGATGAATCTCTTATGCTGAGTGAAAGATGCCAGGCAAAAAAAGATTACATACTGTTTGATCCCATTTGTGTAAAATTCTAGAAAATGCAAATTAATCTATAGTAACAGAAAGCAAATGAGTGGTTTCCTCCGTGGAGCTTGGGCAAGAAGGGGTAGAGGGGGTTAGAGAGGAATAGGAGGGATGGATTACTAATTTGGGGGGATTGTGACCCTAATACTCCTCAACTTGTTTTCTTTTCGAAATGGGCAACTGAGAGCTTGACATAGCTAATGCCATGATGAACCTATAAGTTTTCTTTTTTCTTTGCCTTCTCCTTTTCGCATACCTTTGCTAATGACTTAGTTTTGCTGTGTCCGGCCACCTGTGGCTTACAACCCCCGACAGGAGGATTAGAGCCCAGATGTCAGATATGGAAATGTCTGGCAGGAATCTCTTTAGTATGATAAAGAGTCTCTTGTAATTACTTTACAATGTATAACAACATTTCTAACCTTTGTAAAAATCACATATAACCTCTAATGTAAAAATGCCTTTTGGGACTCCCTAGATACAGCCTTTATTGCTGTCGGATCCCCGGTGGTGTACACTTCCTAAAATAAAACTTTCTCACTCTTTCTGACTTGGAGTACGTTTCATTGGCTCAACCGCTCCAGGGCACGGACCCTATTCGGGTAACAGGATGATGAATTTGTTTATTATCTTAATGATGGTGATGGTCTCATAGGTTTCAAAACTCACCGAACTATACACTTTAAATAAATGTGGTTTATTACGTGTCAGTTATAACTCAATAAAGCTGTTAAAAAGATATGTTTATAAAAATTGTATGTCTTTTATGTTTTTCAGGGTCTGTCATGGGATACACTTTTAGCACAATCTATGCCTGCCTTCCAAAATCTGGACATAGACATACAACTACATATGATCTCTCAAAGATTTACTTCTTGCACTCATTAAATGCTGTGCCTAAAAAATACATGTAGTTTAATTCATGCCTACAATAAAACATCTGTTTTTTTTTAATGCTACTAATTTATCAACAGAGTCCCTGGGTGGTACAAACGGTTAATGCTCTTGGCTACTAACCAAAATGTTGGAGGTTTGAGTCTGCCCAGAGGCACCTTGGAAGAAAGGCCTGGTGATCTACTCTCAACAAATCAGCTAATGAAAACCCTATGGCCACAGCTGTACTCTGACACACATGGGGTCATTTTGATTTGGAATCATCTGAACAGGAGCTGGTTAAAAAAGAAATATATATATATATATCAATAACTCCTCAGATTTGTGAATGTTAGGTGCAGTCAGTAGACTTCTAATCCCTCTCGCTGTGTTTTAATGACCTGTCCTCGGAGTGGGTGGGTGGAAAGAGGTATGGGTTGGAGAAGGGGTTGGTGAGGATAAGTATCTTCCCCTAAAACATAGATCCATTCCCAAGAGCCTGCAGTAGGCCTAAGTTATTGGAAGTCACTGAGCTACAGAAGAAGAGAGAAAAGAGAAAGACTGTACTGGGAGGAGGCCAGGGGAGGGAAAGGGAAGGCAAGGTGAGAATGAGGTATTGAGCCCAGCGTAGTCTGCAGGAATAATAATCCTAATGGCTATAATTTATTACATGATTTCCATGTGCAAGTGTTTTATGCATTATCTCTGTTAAACTTTAAAGCCCTATGAGGTACATACTACTATCTGTCATTGTTGTTGTTAGCAGCTGTCAAGTCAGCCCCCTACTCATGGCAACCTCGTGCACAATGAAACAAAATGCTGCCTGGTCCTTCACTACCCTCATGATCAGTTGCGGATCTGACCATTGTGATCTGTAGGGTTTTCATTGGCTAATTTTTGAGTAGCTCACCAAGACTTTCTTCCTAGTCCATCTTAGTCTGGAAGCTGTGGTGAAACCTATTCAGCATCATTGCAACACACAAGCCTTCCCTGATGGATGCGTGGTAGTTGCACTTGAGGTGCATTGGCCAGGAATCGAACGCTGATCTCCCACTGGAAGGCAAGAATATACCACTGAACCACAAATAAACCAATTTAAAGATGAGGAAACTGAGGCCTAAGAGAAAATGTAAGTAACTTGCCTAAGGTTAGAAAAACATAGACTGGAGGAGGGTTTCCAACTGTATTAGTTTCCTATTGTTGCTGTTCTAAGCCTCAAACTTAGTGGCTTAGAACAACGTAAATTTATTCTCTCACAGTTCTGGAGGTCAGAGGTCTGAAATGAGTCTTTCGGGGCCAAAATTGAGGTGTCAGCATGGCTGGTTCCTTCTGGAGTCTCCAGGCGAGAATCCGTTCCTTGCCTCCTCAAGCATCTAAAGGCTGCCAGCATTCCAGCCACAGCTGCCTCATCACTCCAATTTCTGCTTCCCTGTGACATGACCTTCTCCCACTCTGACCCCCCCACCTCCCTCTAATGAGAACCTCGTGATTGCATTGGGCCCACCTGGGTAATCCAGGCTCATTTCCCTGTCTCCAGGTGCTTAATTTAATCATATTTGCAAGAGCCCTGATGGCGCTGTAGTTAAGAGCTCGCCTGCTGATCAAAAGGTCGACAGTTCGTATCCACCAGCCACTCCTTGGAAACCCTACCGGGCAGTTCTAGTCTGTCTTATAGGGTCACTATGAGTCGGAATCGACTTGATATCAATGGGTTTGTTTGTTTTTGTTTTTTGTATTCAAAGTCCCTAGGTGGCGCAAATGGTTTGTGCTTGACCGCTAACCTAAAGGTTGGCGGTTTGAATCCACCTAGTGGTACCGCAGAAGAAAAATCCTGGTGATCTACTTCTGTTAAGATTACAGCCAAGAAAACCCTGTAACACATGGGATCGTCAGGAGTCGGAATCAACTCAACGGGGACCAACAGCTGCAACAATTCACAGATTCTGGTGATTAGGATGTGGACATCTGTGAGGGGTCATTATTCTATCACATGGATCCTGGTTGATATAACTCCTTCAATCAACATGGGAGGCCTTTGCTGATGAGTACCCAACCACCCATCCCAGTCTCATCTCCTCTCACTCCCCTCCCCACAGCTCACTGCCGCCAGACCTCATGACCTGCCCTGGGCCAATTATACCATATGCTTTCTTTCCACCTTACTCCCAGTGATTCCCCTCTGCTAAAATACCGCCCTCTTCAACTCATCAACATCTGCTGAAATCCCAGCCATCCCCTAAGCACCAGCACCAATGCCAGCCTTTCTTTTTTTTTTTTAATTGTTGTAGTTTAAGCAAAAGTTTACAATTCAAGTCAGTCTCTCATACAAACATTTATACATAGTGTTATGTGACCCCAATTGCTCTCCCTATACTGTGACAGCACACTCCTTCTTTCCACCCCTGATTTACCACATCCATTCAACCAGCTTCTAGCACTCTCTGCCTTCTCATCTCACCTCTGGACAGAAGCTGCTCGTTTGGTCTCATATATCTACTTGAGCTAAGAAGCACACTCTTCACAAGTATCATTTTATGTCCCACAATCCAGTCCAATCCCTGTCTGAAGAGTTGGCCTCAGGAATTGTTTTAGTTCTGGGTTGACAGATACTACTGGGGCCATGCTCTCTGGAGTTCCTCCAGTCTCAGTCAGACCATTAAGTCTGATCTTTTTACTAGAATTTGAGTTCTGCACCCCACCTTCTCCTGCTCCATGAGGGACTCTCTGTTGTGTTCCCAGTCAGGGCGGTCATTGGTGGTAGCCAGGCACCACCTAGTTCTTCTGATCTCAGGCTGATGAAGTCTCTGGTTTATGTGGCCCTTTCTGTCTCTTGGGCTAATACTTTCCTTGTGTCTTTGGTGTTCCTTATTCTCCTTTACTCCAGGTGGTTGGGACCAACTGGTCCATCTTAAATGGCCGCTTGCTAGCTTTTAAGACCCCAGACACCACTCACCAAAGTAGGATGCAGAACATTTTCTTAATAAACTTCTTTATGCCAATTGATCTAGATGTTCCCTGAGACCATAGTCTCCAGAACCCCACCCCTGCTACTCTGTCCCTTGAAGTGTTTGATTGTATTCAGGAAATTTCTTAGCTTTGGTTTAGTCCAGTTGTGCTGACTTCCCCTGTAGTGTGTGCTGTCCTTCCCTTCACGGAAGATAATTCTTGTCCACTATCTAGTTAGTGAATAACACTCACCCTCCCTCCCCACCCTCGTAACCATCAAAGAATGTTTTATTCTGTGTTTAAACCTTCTCTTGAGTTCTTATAATAGTGGTCTTATACAGTATTTGTCCTTCTGTGACTGACTAAATTCACTCAGCATTACGCCCTCCAGTTTCCTCCATGTTATGTTTCACAGCTTCATCGTTGTTCGTTATCATTACATAGTATTCCATTGCGTGACTATACCATAATTTGTTTATCCATTCATCCATTGATGGGCACCTAGGTTGTTTCCATCTTTTTGCTGTGTGTTCTCTGTCTGATGCAGGCTCCTGGGTTAGCCCTTTTCTGCCATTTAGGCTTAGAGAGTACCTTTGCAGCTGGAGCCACCAGACCCCTGGAATATTCTTGCTCCCACACACTCACCCATCCTTCCACAGAACCATTAGAGTCAGGATAGGCAATGAGGCCACACAGAGATAACACCTTTATTTTACCCACAAGGGACCCAAAGCTCAAAGAAGGAAGGCCTAGTCATTAATGGCACCACCATCACGTTCATCAGCCAACATTCACTGAGCATAGTGGGAAAGGCACCAAGCTAAGGACTAGCTCATCTATTCCCAATCCTTGCTCACGTGGACGCAGTGAGTGTGTGTGTGTGTGTGTGTGTGTGTGTTGCAGTCATGGGGCTGAACATAGAGGCCCTCAGTATTTTTCAAAACAAACCTGGGTTATCATTTCTTGCTGATTAAACCCCCTGCTTTGTTTATCTACCTCTTCTGTGGACAAAGGGGTTTGAGGCCAGAGATTTATCCTTTAAATTAAACTACAAGGCAACGAGTCTTAAACAAAAATCCTGCAAGAGTTCCTGCAAAGAATGTGTGAGTATTGGAAGCCAAGGAGTTGGGAACTGCTTATGGCCAGGTGCTCTGCATTTGTCTGAGCGGTGATGCTATCTGTCCTCAGCGTGGAATCAAGTTGAGAGACAGGGATAAGGAAGAAAAAACAGAAAATTAGACCCTTTTAGATAACTCTCTTCCTACTCAGTAGTCAGATTCTCACATTTAATTTGGAATGGTGTACACTTCCACCCTCAACCACTCTCACTCTAATAGAACTTTAGAAATGTATGCTAATAGTATCAAATAAAGATGGATTTTGGCTTCTCAGGTGTTTGGGGCTGTGCACAGACTGCACCTTTGAGATATTGGACGGTAGCCACTGCCCCATGGATCCGCAGGGTTGACCATAACTAAAAATACACCAAGACCACATGGCTAGGCAGATGATGCATTGGACAAATCTAGCAGGTACCGTTCCCATCGTAGTCATGCAGAGCTGTATATTTATTGTGACAATTTTCCAGCAGATGGCAGTGAGGTGTCTTGAGGAAGAGGCACATGTTTCTAATTTGCACCAGGTGCCATATGAGCTAGCCTAACCGCAGTGCTGCAATACCCAGAGCATCTGGTTCCCCGACATGGTATTCTTTCCTTTAGAGAAAGGGTGTTGGAATACAAAGATGGTCAGCAGGCCAGACATCCCATCCTGTATCCATGTGGCATTTCCACTGTGCTAGCCTTGGTGTGGGATAGAAAAGTGACCTGGGTCTGATAATGGAAAACTGAGTAGCTGAACGTGTTCTGATCTCCCTCATGAGCACTGACCAGGTGCTTAAGGGTGGCAGGGAGCAAAGAGTGGGGAATGAATGTCTTGCTCACTGCTATGTCCCCAAAACCCAGCATAATGCCTATCTTAGTCAGGATTCTCTACAGAGAGAAAGAGAGAGTTATCCTAAGGAATTTGTTCATGTGATTGCAGGGGGCTGGAAAGTCCAGAATCTGTAGGTCAGGTAACAGGCTGGAGATTCCTGCAGTCTCGCGTCCCAAAATCGGTAGGTCAGGCGTTGGGAGGAGAAGAATGGAGGAGTGCCAATAAAATGTCTATTTATAGCCTGGAGGCAGACCACTTCCCAGTGAAAACTCCCTTTTTGCTCTTATGGCCTTCAGCTGATTGGATGAAACATTATAAGGGTAATGCACTTTACTGAAGCTCAACTGATTTAATCACATGTAACTACTTCATCTACAGCATCTAGACTAGGGTTTGGTCAAACAACTGGGCACCATATCCTAGCCAAGCTGACACATAATATTAACCATTAACCATCTGTGCCTGACACAGATGTTAGTTAAATGAATGAATGAATGGATTTTTCAATAGGCACCCATGAAGTGCATGAGTGTGTGCTATCATTGCCTGCATGATGGTTTCTCTCTGTTCCTCACAGAGAGAGAGAGCAAAAGCAATGCCCAGGGACTTCTACTCTGAAGGAAGACAAAAACTGTCAAAATGAATTCACTTAAAAGATCTTCTCCCCAGGAAGCAGCCCCTGGAGAGTCCCCGTTCTGGGGGAGCAAATCTCTTCCTTAATCACCACGTGCTGTTGCTCACTGTTATCACTGGCTCGGTCCAGCTGTCTTTCCCACCTCTCAGCAAAGCCTATTTACCAAACCCATTTGCAAGTCTAAAATGTAATCACTGGCTTCCCCCTTGGAATATTAATATTCCAACAGGACTTACTTCCCAGAGCCAGGCTGGAGCCTTTTGCTGTTTAGCTGGGCACAGTCCTACCTACATCTCTCCTTCATCGATCCTGCTCAGCCTGAGAAATCCACAGATGAGGCAGAAATGGAAATCGGGTAAAGGCCCGGGGAAGGGCAGAAACACCTGCTGGGGATGACCAAGGGCAGACCAGCCTTGGGACAGTCAGCCAGCTGGGCTTAAGAAGAAGAGCTGGGTGGCCTGGGCTCGGGCCTCAAGTGCAGTGAGCTCTGCCCAGAGCTACTTCGTCCCACTTTTTCCTGCTCTGCATGATATGATGTCTGCCCACACAATCTCTCCAGGCCTCCGTGGGCAGGTCTGCAGCTCCCTGGGCCCAGCGGAGCATCTAGCTCACCAAAAGAACTTAATAGATATTCAATGAACCAGATAGCACCAGGCAAAGGTATTAGGGCAGAGCCCAACTCATTGTCTTGTGCTAGACAAGCCTAAAGCAGTAGGCACTGTGCTGGGTGATGGGAATACACTAAAGAGCAAAATGGACACAGCCCCTGCCCTGAGGGAATTTACCACTAGGTGGAAAATATAAACAAGCAAGGAGTCAGTGACAGTAGAAGCAGATAAAAGCATTGCTGCGGGAGCTTTGAATAGGGGCACCTAACCCAATTCCGACTCATAGCAACCCTCCAGGGCAGAGTAGAACTGCCCCATAGGGTTTCCAAGGAGCGGCTGGTGGATTTGAACTGCCGACCTTTTGATTAGCAGCCTGAGCTCTTAACCACTGTGTCACCAGGGTTCCAGGGGCACCTAGCCTGATGCAAAAGTTTCCTGGAGGAAGTAGAAGCTAAGCTGAGACTTGAGGGATGAGTAGGCGTTATCAGGCATGGAAAACAGTATGTGCAAAGATCTGGAAGCCAGAGTAAGCACAGAACTTGCTAACACATCAAAATTCAGATGGATTAGAGCTATGTAATCAAATGACATATTGCATTGGTAAATCTACTGCAAAAGACTTCTTTAAAGTTTAAAAAGCAAAGATGTCACTTTGATGACTAAGGTGTGCCTGACCCAAGCCATGGTCTTTTCAATTATTTCATATGCATGTGTCTTGGTCATCTAGTGCTGCTATAACAGAAATAGCACAAGTGGATGGCTTTAACAATGAGAAATTTATATTCTCAGAGTCTAGTGGGCTAGAAGTCCAAATACAGGGCATCAGCTCCAGGGGAAGGCTTTCTCTCTCTGTTGGCTTTCTCATCAATCTTTCCCCGGACTAGGAGCTTTCCACGCAGGGGCCCCAGGTCCAAAGGACACACTCTGCTCCTGGCACTGCTTTCTTGGCGGTATGAGGTCCCCAACTCTCTGCTTGCTTTCCCTTTCCTTTTTATCTCTTGTAAGATTAAAGGTGGTGCAGGCCACACCCCAGGGAAAATCTCTTTACATTGGATCAGGGATGTGACTTTAGTAAGGGTGTTATGATCCCACCCTAATCTTCTTTAACATAAAATCACAATCACAAAATGGAGGACAATCACATAATACTGGGGATCATGGCCCAGCCAAATTGTTACACAAATTTTGGGGGGGACATAATTCAATCCATGACAGCATGTGAAACTTGGATAGTGAAAAAGGAAGAAGAATTCATGCATTTGAACTGTGGTGACGACAAAGAATATTGAATATACCTTGAACCGCCAGAAGAATGAACGAATCTGTCTTAGAAGAAATCCAACGAGAATGCTCCTTAGAAGCAAGGATACGAGACTTTGGCTCACTTACTTTGGACACGTCATCAGGAAAGATCAATCAGTAGGAAAGGACATCACGTTTGGTAAAGTAGAGGGTCAGCGAAAATGAGGGAAAACGTCAGTGAAATGGACTGACAATAGCTACAACAATGGGCTCCAACATACCAACGATCATGATGATGGCACAGGACTGGGCAACACTTTGTTCTGTTATACATAAGGCTGACATGAGTCAGAGTCAATTCAATGGCACCTAACAGCCACAAGAATGGGAAACAGGAAAATGACAAGAGGAGAAAGGAGGGAACCAGATCTCCAGAAGCCTTACTTGCCAACAACCTACCGAGGTTATGCTTTGTCCTGGGAGCAGGGTTTTAAGCAGAGAAGCAACAAGAGAGTTTAGGGACTATGTGAAGCCAAAACAGTGGGGACCAGGGCATTGGCAGGGAAGGGACAACAAAGCATTTTGGCAGCCTAGAAACCATTTCTGAACATTTAAGGCAAATTCCATCCTATTCCCTCTCCCCTAAGTGATAGAGATGCTTGGGTATAAAAGGATACAAATAACCATCCTCATATAATTCTTACTTCCAAAGGACTTTCATGTGCAACTCCTCACATGAGTCTATAATAATCTGGAGGTCAGCAGATCACCCTCCACTTTACAGATGAGGAAACTGAGACCTGAGGAGGTAAAGACTCTTCTAAAATAGCATAATAAACACAATTGTGTTTATCGAGAGCTTTCTATTTTCCTAACGCTAAGCTTTTTACAGATTCTTTACATGATGATCACAAAATGTAGGGCTATTAGAGTGTTGTGCAGGGTGAAAATCCTTGTCCGCGGGCTCACCCCCAATAAGCAAGAGCACACTTCTTGTGTCTTTTGGACACGCTCGTCCCTCTGCACAGGAGGAGCAAACAGCTAAACTGGGAGTAGAACCCAAGGCTCTTAGTGCCAGCCAGGGCCCTTGGCATGGCAGACCACACAGCCAGAGAGACAGAGGGATACAGAGGAGGGAGGGAGGGAGGCAGGGAAGGAGGTGGGAGGAAGGGAGGAAGGGATGGGAAAAAGGAGAGGAAGGAAGGAGAGAGGGAGAAAAGGAGATCAACCCTGAGACTGGCCCTGACTGGAGGTGAGGGTGTCAAGCAGAACCCCCACAACATACAAAACACAGGGGGCTGACTTGAGGGAGTGTGGCATATCCCATGCCAAGCCAAAAGCACCCACCCCTCCCTGGCTCACTGCCCCCTAGAGCAAAATCCTTCGGTATCTTAAGGAGGAGTAGTTACGGGGCCTCCTGGAGGCCCCGTTGCTTCCCTTAGCTTCTGGGAGCTGGGCCTGTCCTGCACCAGGGCTGGAGCCAGCTCCCTCAGCGTGTTGTCTGAATAGGAAGATAAAGAATCCCACTTCGAACACCAGTGGCAAACAGAACCTGCTGTCTGAGGGCTTTCTGCCCTTCTCCCATTTACTGTGTATCTTCTCCACTAGCAATTTTTTTTCTGGGGAGGGAGAAGAGGCAAGGGGAAGGGAGCAGAACTGGAGATGGACATTATTATTTTCTTAAGAGGGTCTTTGTTGCTGTTATTTCCATCTCTCTCCCTGGGCTGAAAGCCCCTGCAGAGTGGCGAGGCCGCTCAGTGCCATGGAGACAATTGTGATATCAAAGGGAGAGGATTATGGCTCCAGTGGGGAGGGAGGGGCAGGAGTGCCAGCCAAGCTGGCAGCTGACAAGGGAAGATGACATGTCACTTAGCCCCCAGGTTGAGAGCTGGATGGCAGGGTGTGAGAGCAATGCAGAGACAGGTCTTGTGAATTCTGAAGGATTGTTGGTGTCCCAGGAAACAGCCTTCTCTTTAAACAGGACCCATCCCCCCAAAGTGGGGGACACCTGCACTTTAGCAGCTGGTGAGGGGGCTAGAGGATGGGCAGGACCAAACAAGTGGAGGAAGGCTCTTATGGATTAAATTGTGTCCCCTAATAATACTTGTTGTAAATCGGAACCTCTATGCCTGTGGTTATAATCCCATGTGGGAATGGCTTGTCTTTGTTATGTTAATAAGACAGGATTACTGTAGGGTGTATCTTGAGTCAATCTCTTTTGAGGTATGAAGAGATCAAACAAGCAAGCTAGCAAGCAGAGATGGGGGAAGAGATATGCCAAGCCACATGAAAATTGCCCAGGAGCAAAAGTTCAAAGAGACAGGGACCTCCCCCCAGAGCCAACAGAAAGAGAAAGCATTCCCCTAGAGCCAGCGCCCTAAATTCAGACTTCCAGACTCTTAAACTGTGAGAAAATAAATTTCTGTTTGTTAAAGCCATTCACTTGTGGTATTTCTGTTATAGCAGCACCAGATAACTAAGACAGAATTTGGTAGCAGAAGTGGGGTGCTGCTCTAACAAATACCTACAAGGCAGAAGTGGTTTTGGAATTGGGTCATGGGTGGAGGCTGGAAGAGTTTTAAGGTGCCTCATGGTAAAAGCCTAGACTGCCTTGAAAAGACTGTTGGTAGAATTATGGACGTCATCAAAGGCAGTTCTGGTGAGGGCTCAGAAGGAAGTGAGGAGAGCTATAGAGAAAGTCTCTACAGTCTTAGAGAATAAGGCTCCAGCAACAGAATGTTGCTAGAAATGTGGGCATTAAATGTGCTTCTGGTGAGGATTTAAAAGAAAATGATGAACATGTGATTGGACAATGGAGGAAGGGTGATGCTTCTTATGCAGTGGTGAAGAACTTGTCTGAATTATGTTCAAATGTTTGGCAGAAGGTAGAACTTCTAAGTGATGAACTTGGATATCTACCTGAAAATATTCCTAAGCCAGATCTTAAAGAGGCCGTGTGGTTTCTCCTTGCCACTTACAGTAAAATGCGGGAGGAAAGAGATTGACTTAAAAATGAACTGTGCAAAATGAAAACAGAACTTAAAGATTTGGAAAATTCTGGTGTACAAACTAAGGACACATTCATGCCTGACTTCTCTGGGTTCATGGTGACTAGGCTGGAAGGCACTCCTCAAGAGAACTGGCAGCAGCAAAAAAGAAGAAAAGAAGCCTGGGCTGAGGAAACTTGGAAAAAACATACTTAATGTCTCCAGACCTCAGTTTGTTCATCTGTGCAATGGAGCACCTTGGACCCTAGGCTCTCTAGGATGCTGCATACAGGCACTCTGCCCATCTTTCAACCCGGGTCTGGCTTCTCCTCTTGTAGCAGCCAGGAGTGGTCCCTGGTATTCATATCTCTCGGAGCAGAAACAAGTTGGGCTATGATTTATTACCAAGCAGAGGGAGAAAGAAAGCCATGTTGATATCTTCAAGGCAGCTGGTGACATCTTCTAAGAGCCCCTCACTGCTATCCCACCCCACCACACCCCAAATAGATAAGGGAGACACATTTTCCAGGATCTTCCTGACACATCTAATGGCTATCAGATGGGAGCATCCACATAGCAAATAGGAATCTAATCTATCCCCTCGTTCAGCCAAATGGAAACAGCGGGATATCCACTGCTGAGCCTCTAGTTTCTGGCGGGCACAAGTAGAAGGAAAATGGAAACAGATTACAGTCAGTCTGATATCCAAATAACAAATAGGTATCCCGGAGAGAAATTTGTTTTATTGATGTTCGGGAAGAGATCCACCGATTTCCTCGTCTGCTCTGCCTTGCCACTTTAATTGCGGAAGGTGCTAGTTAAAAGCCAAAGGAAAAATAACATGAAAGGAGGTGCTTAATGGCTAGCATGCGTGTGTTCACATGCTCATGCACACACACACTGGAATGAACACCCCTCCTGACAACCCCAAGTGTCAGTTGGAACGGGCCATTGATTGGGAACAGTTCATTTTTCCCAGGGGCTGACAGCTGCGCAAGGCCTTCAAGGCAGATGGATTGTACGGGAATGAATTAGCCGATGGGCCTGACGTTGGAGGCTGGGGCGTGGGGTTGTCAGTTTTCTCTAGGAGAGGAGCTGAGGTTGGCCTGGGATTCAGGCAGAGAAGGAATGTGGCCACTGAGTGGCTGGGGCAGGAAAATGGAATCTTAACAGTGACCTTCACAAAATCTCAGCTCTGCACCCAGGAAAAAAAGAGGGGCAGGGAAAATGAAGCAAAATCCTGGAAAGAAGGCAAACAGCTCAAAAGAAAGGCAAGAAGACAGGGTAAAAATAAAAAGTCAATCAGCCCTCAGTGCTGCTCCAGCCCAGGCTGCTTCATTATCTCGGGACCACAGTCTGTCTGAAGATGCCAGGTAGGAGGGCAGATGTTTGTGATACTATAAATATGGTTTATAGGTTTTGGTTTGTCTTTATGACAGACCCAATAAATAATTTACTGGTCAGTAAAAGATCAAAGAAACTGCTAGAACTGTAGTCTGAAGCATCAAAACCTCTAATGTTTATATGGAAGCTATACTTACCCTGCAAATTTATAGCTTGATATGGGATAAGTTTATGGTCCTGGGCCCTGGTCTCTGAATGTTAGAAATTTTAAGAAAACAGAATAAACAAACACTGGGACAATAGACGTAGGAACAGACATAACAAGAGCAGAGCTGGGAGTAACAGACAATGCAGCTGACGTCACAGGGGTATAGCAACTGTGTAGGAAGTTACAGGGAACCCAGTCCCACCCTACGCCCTCGCCTGCCACAAAAATAACCCACAGAAGTGACATGAAACAAAGGTGTGAAAAGCCAACAAAATGTATATGATTCACCTTATGCGAAGTAACCGAGAAATCCAAGGACTGGGTATAAAAGGGTGAGTGAAAAATAAATGGCTCCAAGTGCAATCAGGTGACACAGGCATCTTTCCAGAAGGACTGGGATGTGATCATCCTGGGAATCAGTTGAAAATGGGCTGTAATAGAAGTGAGTGCCAGACTTATATCCTAGAAACGCAAGCCCAAAGTAGGCCCACCCATAATATTAGCTGGGTCCAGAGCAAGAGTACAAATGGAGGCCCCTAGCCCTGCCCCATTCTCTTCCCAAGCAGACCCTGGGCTGCATGTCTAAGCTCTGCCTCCCCACTCCCTGCAAAACAGTTGTTCCTTGGTCGTCCTCGGGCCTCAGGATGCACACACCAGTGATGGACCTGGGAAAGAAGCCTGTGCAGGCTGGGAATAGGTTTGGGGCTGTTTGGGCAGGGAATTCCAATGTCCCAGGTAGGAGGAGGGCCAGAACAAGGCTCTCTAAAGCCCAGACCCAGGACATAGACTCTATTGCCCAGGTCTAAGGGTAGTCACAGCCCAAATACCAAGTGTTTGTTGGGGTTGATCCAGCACTGGCTAAAAGAGAGAGACACAGACTGACTTGGGTACTTGGGGCTCTAGAGAAGTGAAGCAATTGTGGAGTGATGAAGAAGTCATTAATTCCTTGGGCCTCCTCATGCACTAACCTCCACTGGTTCCCAATCCATGCTCACTTTTGGACTGTTTGTTCACTTTCCCTTTTGTCCTGATACGAGGAGGTGTTCCAGACAACAGATCAAAGTCTTCTGTCCACTGAAAAGGAACAGTCCCTTTGTAAACTATTTCATTCAGTGATTCCCTATCAGTCTCTTATGAGTCTGGTTAGCAGGAGTCAGTCCCCCTTGGGCCCAATTGCCTCTGAATGTCCTAATCCCTACCTCTCTATCCTTTTAACAGGGACACTATAGGCATTTGGGGTGGGATGAGTCTTTGATGAGTGGGACTGTCTTGCTCATTGCAGTTCACTTAGCATTCCTGGTCACTACCCACTGATTGTTGATAGATGGTAGCATCCCTTCATCGTTAAGACAACCAAAATCCCACACATTTCCAAGCACCACCTCTCCAGGGTGCAATATCATCTACTTAGTTAGGAGCCACCACTCATATCACAACTAGGAAAGAAAAACATGGGGACAGACATGAAAGATTAGGAGACATTGAGATGTGAGAATAAATAGATATGACAGATCAGCGACAGACAGAAATGGGGACAGATAAATAAACATGGAGGAAGGGCAGAACGATTTATGATAAACCCAACACACTACTGCAAGATACAATCAACAAGTTGGCATTTTTCCCCCATGGGAGAAAAGGGTGAAGACATCTCATAACCCAGCTGCTACCTTGAAGAAGACAATAGCCATCGTCCAGTCTACCAAGCCTTCCCTGGAATCCCTTCGGGATTTGGAAACCCAGTAAGATTAAATTGTTGACAGAGCTGACTATGTCGCCTTTCCCCTCGCCCACTCTGCCCCCTCCTGCCTCCACAGCCACCCTATCCCTAATGGAAGCCATTTGCTAATAGACTGGAGGCAGGCTGCTTTGATGTCTTCCTAAGTGGCTCCCCAGCAAGGGAAGAGGCAGCTACAACAGTGCCAGTGGGGGTGTCAGACTATAAATGAGCTCACCAGCAGCTTTAATTCATTAGAGCAGTACCGTCTACTACAGCCCAGGCTGGGGTGTCCTACTCACAGGGAGGTGAGGCAAGACTCTTTTCTGCCACTGTAGAGGGGGGACAGAGAACCTGAGAAGAAGATCCAACCCATCTGTGCCATGCCTTGCCAGCTTTGTGAAAGGTACTCTTTCTGTGGCAGGAAGCCAGCATGGTCCCTAAATCACAGGCCCCATCCCTGTATCGCTGTACCCACATCTAATCTAGGCAGTTGGCTGAAGGGCCCAAGGGTCTAGAATTCCTGAAGGATGCTGAGTGGAGGCCCCACGTGGTGTGTGACTAGCGACTAGCACCCAAGTTACCTGGTTCCCTTCCTCTGCTGTCACCTAATACTAACCGGACAGCCCTTCCTTCAGTAGGGACCTTGGGAACCTGACTCTGCTCCCACAGCTTGCCTTAGTTCCCCTACTTTGCCCTGAAACAAATCAATTGTCTTATTCTCTGGCTGCTATTCAGAGTGCAAGAAACTATTTCATTGCAACCTTTGGAACCTTGGGGTATGAACCGTATCTAAGTATACGGCGTGGAGAATGATGATTATTATCCTTACCATTTACTGTGCACTCACCACCATGTGCTAGCCTCTATGTCCCAGGGCTGTGCAAATGGTTGATACGCTCTGTTGCAAACCAAAAGGCTGGAGATTAAAATCCGCCGAGAGGTACCTCAGAAGAAAGGCCTGGCGCTCTACTTTCAAAAAATCAACCACCGAAAGCTCTGTGGAGAACAGTTCTACTCTGACACACATTGGCTCACCATGAGTCGGAGTCTACTCAACGGCAACTGGTGGGTTTATCCTAACACTAATCCGGTGAATTAGATGCTATTATTATTCTTCATTTTTAAAGCCAAGGAAACTGAGGCTCTGAGAGGCTAAATAACTTGCCCAGGGCCATGTGTTTGCAATATTCCACTCCATGGAGTGCCACACATACCGTAGAGACTTACAAATTGTTGACAAATGAAAGGGTGAATTAAATGCTCCACTTTGTCTTCAGTGATTCAACCTTCTAACTCCCCTCTCTGCAGCCAAACCAGGCCAACTAAGCTATTTCTTTATTCAATAAATATGCATTGAGCACTTACTCAATTTTGTTTACCGCTGTGAGGGATACAAGAAAGCAGCCACTGGAAAAGTTAATGGAAACATCCAACTAATAAAAAGTTAGCAACATTTAACATTAACTGGAATTAATTTCAAGGTTATCTGTTTCCACTTTTGCTAATTAAACGTTAGTTAAATGGTGCATAACTACAGTAGTTGACTACAGAGTAATGTAGCAAAAAGAGCACGGGATTTGAAGTCAGAGGTCCTGGGTTCCGAAACCTTACCAGCCCCCCTCATTGGGTGAACACAGGCATGATACTTGACCTTCCGATGCCTCTATCTGAGTCTCTAAGCTGTGACTGAGCATGTCCCTTCCCTCCATAGCCTCATTGTAAACGTTCAGGGGGAAAATGCGTGGCAGCAAGATTTATAAACCTTAAAGCTTCAGACATGTGAGATTGTATTCTTCTTTGATGGCTGAAAATTAGTAAATTGACTTAGTACTTAATTTTTCTTTTTGAAAGCAATAGTGGGCAAAGTATCCATAAGCTCATAAATTTACTTGAAACTTTTCCTGAAAACAATTTGTTCTTTCCACACCATTTTCAAAATGACAGCATAACAATGTTGCTAGACTACCAGTCAAGGATTGTATAACTCAATGACAGAAGAGAAGGGAAACCATAATTAAAATAAGGCAGGACATGAACATGGTGTAGTGCCAATAATTTAGTCAGCGGCTTTGCGTCTCGTTTTCAAGTTTCCACACTTGCGGTGTTTTCCAGAAGTCCGGAAGTCTACTGCCTATCTTTCAGCTCAACCAGACTGTAAGCTCCCCGAGGGCAAAGATGTCTTTGCATTGTCTTTCCACCTCTGAAACCTCCCATAGCACCTCGCTAAAAGAAAGCAGTGAGTCAACGTTTAGAGGATAAACCTGAATGATAAAGGAAGCTTGAATTAGGATCATACTGAAAGGAAAATGCTAAAAACTACAGCCATTGATAGTTCAGTGATAGAGTCCTTGCTTTCATGCTGGAGACCTGAGTTCAATTCCCAGCCCATGCTCTTCATGCACAGCCACCACCCAACTGTCAGTGGAGGCCTGTGTGTTGCTATGATGCTGAACAGGATTCAGTGGAGCTTCCACTCTAAAATAGACTAGGAAGAAAGGCCTGGTGATCCTCTGAAATCCTATGGATCACAGCAGTCTGATCCACAAACGACCATGAAGATGGCACAGGACATTGCAGTGTTTCGTTCCGTGGTGCATGGGGTTGCCATGAGTCTCCATCAGACAGCAGCTAACGACAACAGACACAAAGGGGAATTGGGGTTGAGGGGAGAAAGCAAAGAAACAAGGCTTCTGTTCTTGGAGGTGAGGTGGTTTTGGCAGATCAGCTGAGCTGTTGGCAGTTGTAATACTAGTAACAGTTAACACTCACTGAGTGCTTCCTCTGCACAGCACTATGTTTAGCTCATCTAATTCTCCTGAAAACTACCAAGAACTATTAGTCCTGCTTTAAAGACGAGAAAACAAAGGTGCAGAGAGGTCAAGAAACTTGACCTTTGCCCCCAACACAAAACTCACAGCTAATAAATCGACGGCTGGGATTTATACTGACCTCAAAGACCAGCATTCTAAAAGACTATGTACACTGCCTCTGGATACAGAGAGCAGAGCAAAAGTCATCTTGGTGACTACCGAAAATGCGAAGGTTCTCCAACTTTCCAAATAGGAGAGAGCCAAAAAGAATAATGATATTTTCTCATCCAGGTAAATCGGGATTTGTGAATGACGAAGCTGAGAAGCACTTTGCTTTGAGCCAGAGTCAATATGGCTGCCTTCCTAATGGATGTGAGACTGATCCAAGCTGGGACATTCCTGACTTAATTGTGCAGACTTACAAATGTACTAGAGATGAGGTGGGTGCCAGGGCTGCTGTGCAAACTGGCAGAAGGGACTTCCTGGTTGGGAATTTCTATTCCTTCCAGACATGAACAGGGTACAATGTGGGAGTAGAAAGTAAAAGGAATTACTCAGCTTGTTACCAAACACGTTTAATAGCAGCATCCTTGATTCTCTCTCTGGCTTGACCTGACCACAGAAGACAGATGCCTAGCAAGGCATGAGTCTTGGTCAGAAGGCCACTCTCTGCAGCCATAGATGGAATCATGTGGTCAAACCTCTAATTCGGTGACCCAGAGTGAGACTGAGTAAGTGGGACATGGCAACCTAACAGCAGCTAAGGCATGTGTACTTCTTAATAGATGCTATCTGAGTGGGAACTTGCACTCTTAGGCTCTCAAACAAGATTTTCAGGGGAAAAAAAGTATTATTCCATACTGAGGATGCTGACTGAAGGAATGATAAAATAATTATTTACCACTTATAAACTCTAACATATGTTTAAGCAAGGTCAGGCTAAGTAGTTTTAAACTGTTGAATGTAAACTTTGACCATTACAGAATTTAACTACAATGACATCATAGACGAGACATTAACCTTTAAGCTTGTTAAAAGCCAAAAACCAGTTGCCTTGGAGTTGACTCTGACTCATGACGACCTCATGTATTTCAAAGTAGAACCGGAGCTGCATAGAGTTTTCAATGTCATTTTTCAGAAGTAGACCACTAGGCCTTTCTTCCAAGGCACCTCTGAGTGGACTCAAACCTCCAACCTTTCAGTTAGCAGCCAAGTGAGGACTCCTTTAGGTCACTAGTTACCAGTTAATTCATTCACCCACAAGGTGTGACATATCACCTCTGTTCACAAGGAGGTTGTACCTAATAGGAAAGATGAGATGTCTACGTAACTACTCTCAGTGCCACGTGTGCAGTGCAAATAGAGGGAGAGTTTGCTTCTTGATGGGCAATCAGAGAAGACTGCATTGAGGAGGTCACCTTTGAAAGGAATTTGAAGGATGGGGAGATAAGACCAGGAAAGTTCGTTGGGACCAGATTGTGCTGAGCTTTGAATGTCTAGGGAAGGTTTATGGGTGTTATTCAGGATACAAGGGGGAGCCATTGAAGGTGATTGAACAGAGAAGAGAAATGTTCAAATTAGTTTGCTCCTGGTCCCTGTTTTTTGAGAACATATGATCCTTTCTGGCCAATACTATGTATAATCCTAGACTGAAGCCAAAACTACTCTTCCAGGCAGCTCCTAACCTGGCTCAGCTTTCTGCCTGCTCTCCATGCCCAGAAAGCACTTGAACAGTCCCCTTTCTGGACATTCAGCCTGGGTCAGCTTCCCTGAGTTGTTCTCTCTAACTCCTGTTTTATTGAACACACTCCATGGTTCTTAAATGAGACTCCAGATTCTTCCACAGCTAAAACTGAATAAAGACAGACCTTTCTCTAGCCCCAGAAAAACAAGTTAATTGATGATTGCCTTAATTGTAAATTTTTCAACTGTAAATTTATTTTTAAATGGTGGTCTCTGCTACCGCTCGCCTTTAATAGAATCTAGTATGAGATGCTACTTGATCGAGCCCAAAATTACATTTTTAACTAGCCCCGGCTTTGAAGTTCGGCCCATCTGGCTAGGAATCCTTGGTCCACCACTTACTAGGTCTGTGACCTTAGACAAATCAATTGCCTTATCCGAGCCTCAATGCACTCATCTGCAAAATGTGGGCAGTTATGCCTTTCCCACCCAGGCATTGTGAGAATTAAATGAGATTAAACAACATAACACATGTGGTGTGCCTAGCCAAGCGGCAGGCGTTTGAAGTTCTTTGAAATATTACATCTCCCCATTCCCTCTCCTACTCCCTCCTCTTCTTCTCCCTCTTCCTTCGGTGGCAAGTGGGCTTTATGCTGACCCTCGACACTTTGGTTCTCAGTACTTTCTGATGTTTTGCAAAGAGGGAGGCAGTGCTGGGCAGTGGAAGAAGCATTTAGAGTAGGAAAAGACCTGAGTGTAAATTCTGGCAGTTCTCTCTGGCTGCTTAACCTTGGACAAAGGGCTTATCCTCTCCAAGTTCAATGTCCCCCCGTGTGAACTAATACCTACCACATGCAGTTACTGTGAGGGTCAAATGAGCTGGTACATGGACTGCTCCTTTGCACCATGCCTCTCACACTGTAGGAGCTCAACGACTGTTAGCTCTGTTCTTTCCCCTCTTAAGCTCTCTATTCTCTGTCCCCTTTTCCTCTTTTTTTTTTTTTTTCCCCTCAATATTTTCCACCGTCCTTGCATTCTGGAGTCCCTGCATGGTCAAAACGATTAATGCACTTGACCGCTAACTGAAAGGTTGGAGGCCACCCAGAGGTACGTTGAAAGAAAGGCCTGGTGATCTACTTCCAAAAAATCAACCATTGAAAACCCTATGGAGCACAGTTCTACTGTGACACACGTGGGATCACCAGGAGTCGGAGTCAACTCAATAGCAACTGGTTTTCCTAGAATTCTATTTGCCTTGGAATCATTGGTCCACCACTAACTAGTTATGTGACCTTAGGCAAATTAGTTGCTATGTTTGAGCCTCAGTACACTCATTTGCGAAATGTGGGCAATTATGCCTTTCCCACGTGAAGAAGTATATTGTAATGAGTCATAACTGGGTCACTGAAGACAGACCTGCATTAGAATTTTCATTCGTTACTCATAAGCCATGTGATCCGAGCCAGAGGAGTCAACCGCTGGCCCCTGTGGTTGTGAAAATTAAACGAGAAAATGCTGAAGAGCTTAGAACAGCGCCTGCACATGCAGCCCTCGCAAGGGTCAGCTAGACTTACTGTTGAGGGTGTTCTTGTGTGTCTTTCACCCAACTCTGCCCCCAGTATTCTGGCAGCTCCACCATCCATCGCCTCTTCCCGGTAATCGTGGGCCCCTCTCCAAATTCACATTCGTGAAGCCCACATCAGTATCAATCCCCTTATCTACAATAACAACACAAACAAGGGTCCTTTTAGAACATAATTGGGGAGGGGAGCTCATTTTGTGAAGATGGAACTGGAGGGGTCAGCAGCCAGGACAGAGAAAGGCCAGGCCAGCGGGCCTCAGCAAAGGAAGCCAGATGGATGGTTTCCTATGCCTCCTCTGACCATTTTACTTAAGGCAATGCTCATAGTCATCCCTCTCCCTTAATCAAAGCATTTGTTATTTCTGCTCACTTGCCCTACAGACATTAATTAACTCCGCGCCAAGCATGGCCAGATCCCACGGAATTCCATACCCCATCAGACAGGAGGGCTCCCCAAGCAGTGCCCCAAGCAGGGAGGGGTGGACGTTTGTCCTCCGCTCCTGTGTCTGTCCCTGCTGGCCCACTAGGGCTGGGGGCTTTGGCCTCAGAAACTTGGCCTCTGAAAAGGGAATCATCCTGAGCCTTCCTAAAAACCAGAGAATGGCCTTTGTTGCAGAGAGAGTCTAAAGCAGTGAAATGATCACTTCTGTTTGCATTTGCTTTGCTATGTACAACTCATTGACCCCAAGTCCCCTCACCTATTAGACCTGGAAGGACGTTAGAAATAAAGTCATCTGACTTCTGCATTTCATTGTGAGGAGAATGAGGTTTGGAGAGGCTGGAAACTAGCTCAAGGTCATTGGAATAGCTTTTGGCTGAGCCAGAATTAGATCCCAGGCCACAGGGCTCCTCAGAGTAGGACACAGCCTCTGCACTGGAGGCCAGCAGACCCTGAGTCCATGCATTTCGCATTTAGCATTAACTGAGCACCTGCTATGTGCCAGGCACTGTGCTGGTCACCTTCATATACATTATTTCATGTGACTGTTTTGCTTGGTTTTGGATCCTGCCAGCACTGGCACATAGTAGTTGCTCAGTAAACAGGGTTTTCTCCTTTACCTTCAGAGCCCTGTTGTGGGGTAGAAAGAGAGTGGGTTTTGGAGCTCATCTGGATTTGAATCTAATCCCTGCCACTTGTCAGCCCTTTGGCCTTTACTTTTCTAAGCTTCAGTTTCCATATCTCTACAACGGAGATAAAAACTAACTTGGAGTATGGTTACATATTTTAAAGATATAGTGTGTGAAATATTTAGTACACATAATAGGTGCTCAATCAATTATTGTAGTCCCTGTCATTGGCTGCACTGTTATTGATATTATTACTTGTCTTCAAGAAGCTAACCATCTCAGAAGTTAAGACGCATATATAAATAACCACAACCTGGGAAGGACAAGAAGAAAGTGGATATTCAAGACAAAGATAAGAGGACTTAGCCACAGAACAGAGGGCAGTGGTGGTTCAGTGATAGAATTCTCGCTTTCCATGCAGGAGACCTGGGTTCGATTCCTAGCAAAATGTACCTTATGGGCAGCCACCACTCATCTGTACCACTCATCTGGCAGTGGAGGCTTGTATGTTGCTATGATGCTGAACAGGTTTCAGTGGAATTTCCAGACTAAGATGGATTTAGGAAGAAAGGCCTGGAGATCTACTTCTGAAAATCAGTCAGTGAAAACCCTGTGGCTCACAATGGTCCAATGTGCAACTGATCATGGGCATGGTGCAGGACCAGGCAGCATTTCATTTGGTTTTGCATGGGGTCACCAAAAGTCTGTGGCCAGCTCAACAGAGGTCAACAACATCGAAAAACCTTTCTATAATTTCCAGAGGGCTCGATTCCCAAAGGTCTCTAAGCCTCCTTCAACTCTAATATTTAATAACAATTACATTTAAAACACATCCCATCATCAGATAGGGTGAAAGGAGGAGTCAGTCCTCATGATAATGTCTGTTTGTGGAGAACGTCACAGTTCTGAGAACAATTTCATGCGAATTACTGTACATTATCTTACGTCAGCATTCTTCAAAGTGTGATCACCGCCATCCACATCATCTGGGAGCTTGGTAACAATACAGATTTCTGGGTCGTAGCTCACACCAACTATATCAGAGTCACCTGAAAGGCCAGGACACTAGAAACTAAACTTTTAACATGCTCTAGGGTGATTCGGGGAGCCCTGGTGGTGCAGTGGTTGAGAGCTCAGCTGCTAACCAAAAGGTCGGCAGTTTGAATCCAGTAGCTGCTCCTTGGAAACGCTATGGGACAGTTCTACTCTGTCCTGTTGGGTCACTGTGAATTGGAATCGACTTGATGGCAATGGGTTTGATTTGGTTTTTTGGTATACCTGTGGATGGAGCCCTGGTGGCACAGTGGTTAAGAGCTCAGCTGCTAACCAAAAGGTTAGCAGTTCGAATCCACTAGCTGCTCCTTGGAAACGCTATAGGGCAGGTCGCTATGAGTCGGAATCGACTCGACGGCAATGGGTTTCTGTTGGTTTGGTTTAGGGTGATTGGGAGGGAAACTGTAACTTGGGAACCATAGTCTTACACAAGCCAAACCACAATCTTATAAATTATGCAACAATATCCTGATGTTACAGATGGGGAGACTGAGGCACAAGGAGAGCAAGTGACTTACCCACAGGCGGAGAGATGTTTTGGAGCAAAGAGGAATTTGAAAATATGTCCTTGACCCACATCCTGCCTCTTCCCTCCAGGGCACAACGGCCTCATGTCCGCCATGCCCCCAAGTTGGTGATACAATCGCAAAGCTTGGGGGCTGAAAACTGCCTTGGAGGTCATCTGATGCAACCCATCAGGGCCAACTGCCAGGAAGGTAATGAAAAGGAGCGGAGGCCCTCAGACCTTTGAAAGTTTAAATTATACCTTTCTGACTGTGCATCTCGCGTAATCCTCAAAAATTTGTAATTGTGACAGCCTAGGAAAATTACAGGTGACTTGAAGCAATTTAGTGATAATAAAAGTAAAATAAAAACAGTAAACAGCCCCTCTGCTCCCTCTAATTTCCCAGCATCTTTATCATATAAATGCCTCCCATTCTTTTCCCGGCAGACGATTAATGAAGCAGCAATTGCCACTGGATGCTGTGTGCGCTTCTCTTTAATTCTCTTTCTGTTGCCGCTCCAGCTCTGGTGAAACCCCTCCCAGCTCCAACGCCTGGCTCTTGCAGGAACAGCCAGACTTCAGAAGCAGCCACCCTGGGAGAGGCACCCAGGCCTCTGCCGACCAGGCTTTCCTCCCTCGCTCCTCACCCCATCGGCCCAGAGCTGGCTTCTCCAGCCAAGTTTCTCCAGGAGCCCTGCCAATCTGAGCAGCCACAAATTGACCTTCTCTCTGGGTGTCTCCTTGCCTCACTCCTGGTGTTAATATGCACCTTAAAGAGCTGCAAACTCAACAAGTCTCTGTTATGCAGGTTAATTCAGAGCGCAGCCAAGCTGTGATCAAACGACCTTTACCCACTTCCCTGCTAATTTTGATGGGCAGCTCTATTTTCCTTCTCCCTCCTGTTCCCCCCTTGCTCTAAATTGGAAATCTATCAATTTTCGAGGTAAATGGAAAATAAAGACACACAGGCACAAGCAACATGCAGTCACATGCGTACACCCTAACATACAATTGTGGAGACCGGAATTGGGTCTGGTTTTTTAAAATCCTACACTCCCAGGTCTCAGAAGAATCCTGAAGCTGGATCCCAGACTGGTACTGAAAGAAAATAAAGGTTCTGAAAGAGAATCCCTTCTCCACAATTTAATTTTTTTCTTCATCAGTTGGGGCCAATAACCATAACAAGTAGGAAGGACAACTGCAAAAATAGTAAAAACTAGCATTTATCAAGTGTTTACTACTTACCAGGCACTTCTCAAGAATTCTCTAATTTTCTCAGTGCTGCTATGAAATGGTAACTATTATTATCCCCATTTCATAGAAAAAGAAACTGAGGCTTAAAGAGATTATGAAAAATGCTCAAGGACACATACATAGAAAGAGGCAGGGTGAGGATTTGAACCTGGATGGCCTGATTTCAAAGTCAAGTTCTTGCTTTGTTACTTACTAGCAGCATGGGCTGGGACATATCACACAATCACATTAAACCCTCGTTTCCTCACCTGCAAAATGAGGAGAATAAGATCTACCTCACCAGGCTGCTGGGACGATACATTAAGTGGTGACCATACTTTGACATCCTTAGAAGCAAGGATGGTGAGACTACATCTCACATACTTTGGACATGTTATCAGGAGGGATCAGTTCCTGGAAAAGGACATCATGCTTGGTAAGGAAGAGGGTCAGCAAAAAAGAGGAAGACCCTCAATGAGATGGATTGACACAGTGGCTACAACAATGAGCTCAAGCATAACAACGATTGTGAGGATGGTGCAGGACCGGGCAGTGTTTCATTCTGTTGTACATAGGGTCACTATGAGTTGGACCCAACTTGACAGCAGCTAACAGCAATACTTTGACAACTGCAAATCACTGTCAGTTCACCGTTATTAATATTATTCATTTGATTAATTCCTTGTACAAATATTTCCTGACCATTACTATGTGTCAACCCTATTCTAAGCCTGAGGATACAGCAGTGAACAAAACAGATAAATGTCCTAGTCCCCAAAGACAATGCATTCTAGTAGGGGGATACCAACAAGATATAAACAGGTAAAACATTCAGTATATCAGATAAAGCTTAATGCTATAGAGAAAATAAAGTGGAGGGAGACATATAAAGAGTGATGATGCAAGAGTTGCAATTTTACGTAGGTTGGTCAGGAAGACCTCATGGAGAAGGTGATATTTGGACTAAGGTCTAAGGATGGAGACGGGGGAGTGAGTCAGGCAGTTATCCAAGGAAAGTGCATTCCAAGCAGACAGAATGGCAAGTGCAAAGACCCTGAGGCAGAACCAGTGAGGAGGCCAGAATGGCTGGAGCAGAGAGAGAGAGGGAGAGTAGTAAGAGATGAGTCCAGAGAAGTAAAAGGGAGACACAGGCCTATAAGGTCTTATAGGCCATTGGCTTTATTCTATGAGTGACAGGGAACTGGGGGAGGGTTTTCAGCAGAACAGAGACACAAGCTCAGATTTTTAAAGGATCACTCTGGCTGCTAAAGGAGGGTACAGACAGAGCAAGGAGACCAGACAGAAGGCTGTTGCACTAATCAAATGACAAAAGTTAGCGGTTTGGGCCAGGGAGGTAGCACTGACGAGATGTGTTTGGATTATGAATATATTTTGAAGACAGAACCAATAGGAATCTGCTGATGAATTCAATGTGGATGTGTAAAACAGCGAGGAGTCACTGATCATTCCAAGGTTTTTGACCTGAAGAATGGCATTGCCATTTATCAAGTAGGATAATATGAGAGGGACAGGCTGGAGCAGAGGATCAACAGTTCATTTTTAGACATTGTATTTGAGATGCCTGACCTGGTAGTGCAGTGGTTGAGAGCTCAGCTGCTAACTAACTAAAAGGTGGGTGGTACGAATCCACCAGCTGCTCCTTGGAAACCCTATGGGGCAGTTGTACTCTCTCCTATAGGGTCGCTATGAGTTGGAATCGACTCAACAACAATGAGTTTGGTCTTTTGTTGTTGTTAGAGAGGAGATGTCAAATAAGCAGTTGGGAATGAGTCTGGAGTTCAGGGGAGAGGACTGTACTGGAGATATAAATTTGAGAGTCATCCACTATGAACTTACAGCTATGGGACTGGGTGAGATCACTTGGAGTAGATAGAGAAGAGGTCCAAGGATTGAGTTCTGGACACTCCAGCATCCAGAGGACAGGGAGTTAAGAAGCAGTCAGTGAGGAAAGAGAAAAACCAGGAGAAGGTGATGTCCTGACAGCCAAGTGAAGACAATGTTTCGAGGAGGAAAAGGTCATCAGCTCTGTCCAGTGCCAGCGATGAGTCAAGCTGGGTGAAGACAAAGAATTGACCACTGGATTTAGCAACTCAGAGCTCGTTTGTGGCCTTGACAATGGCAGTTTCAGTGGAGAGGTGGGAGTGAAAGCTTAACTGGAGTGGGTTCAAGAGAGAATGGGACAAGAGGAATAGGAGGCACGAGAATAGACAACTCTTTAGAGGGGTTTTGCTAAAGAGAAATAAGGGGTCAAGAGAGAAAATTTTTCTTATTATGGTAAAATATATATAACAAATTATTTGCTATTTCAACCATATTTAGGTGTATGATTCAATGACATTATTTATGTTCCCCATGAGAATTCTTTTAAAGGTCAGAAAAATAACAGCATGTTTTATGCTAAAAGAAATGCTGCAGCTGAGAGGCAAGAACTGATGATATGGGAGAGAGCAGGGAGGATTGCAGAGAGATGTCCTTGGGAACCTGATAGGGTGTGGGATCAAGTACACACGTGGAAGGGCTGACCTTGACCAGGAGCATGGGCAATTTACCCAGGGTAACAGGAGACAGGTAGTTATACAGGAACACGTACATCGGTGGGTAAGTGGGTGCAGGGGCAGATTATTCAATAAGCAAGGTATGCACAGGCTTACTTGTGCTTACTTACTAATCTGTAGTGAGCAAGATATGGTGAAACCCAGGTGAAATTGTTCACTACACATTAGTAAGTAAGCACAAGTAAGCCTGTGTGTACCTTGATTACTGGTTAATCCCTCCCCTGAGTAGGTGGATGTAGTAGGAGTGAGATAGGAGGTAAAGTTTATCAGCTGAGAGTAGGATAGGGAAGGAGTGCTGAAGCTTTGAGGAGAGGGGAAAGGAATGAGACGGTCATGGAGGAGAGTGGGAGGGTGAAAGGGGTGGGCAATACGGTAGGATAGCCAGATAGCACTCAGAGCCTGCCTGAGGTCTGGCTCATGAATTTGAAGTCAGATCAGTCAGATGAGGATGTGTTTTTTTGCAGCCTTGTTCAACTATGAGCACAAAGTCAACAGAGAGTTGGACTTAATCAGGGTTGGAGTTTTGCTGCTCAGATACAAAGAGAAGAGGAGCAGAGGAGCTGAAGGGCGTACAAAAGAGTGATTCTAATGGTGGACTATGGAATTTAAACTGGGTAAGGATGAAAGGGAGAACTTGGGAGGGGGAGGAATCACTAAACAGTATTTGGATCAAGAGATTGATACATGTTCCAATAGGGGTGAGGGATTTTTAGAGTCAGCTTATGATCTACAATGATAAAAGTGGAGGTCAGAGAGTGAGTGGCTTAACATTTATGTTCTGGAGGGGTAGAAGTTACTGACAATGACAAGGTCTAGGGAATAACCATGACAGTGAGTGGCTGGGGTGTGATGGAAAGCAAGAATATAGAAGAAGGAAGAACTGAGAGGTACTGGAAGGATTATGGGTACTGAAATCACCAAGAACTATGAGAGAGGTAGTACTCAAGAGAATGAGAGTGAGCTAGAAGCTAAAATCTTGAAGGAATGAGAGCAAGTGTCCTTAGGTACCCACAACTGCTGATGACATGAGTTCCAAAGCTGGAGGCTTCTAGACAGGGACCTGAGAATAGTATGGAAGCAGCAGTCAAAAGCAAGGAAGTTTCCTACGTCACTTCCGGGCCCAGTGATTTGATGGTTTTAAGAGCAGAAATAGCTACCAATTAAGAGGGGTCCCCAGGAATCGGTGTCCTTAGGGGAGAACCAGGGAATGTTCAGAAAAGAGATGAGGAAATGGGAGATTTTCTGATGGCTGACCATGAGTCCCAGAGGGCAAGTGCAATGGTGGGGAGGGATGGGAAATGAAGCCAGAAAACAAGATGTGCAGAGTCTAATGTGGGATCAGAGGGGTGACCCAGGAGTCTTGAGCTTCTTGTATGATTGACTTAAACCAGGAGGACAGGCGTAATGAGACAGTCCTCATAGACTAAGGCACAGTAGTGGTGAGACTGTGAGTGTTGAGAGGAGGGGAAAGTGGAGCATTTTGGTGAGAGTTCTTCCCAGGAGCACCAACAGTTCTGTAATTCTCAATCACTTTTGCTAAAGGTGATGGGGGGCAGCGGGCTTGTAGTTATAATGTTTTAAATATTATCATTATCATTATCACAGTACCAGTCAGGCTTCTTAGGTATAAACAATCCAATCCACTCTGGCCAGTTCTTGCTTTTTTTTTTTTTTTTTTTTAAAGACATTAAAGCATATTAGGTAGCTCCCAGCAACTCAGAGCCAGCATCCACAGCCATGCAGTCAGAACTAATGTCTAATCTCGCTGCAGGTGCTCTTCTGTGAAAACATCACCTCTGTTTGGCTCCTGTGATGCTCAGGACCTAATGTCAGATGCTCTGCCACTGCTGCCCTCAGAGAACCAAACATCTCCACCACTGCACCAGCCAGAAAACCAATTCCCCTCTGCCGGGCAGCCTCTGTGCACTGTTCGCTTGCTACACAAGTCTGTATGGATGAGTACGATTGGCTGAACATCAGTCACATGCCTTAGCTGCAAGGGAGTCAGACGATGCAAGTCTTCTAAAATTTGGTACATTTACCCAAATCTATGGAGATTATTCAAAGATTTTGGCAGATCACAATGTTAAAGATCTATTAAATAATAATAATAACAATAACAATTTTCTATTATTTTGTCTGAACTTTGCAAGGAAAAGATGGAGAGAATGCTGTACAGTCACTTCACCATTAGGATCTCAGATGAGGTTTCTAAACTTCCAGCAGCAGTTGAGAACATTATTTTTAGTAGTGCCAAGGTCTCAGTAAGCCATGTGCATATTCTCAGGTAGGACTTTAGGCCTGAGCCTTGCCAGAGTAAGATCAGACCTGTTCAGAGCTAACTCCACAGCAAAGCACACTCCTGAGTGTGGAAAGACAAGATGACAGAGGTGTCTATTTACTTAGCAGCCCCTGTGTGTCAGCCGTTGTTATCTGCACCCTGCATGCATGATCTCATTTAATCCTCAAGGCAACCCTGTGAGGAAGGTAGGATCATTACCACTGGATGGGTAAGACAACATAAGTTTAGAGAAAATATTAATAACTTGCTTGTGGTCCCCAGCTATAAGGTCAGGTTGCGTGTGTATGTGCAGGTTACACACTGCACAACTCCACAGTGCATCACTGTATTCTGTGTGGATGGCACCACCTGGAATTCGGCAGTGTGCATGCAACCTGTGCCCACATACAGCATTCCTGCTTGCTCCTTTCCAAAGTCCATTTTCCTCACAACTCTATTACAGAGTCCAGTAATCAGTCTTTTAAGTAAGAGCTCCTTAAGGTCAGGGAAGATTTCTTCTTTGTACCCACAGAGAGTAGCACAACGCCTGGCACATAGCAGGTGTACAATAAATGGCTGCAAGATTAAAGGCTATCAAAGATGAACATGAATGTACTCATCAACTCTCGAATCACTGGATCTACACCATTTGAAGCCTGAAATAGGTAGTTTAAAACAAGTGAAAGGAAGAACTACTGCTTTGCACAGCTGGTTGTCAGCTTGTAAAACTCATTAACCCAAGAGGTAGTATAGGCAGCAAATACTAATGGACTCCAGGTGTGTCTAGGAAAAATTCAAGCCTTCTACAACCATAATGTACTATTAAGGAGAATAGCCAAGACGAGGACTAACATTGTTGAGCACCCACTGTATACAAGGCATTGGGCCAGATTAAACATGTTATTTTAGTAATCTTTCCAAATATTGTTTCCTTCTATATAAAATAAAGCTAATATCACCTATCTATTGGGGGTGTTGTGAGCATTAAATAAAATAATATATGTAAAGCAATTAGCATAATCCTAGCACAGAGCTAATGCTCAACAAATGTTAGCTATTATTCCTAGAAATAATTATTATAATAAGAATAAATGAAATTGTGTTTACATTTCACTAATAGGAAAGAATTTCACAAAACTTGCATCTCATACCAAGAAACCAGTTTCAATTATCCTCTCATATGGACACTTCACTGATCAAGACTCAAAAAACTAAGCTTTAGCCTTTGGGATTTCTCATAAATAGAACAATTTCATTATTTTTCTTCCTTGTTGTAATTTCTACCCAGCACTATTTTTAACTAAAGCAACAACATAATGACAATCACCTCCTTCAAGCACTCTCACCTCATGTAATTTCTACCAAGAACTTTAAGCAGATTGACATCAGGTCAGGCACCATGTAAAATATTCCGATGAGACTTCTGCCTTCCTGTGTAGAGATTTGTGTGCAGAGTTTGTGGATAGTGTGGTAAACAGGCAAGATGAAAATAAATTAATATTACTAGAGACCAGAACTCAGAGAAAATCATATCAAGTTTTTCAGCTTACTCATGCTTAGAACCAATCTCCTTTCCCACACACTTGAACTTATCTCCTTGGAGAACTGCCCTGCTGTATTATGAGCTCCTTGAAGGCAATGATCATTCAGTTATGTGTTATTTTTTCTCTGAATTCACAGATCCCATCACAGTGCTTGGTGAAAAGTAGATTTTGCAGAGAAAGAGAAAAAGACTGGAAAGGCGGATAGGTATCTAGACAGTTGTTTAGATGGGTGGGTGGATGGATGGATGGATGGATGGATGGATAGATGGATGGTTGGGTGCATGGATAGAAAGATGTATGGGTAGATGTATGGATGAAGCAACAAAGTCTAATTAACACTAGCATAGGGTCTAAAGTGAAATTAGGTTCCAAACTTAGCTCTACCATTATTTAGCTGTGTGGCCTTGAAAAGTGGCTTAAGCTCTCTGGGCCTTAGTTTCCTTATTAGTAACATGAGAATGATAATAATACCTACCTAGTAGGTGCACTGTAAGTATTAAGCAAAGGAATGCATATAAAGCACTTATTCATCCTTCAGCAAATGTTTATGGAGCTCCACTAGGTGCCAGACACTGGTTTAGGCACTAGGGGTACATCATTAAACAAAACAGATAAAAAAAATCTGCCTTCATAGAGCTTATATTCTAATGAGGGGAGGGAGCAGACAAGGCATAATAAATTAGACAATTATATAGTACATTAGAAGGTAAGTGTTTTGGAGGCAAAATAGAGCAAAGTAAGGAAGACTGGGGGTGAGAAAGGGTTTGCAATTTAAATTAAAGTGGTCAGGGTGAAAGTCCTGTAGTTAGGGACATTTCGAACAATGACTTAAAGGAGTGAGGAAGTGAACCATGGGGATATATAGGGGAAGAGCATTCCAAGCAGAAGGAAGAGCCAATGCAAAGGCCCTGAGGTGGGAGTGTGCCTGGCATGTATGAAGTACAGAGAAGGCCAGTGTGGCTGCAGCGGTTAGAAGAGCAAAGGGAGGAGTAGCAGGAGATGAGGTCGGAGAGGGGAGGAGAGGTCAGAGCCCACAGGGCCTTATAGGCCATTGTAAATCTTTGGCTTTTTTTCTGAGTGAGGTAGGGATCCCTTTGGAAAGCAGTGAACAGTGGAAGGACATGGTCTGACTTACCCTTTAACAAGACCACTTTGGCTGTTGTGCAGAGGGCCTGACACCTAACTGGGGCACAATGGTAGCTACTATAAATGCTTGGCAGACCTTCTTGGGGTTTTTAGCAAGACTGTTTGGCATTCTAATTACTTATGTCACCTGTTTTCATGGGCTGAAGCAAAGTGCTCTGCAGCATTGAGTAGAGGGAGTTGGAAACAGGCATGGCAACTCTATATGGCTCACTGTTGGGGTACTCCCAGAATGGTGGGGAGTGGGCATGTGTGTGGACAGGCAATTGATCCCCATGAGGAGAATATACTACTTTGAAACCTCTCCTATCTGTGCACATCTGCTAAGAGATGCTTCTTCCATAGCTGTCAGGGTGGCTCTTCTGGGCCAGAAAGATGAGCACATTTTCCCCAAAGTTAGTAGTAAGGACATGCACAAGGGCCTTCACACCATCCCTGACCTCAGCATCATTATCATCAACATCCTCATTATCATCTGCTTCTTTATCATCATCACCTTCATCAACATCATCTTCATCATTATCTTCCTCAACATCATCTTCATCATCCTCATCATCTTCTTCATCAACATTATCATCATCACCATTTATCCATAGCTTTCCCTGCTAGCAGCTGTGATAAGCACTTTATATGCATTAACTAATTTGATCCCCACAATAGCTCTATGAGACAGGTACTACTACAATCCCCATTTTACCAAGGAAGAAATTGAGACCTGAAGAGGTTAAGTAACTTTTCCAAGGTCCCATAACTGGTATGTATCAAAGTCAGGAGTATGAACGCAGGTAGACTGGCTCCTGAGCCTAAGCTCACAGCCATTATTCTATCTGCCTATGACTGTGGTTTTCTGGACGATATCATTCTTCTTATTCAATGGATCTCAAAATGTTGTCAATATCCCCCTCAGTAATACAGAAGGGGAAACAGTGAGGTAGAGGAGGGAAGACAAATAGCCAACTAAGAGGCAAATCCAGCATCCTACTCCAGCTGATTTGACTATGAGCCCAAACTGTGTCCTGGCATTCATCTACGTATGAGCACGTGCACATAGATACACAGAGAGAAGGTAGACATAGATATGAGTGTAGATATGGATCTGGCTAGGGGCAAGGCTCACACTAACCTAGGAGGAGGGTAACAGAGGTGGTTAAGAGCACCAGCTCCATAACCAGGCCCTAGCTCTACTCCATGCCAGCTGGGAGTCCTTGGGAAACCTTCATGTCTCACACCTCCATTTTCTCCTCTGTAAAATGAAGATGATTATATTACCTACCTCATAGGCTTGTGATGAGGATTAAATGTGCTAAGGCACAACCTAATACAAAACTCAATAAATGTTTTAAGTTACAAAATATGTAGACATTGGCTAGCATCTGATATGCAGCCCAGACATGGCCATCCTCTGGCCAGAATCTTTTAAGGAAGATTTGAGCTATAGAACAAAGGGAAGGGACACCTTGAAATCCTGGTCCCAACCTTTAAGAGGCATGAGTCTGGGGTAGGGGAGAGGGAGGCATGGCTCAAGAATGCCCACATCCCAGGTTAGGAACCCGCAAACACCCTTCAGCTCTGGCCGGCCCAGGTTTCTGTCTCCATATGAGCTCCCCAAGGGAAAATCTTCCCATTGCACTGGCCTCACTCTCCCCAGAAGGGTCTGTCTGGCCCAGAGGAAGCATGTACCAAGTATCCAGTGTGTCTGGGTCAGCCTTAGAGCCAAACTGCTGCAAAGCATCCTGTAGCCATTGGTTCTTACTTCCTTCACACTGAGCATGGAGGAATAGGGTGAACAAAGTAGCCAGTGGCCCTCACGGGGTTACTCCACTCCATGGAACAGGGCAGTTGATCTCTAAAGGCAAGGACTATGTCTATGATGTTGACTGCTCATTGCCCAACACATAGCACAGTGCCTGGCACATAGTTGTTGCTATTGTTGTTAGTTGCCATTGAGTCAGCTCTGCCTCTTGGCAACCTTATGTATAACAGAATGAAACATTGCCTGGTCCTGTGCCATTTTCATGATTGTTGGCACGTTTGAGTCCATAGGCACATAGTTGTTGCTGTTGTTAGGTGCTGTCGAGTTGGTTCCAACTCATAGCAACCCTATGTACAATAGAATGAAACATTGCCCGGTCCTGTGCCATCCTCACAATTGTTGTTATGCTTGAATCCATTGTTGTAGCCACTGTGTCAATCCATCTCGTTGAGTGTCTTCCTCTTTTTCGCTGACCCTCTACTTTATCAAGCATGATGTCTTTCTCCAGGGACTGGTCCCTCCAGACAACATGTCCAAAGTATGTGAGATGAAGTCTTGCCATCCTTGCTTCTAAGGAGCATTCTGGCTGTGCTTCTTCCAATACAGATTTGTTCATTCTTCTGGCAGCCCATGGTATATTCAATATTCTACGCCAACACCATAATTCAAAGGCATCAATTCTTCTTCGGTCTTCTTTATTCATTGTCCAGCTTTTGCATACATATGAGGCGGCTGAAAATACCATGGCTTTTCAATGTGAAATACGCACAGGCACATAGAAGACATTCAATACTTGTGGAAGAAAGGAACAAAGAAATAATGGAAGGAAGGAAAATTTGAGCTTTCTAATAAATAATACCTTCAGTTTTTCACCTGGCCAAACAAATTTGACAACCCCTTGGGGAAGTGACACTTATTTTCTGGTCAGGAGAGGAATACAGGGATATACCTGGAGGAACAGGTGTGTCCCTTAAGGTCTCATCCAGGAGAATGACTCACCTTTCATCACATCACAGTTACCTCAGCCCCTTCCTCAGGCAGCTCCTGCATCCCCAGGTGCTGTTCCAGAAACCCACTACTGTCAAGTATAAATAAAGCAAACCATAATTATTGCATGCACCTCTATCTGCTAATTAACAAATAAATCAGCTCCATCTTACCAATTACGAAAAGATATCTGTGACTGCAAAATGTGACTTTTTCTTCTTAATGATAATGAAAGGTGTTTGTCACTGGCCTTGAGGTGATAGAGGCTACCCACTTCTTTCTCCAGCCCCTGCTTCCTCCATATTGTGGTAATTCTCTCCCTGGGACCTAAGAGAAGGCTCCAGGTAGCATGCATCTGGGGAGTCTCATCTGCCACAGCTCTTTCTGTGCTGGACAGTAACTAAGAGTTGAACAGTGGACCAAAAGTGCTAAAAGCTACGTTCAGATAGATTTGCTCTTCCTCCAGCTCTCTACTGTCCACTTAGGTGAGGACAGTACCTAAATCAGTGGACCAAGAGGTAAAGTGATATTTCTTAAACTGAGATTCTGCATCAGAATTACCTGGGGAAGCTTGTGAAAATGCAGATTCTTGGACCCCCTCCAATCCTCTTGAATCAGAATCTCTGGTTGTGGGACTAGAATGTTGCAATTTTAGTCTGCTCCCAAGGAGATTCTTAAAGTTTGCCACCCACTGATGAAAAATCTTCATTTTTCTCTGCTTGGGAATTTAGATTTTCTTTTTTCACATTGACCAAAAAAAAAAAAAAAAAAAAACAAGGGAAAAGTTTCTGACAAATGACGCAGGATTGTAGAAGGTCTATGATGGACAAGACTGTAAGTTCAACCTTCGTTTTTCAGTTAAGAAGACCAAGGTGCATAAAGGGAACATGACTTGGCCAAGGTCACACAGCAAGATAGTGGCCGTGGCCGGGCTCAAACAAGTTTCTGACGTGCTCTTTAGGCTCTAGCCACAACACCACATGGCCGTAGAATCTAGTTCTCCCTGTCCTCCTCTACAAGGCATGACCCTGAGCCCTCTGAAAATACAGAGGAGATGGCTATCTCCAAGTCATTCCTCTGAATGCATAAACCAGAGGGTGCCTGCTAGATTAATTTTGTAAAGAACATCAGGCCAGGCAAGTGACCATAGTGCAGCAGCCAAAGAGTTAAATTATGGACGCTGTTTGCAGCTTCTATATACTCTTTGTCTCCAACCCTGTTGAAATCCAAACTGGCAATTCAGGGACCTTTCCATGGGGCCTTTCCAGAAGGACAACATGTGGCAGATTTCTAAGTCAGCCCAAGGAAGACTGTGTTTATGGGGAAAGTAGTTTGCCCAGAATCCAGAAATCTCCGTTTCTACCTTGTAGCCTCAATGAGGCCAGCTCTGAGGACACAGTGACAGGAACCATTGAAGGCCTCACCCACTGGACAATAATCTGTTAGTGCAAAGGTATCCTCATCCTCACTTGCAGATCCTTCTCCAGGCCACTGGCAGAGTGTCCAGGGCCTCTGACACCTGCTGACACTTACCTCTACCCCTCAATGACATGCAAGTTACCCCACAGCCTTTGGGAAATTGCCTCAGAAGCCTCTGGTCTATGAGGCCTGGATTGGGTGGGAAGGGGAGTCTGCTACCAGGGCTGAGAAGTCTATGTGACTTAAGAATTCTGCATTAAGGAGCAAAGCAAAATTCTCTAGAGCTATTATCCCTAAGTTTTGTTGTGGCTGTGCAGGAGACAGAACTTCTTAGTTCTCTAGGGAGGCACCGCTTGGAAGAAGCCCAGAGGCCTTTTATGATTCCCAGGACCCAGGGAGCAAGAGAAGCCAGTGTCCTCTGCAGCCAGCTTCTCTGAAGGAGCAGGCAACCTTGTGCATTGTTATCATTGCTTTAAAGGTCCCAACACGTGGAAACTTGTCATCCTCTAGAGTAACATATCCATGGGGAAAGTCATTTGTGATGAGAAAGGCAAGAGAGAGAGAAGAGGGAGAGCGCGCAATCAAATTAATTCTAATGACTTTGATAAGGAGATTTGGAAGCACAGCCACTGGCTCCATTAAAATAATGACTTTGGGTCTCTTCTGTCATCACCTAGGGTCTTCTCCTCCCCCCTCTCCCACTGTATCTTGAGAGTACTGGCAATGACCACTGTGCTAGGAGACATGAAGGACAGCAGGGGTAGAGATAGATGCCACAGAGGGAGACCCTCTTTCCACCCACCGCGTCTTGACAATCAGTGATCAGTCTCTTTGGTTGGCAGCTGCAGGGAAGGGAAATGAATCACATTACGAATATGAGAGCAGGAGATACGGATGGAAGAGGCTGGCCTGAAGCCTCTGCCATACCCCTCTCTTGACCAGAGGCCCAGTGGCCCCAAAGTGGACACCAGGCCCACCGTGCTTCTTCACATGGACCATCATGTTAATGGTGTCACCTGAAGTTGTGCAGAGTGGCAGCTCTGGTAGACACCCACACACATATATGGGCAGCTTTATAAAGACAGCTCATGGTGACCAGAAAGACATTCTGGTAGAATCTACCCAGATGGCCCAGGACTAAACCTACATTTCTTCTTTTTCTTTTTTTTTAAATTAAATTTACATAATATAAAATTAACCATTTTAAAGTAAATAATTCAGTGGTATCTAGGACATTCACAATGTTGTGCAACCACCACTTCTATCTAATTTCAAAACATTTCATCATTCCAGCAGGAAACACTGTACCCGTGTACCCATTAAGCAGTCACTCTTCGTTCTCCCTCCCCGCCCCAGTTCCTGACAACCACCAATCTGTTTTCCATCCCTGTGGATTGACCAACTCTAGATATTTAATATAAATGCAATCGTACAATTGTAACCTTTGTATCTAGTTTTTTTACTTAACATGTTTTTGAAGTTCATCCACGTTGAAGCAGGTGTCAGAACTTCATTCATTTTTATAACTGAATAGTGTTCCATTGCATGGATGGGCCACAATTTATTTATCCATTGATGGACACTTGGGTTGTTTCCACCTTTTGAATATCGTGAATAACGCTGCTGTGAACATTCATGTACATGTTTTTGTGTGGACATATATTTTCATTTCTTTTGAGTAGATACTGGAAGTAGAGATAATAGCCTTTTTGAAAAAACAGATTTTTTTGGTTTGCTAAGTGTTATAGCTTTAGAAAATTAAGTTACATGTAGCAGGTATCAGTACTTCATTCCTTTTTATGACTGAATAATATTCCATTGTATGTATATACCACAATTTGTTTTTCCATTCATCTGTGAAGGACATTGGCCTAAACCTACACTTCTAATTAGGCCTAGAGCTTTCAAACTCAGCTTCTCCTTGAATTAGCACATTAGTCCTTGCTTCCCAGTCCTGATTCTGCCTCCCAGGTTGGACCTAGCCTATCTCTCATGCATACCCTACCCTAACACAATTCCCGCAGCCACAGCATCTTTGTTCAGCTCAAGTAATGCCAAAGTCAATACTCGCTCCCCAAAGAGAGTTCTCTTCCTATCAGGTGTCCAGGCTGTCTCTAGCCAAGAAAGGTGCAGATGTTTTCACCTGAGCCCTGACTCTGGGCTTGCAAAGGGGAAGATGATGTCACCAGATCTTCTGTTTCAAATCTGGTCTCACTTTTGCAAATCCAACTCTCAATCAAGGAGAATGTGGACAAAGTTATTTAGCTTGAACTACTGTATTTGGCCTATTTGTTCTACCTGGGCAGAGAGATCAATGTTCATGTATTCTGATCCTCTTAACCCCAGAGGAGGGCTGTCTGTTAAACTCAGCCTGGCAAATCCCAGAAGGTCAAAGCCATGCATGGGCCAGGATTCAATTTTATCTAACACATCCTCACTGGGTCCCTGCTCCATGCCAGGCACCATGATATACGAGATATAGCCAGGGATATACAAAGATCAACAAGACATGGCCTGAAGAGCTTATGGCCTAAAAAGGAAGATATATACTTCAGGAATAGCTGTAAGATGGAAAAGATGTCCCCTGGCTGTCCTTCCTCTGCGTGTCTCTTCTCCTGTTTTATAAGGACACCACTCATATTGGATTAGGACCCACTCTACTGCAGAATGACCTCATGTTAACTGATAATATCTGCGAAGACCCTATTTACAAACAAGGTCACATTCACAGGTACCAGGGGTTAGGACTTCAACATATCTTTGGGGGAGGGTGGATAATTGAATCCAGAACAGAAGGCATCTCAGAAGATGTAACCTTAGAGATAAGCCTTGGAGGAGGCTGGTTTGACCAGAAGGAAACGACTTTCTGAAGTAACTGTGTGAGCAAAAGCACAGAGAAGGGTATGCTCTCCCTCTGCTCAGGAGGAGGCGGTGGAGCGTGGAGCTAGAAAGGCACAAGGAGACTGGATTCTGGAGGCCTTGGAGCATCAGGTTAAAGTACCTGCCCTAAAGTATCTATAGGTTTGTAACCTGTGGAGGAGGGATCTGGAATGGCAAAGGCTAGAAGCCCAGCGGTAAGCTCTGGCATAGCCCAACCTCAAACCCTGAAGATCTGAACCAGCAGCATCTGCAGAACTTCTTAAAAGTCTTGACGGCAACAATATTGTCGAAAGGTAGTGAGCAGGCCTTGAAGGCATTAAGATGGCAATTGATGCAAGATTAAGAAAACTAACGGCCACTGGGAGGCTAGAACCCTCTACTCAAACCCCACCCTACTGGGCAGTGACAGGGCATAGTAGTGGCTTAGTGGTAAAATTCTCACCTTCCATGCAGGAGACCTGGGTTCAATTCTTGGCCAGTGCACCTCATGCACAGCCACCACCCATCTGTCAGTGGAGACTTGCATGTTGCTATGATGTTGAACTGGTTTCAGTGGAGCTTCCATATTCAGATGGACTAGGAGGAAAGGCCTGGTGATTTACTTCTGAAAATCAGCCAGTGGAAACCCTGTGGATCACAACAGTCTTATCTGCCACTGATCATGAAGAAGGAGGAGGACTGGGCAGTGTTTCCTTCCCTTATGCATGGAGTCCCCGTGAGTCGAGGCCAGCTCAACAGCAGCAACACAACAGGAGGTATGGAGAGGAAGGAACTGTTTCAAGAAGACATTTCAAAGGATAATGAACAGGGTGTTCAAAATTAAACCAGGTGCCTCTCTCACTCACAAGCCAGAAAATTATCAAAACAGCAGTGTTATGGATTGTCTCCCCCAAAATGTGTGTCAACTTGGCTAATCCATGATTCCCAGGATTGTGTAATTGTTCACCATTTTGTCTTCTAATGTGATTTTCCTTTGTGTTGTAAATCCTACCTCTATGATGTTAATGATGAAGGATTAGTGGCAGTTACATTAATGAGGCAGGACTCAATCTACAAGATTAGATTGTATTTTGAGTCAATCTCTTTTGAGATATAAAAGAGAGATGTGAGTAGAGAGACAGGGGGACCTCATTATCATCAAGTAAGAAAAGCCAGGAGCACATGCATAATTTGGACCTGGGGTCCCCGTGCTGAGAAGCTCTTAGACCAGGGAAAGATTGATGACAGGGACCTTCCTCCAGGGCCGACAGAGGGAGAAAGCCTTCCCCTGGAGCTGGCACCCTAAATTTGGACTTCTAGCCTCCTAGACTGTGAGAGAATAAATTTCTGTTTGTTAAAGCCATCCACTTGTCGTATTTCTGTTATAGCAGCACTAGATGAGTAAGACAAGCAGTATTCCCAGTGTCTAGTTTCCCATAAAGTCCAGACCTCTGAGGGGGTCCCACTCAGTTTGACAATCCTTGTCATTCTGAGTTTGAGAGAAATGTCCCCAGACCAAAACTATGGCTCAGAGCAGAAAGTGTACTACCACTGTCTGTACCACCCGCAGGCTCCCAACTCCCCGTGGCAGCTCATTCCATCTCTTCCCAAAAGAGCAGCTGGACTGCCCGGGCAGGGTTCAGCGAGGCCTCCACCTCCTCTCTGTGCTGCCACTTGTCAGCACCAGGCAAGAGAGATGCCAGCCTCATCCCCAGCCTGAAAGCCCATTCAGGGCGCTGGGAAGATGAATTATGTTTCATTTATATCAAAGAAGCAATCTCGGAGCCCATTTGTGATCAAATTTGCTGTCAGAGAAACTTTGCTTTATCTCATTACATCTGATATCTCTTGGCTTCTTGTCCTTGAGACTATTAAAGTTTAATGTCAAATTCAAGATGAAATGAAATCTTTGCTGTATCATCTCATCAGGACCTGAGCATTCCCCCTTCCATCTAAAATTTTTTGACAACTAATTACAATGGGGGGGGTGGGGGGAGGGAAAGACAAGAACTACTGCCCTCCCATTTGCTGAAAATACCATCATTTGAAGGGGTTGCCAATGAGCACTGTGGTTATGTGAAAGGGGAGAACAAGGAGATTTGCTCATCACCATTGAACTCATCTCTTTTGTCCCTTCATCCCAAACTCCCTAAACCCTGGACCAATGACATCCATTTTCATCCCTATTCAGAAAAGGCATTCCTGCCCAGGGAACATGGTGTAGTGGGAAGCACACTGGGCTGGGAGCTTAATTCCAGGCTCTGCCAACCACATGACCATGGCGAGTCACTCCCCCTCTCTGTGAGTCTCAGTTTCCTCAAGTGTAAAATGATGGGACTGGATTAGAATCATGCAGCTACATTTAGGGACCAGGAGGGAAACCACAGAAGTGAGCAATAGGGAGGGCAGGGGACTGTGGCAAAGAGAAAAATACATCCCCACCCAAAGGCACTCAACTTCAAAATAAAATTAAGAAATAGCACACAGTCATGCCTGCAGGCCTTGTTTACCATTGTAACCCTTACACTAGTGGTTGTTGTTGTTGGGTGTTGGCGAGTCGGTTCCATCTCATAGCAACCCTATGTACAACAGAATAAAACACTAAAGTTTATGATTGTCTCTAACTGAGAAAAGTGCCCACAGAAAACAGGGTTCACACTATTAGAAGAACTCAAGAAATGGTTTAAACACAGAAGAAAACATTTTTTGATGGTTACGAGGGTGGGGAGGGAGGGTGAGGGTTATTCACCAACTAGATAGTAGACAAGTATTATCTTACGTAAGGGGAAGGACAGCACACACTACAGGGGATGTCAGCACAACTGGACTAAACCAAAGCTAAGAAGTTTCCTGAATACAATCAAATACTTCAAGGGACAGAGTAGCAGGGGCGGGGGTCTGGGGACCATGCTTTCAGGGGACATCTAGGTCAATTGACATAACAAAGTTTCAGAAAATGTTCTGCATCCTACTTTGGTAAGTGGCATCTGGGGTCTGAAAAGCTAGCAAGTGGCCATCTAAGATGCATCAATTGGTCCCAACCACCTGGAGTAAAAGAGAATGAAGAACACCATAGACACAAGGAAAGTATTAGCCCAAGAGACAGAAAGGGCCACATAAACCAGAGACTTCATCAGCCTGAGATCAGAAGAACTAGACGGTGCCCGGTTACCACCAATGACCGCCCTGACAGGGAACACAGCAGAGAGTCCCTGATGGAGCAGGAGAAAGGTGGGGTGCAGAACTCAAATTCTGGTCAAAAAGACCAGACTTAATGGTCTGACTGAGACTGGAGGAACCCCAGAAAGCATGGCCCCTGGACTCTCTGTCAACCCAGAACTAAAACAATTCCCGAGGCCAACTCTTCAGACAAAGATTGGACTGGACTGTGGGACATAAAATGATACTCGTGAAGAGTGTGCTTCTTAGCTCATGTAGATACATGAGACTAAATGGGCAGCTTCCATCCAAAGGTGAGATGAGAAGGCAGAGAGGGTTAGGAGCTGGTTGAATGGACACGGGAAATCAGGGGTGGAAAGGAGGAGTGTGTTGTCACAGTGTAGGGAGAGCAATTAGGGTCATGTAACAATGTATGTATACATTTTTGTATGAGAAACTAACTTGAAATGTAAACTTTCACTTAAACTATAACAATAAACAAAAAAAAGAAAACAGGTTCAGACTGGGAATATGATTTGCCCTGGAAAACAGCTGGTATGTTGATCAATAGCACTGATTAAAATCTACCTGTATAACACAGGGCTGTCAGAAGGCCCAGGAATACACAAATCAGAGCTCCTAAAAAGCAGTGCACTTAAAAAGAAGTTCTAAAAAAAGCAATATGTTATCTTCATTTATTCAACTAGTATTTATCAAGCATCTCTGATGAGCTTCCACTGTTCTAGGTACTAGGGATTCAGCAGTTAATCAAAAAGACAAAAAAAAAAAAAAAGAAAAAAAAACCTGATATCATGAAGCTTCAATACTGGCGGAGGGGAGACAAACAATATATGTAATAAAGAAGTTATTAATTCATTTAGACTAATCTGTAAATTCTTTAAGTGTGTTGAGCCAAGGAGTGATGAGGCAACTGGGATGTTAGGACAGTGCAGCGTAGTGGTCCTTTTAGCCAAACTTTCTGAGGTCAAATCCTGGCTCAGCCACTATCTAGCTATGTGACCTTGGTCCATCTGCTTACCTCTCTAGACCTTTGTTTCCTCATCCATAAAACAAGTACCAACTCCTAGAGTTAAGTGAGTTGTTTTGTGTGAATTGCCTAGAACAGTGCCTGGCACATAGAGAGTGACCATGACTATTGGTAAAATCCAGTTTATTCGGGAAGGCTTTCGAGAGAATTCAAGCTTTGACCCACAGGCTGTAGAGCCCAATGCCTAGAGAAGTGGCAGGAGAGTTTAGGCTGCATTCTAAAGCAGAGTCCACAGGTTAGAAGAAGGTCCCAACTGTCTTCTAAACAGGTACTCTGCTGAAAGAAAGCAGGAACTACTTTAAGGAATTTAGCCAAGCTAGTATCCTGCTTCTCAATAAGTGACTCCCTAGTTGTCTTTATCCACCCAACCCTCTAGCTAACCATCTTCAGGGTAAGTTCTTCATGATATCCAACTCATATTACTTCTATAGCAACCAAACACCAGGTCTTCTACTATTTTCTTCAGAGGAGTCAGAGAACATCTTCAAAGCCAGTTTGTAATCTAAGCCTCCAAAAGCATGAAGGTAGCAATTTATTCCTTAGCCCTCTATCCTCTGGTGGTGGTGGTGGGGGGGAGGGGGCGCTAATAATCCAAAATCTTTGTAGTTATTTTCTTTAAAATCAGAACAGCTGTTTGCCAGAGTCAACATTCATCTTTATAACAGGCCTATAAAGTAGAGACCATCCTCCCATTACACAGGTGAGTAAACTGAGATTCAGAGAATTTAAATAACTGTGCAAGGTAGCTCGCCTGGCAGGAGACATAGCAAAGACATAAACTGCATAAATTGGCATCAGATGACATAATCTTAACCACATATTATATTGACTCATGAATTTGGAGATTTTCTCAGGTGTCAACACAATTCTAGTGAAGGTGTCTCACAAAAGACATTGTCTGAATTATGTCTTCTCTTTTAGAATATAAGCCCCTCAAAGGTATAGACCACATTTGATGTCCCATAGTTCTCTGAATGACACATCTTTGTGCAAGGTGTGGTAATAACCCTGGAAGATCGAACCCTTTTAACAAATACGCCAGAGTTCACGAATCCAAGTTAGTGTTGTCCCTTGCAAGGTGGGACTGTGGGAGGCTTGGCATTTATTCCAGTGAAGTTGCTATTGTTTTTTGTTTGCTTGTTACGGTTTTGTATTCCTGGTTGTGAATCTTCTCAAAGATGGTAAATCTTCAATCGTCTGAAGATAGATTTGATTTCTGGGAAAAGACCAAACTTATTCAGAGCTAAATCTTGCCAGTAAGGTAGACAAGTAGTTTATATTAAATTTTAAAACACAACTGTGTGCCTGGGGCTCAATAAATATTTGTTGACTAAAAATGACAACAAAATGAAAATTAAATACACGTTGTTTGATGCTAAAGAAAAGACACTAGCTTTATTCTTCAGCTCATAAAACTTCTCTGAAAGTGATTCCAGAAAAGAAGCTCCAGGAATACTTTAAACAGTGGTGAGTTCATTGGAATCAGTGCAGCATATGGAGGAGAGTTACTCTTGGAGAACAATCTATGGTTATATAAGCTCTGGATTTCAAATCAACAGGCATTTAATGAGTCTCAATTACATGCAAGACACAGCTCTGGGCACTGGATATAACCAAAGAAAAACAAAATTCTCAAAGACCTTCCAATCCCTGGGGAGAGGAAAAGAGGAAAGGAGGGAGGGGTAGAGGAAGCATGGGAAGGAGGGAGAATGCTTATAGAAAAGCAATAAATACCCACGATACAAAGCAGACCATGAGACACTCCAGAAGGATTGTGGGAGGCGTCCAACAGAGGGATTGAGCCTTTTCTTCTGGAAGAGGCTTTGTGGAGGAGACATCACTGAGCTGGGCCTTAAAGAAGTACTTCTCAATCTTACCATGACATGGTATACACAGAAAACAATAATATCTGAACAGTTCAGTGAAACAAAAGGACAAGGCTGCCCATGGATGAAAAAACTGACTGGGAGGGGTTGTGATGACTCCAGCCCCATTTGGCCGCACTCTGGGCTAAGGGGAATAATACTTCTATAACCCACTTCCCCGGAGCCCCTGGGTGGTGCAAACAGTTAACACACTCAGCTGCTAACCTCAAGGTTGAAAGTTCAAGCCCACCTAGAGGCTTCTTGGAAGAAAGTCCTGGTGACCTACTTTTGAAAGAACAGCCACTGAAAACCCTATGGAGCACATTTCTACTCTGACACACATGAGGTCGCCATGAAGTGGAATCAACTCAACGGCAACTGGTTGGTTTACCTTCTTCACAATACACCAGATGGGAAGCCCTGCCTAAAAGAAGAGGCAGAGCTTCAACAGGTGGGTTGGGAGGAAGGGTGTTGCAGGTACAAGGTTCATAGGCACAAAGCATGGAGGTGCATGGTGACAACATGCAAATATCTTGTTTGACAGTAAGGTAGGAAACTTAAGAGGGAGAAAGGGAGACTGAGAAGTCTCTGGGTGACGCAATTGTTTAAATGATCCACTATTAACTGAAAGATTGGCAGTTTGAAACCCCCTACAGATGCTTTGGAAGAAAGACCGGTCAATCTACGCCCAAAAAATCACCCTTTGAAAACCTTACGAAGCACAATTCTACTCTGACACACATGGGGTCGCCATGAGTTGGAAGCAACTCCATGGCAACTGTTTTTTTTTTATTTGTTTATTTGTTTGTTTTTTGTTGTTGTTAAGGTAGACTGAATAGGCAGGTTGAGGCCAACAAATTGAGGGCCTTGAGTATCATTTTATAGGGTTTGGATCTGATTCCATAGACAACAAAGATCCCTTTAGAATTACTGATACGAGGCTGAGCGGTATGTTTGAAAGAGAAAAAACCCTCACACTTCTTATTTACTTAAAAACAGCCATAAATAATAAACTTTAAACAAACAGACAAATCCCAAAAGCTAGGACTTAGGCCTTTCTCCTGCTTCTAGCTTAACAGGGTGCCCGGCTTAGAGAAAGAGGCCCAGGTGATTCAGAAATAAGATGAAAAACCCCAATCCCCAGTTTTCAAAAAAAAACCACTATGAAGCTAAAAAGCAAACACCGAAGTTTCCGCAGGAGCCCCGGGCCCCCAGGAACTAAAAGCAGGCAGGCTCCTTTATGTATTTTTCGTTCATCCTGTTAGTAGTTTAAGTTGCTACTTCTGTTGTCCGCCCCGACTGAAATGAGAATAAATATACACAAGGCTTATAACCAGGCAAATCAGCTGCCTGTTTCAGAAGGGTGGCAAAAGATTAAAATAGGGCTGGGGTAGAGTAGTTTTAAGATGGCTGCCAGCGTTGCTATGGAAATTTAATTCCCGACTAGAAGCAAATCCCATTCAAAAGGCCAAGAATGGTCATGTTAGGTCAAAAACAGAACATGAACTGGGGGAAAAGATCGCTTTACAAGAGAGCCAGACAATTAATTTAGCAGAGGAACTACCCTACAAAGGGAAAACTACAGATACCTAATCGAAGGGATCTTTATTCTGTTAAATTCCAATTTTTAAAAGAGCCTACGAGGGACATGTGGTGGCAAGAGATTGTACCTTCTTCAGCAGGGAAGAAGTTTACATTGCAGCGGGAGGGATGGAGGTGAGCGGTCAGGACAAACTTTCCCCGCCGAAGAGTTGTAAGAATAAGACACTGATCTGTGTTCCTGAATCGGCTTCTCCAGGAGTTCTAATGCTTTAAAACTAGGTAAATGTCCCAGGTGGTTCAGGTTCGTGTCTTCCAACATTCTTCAGTCTAAAACTTCTGGAAGAGCCAAAACACCATTTCCTTAGGCCTAACTCTAACTCAAGATTAGGCATCCATAGTGTCTTCACTCCCCCAATCTCACTGCCAGTGTGATCACCTAAAAATATTTGAGTTCTTGACAACAGCAAGCTGAAAGATTAGATAGGAACCTTAGGGGGCAGTGAGTTTACATTAATGAGGGAGGAACAACTCAGAAAAGGAGAGTGAGAATAGCTGTACAACTTGAAGAATGTAATAAATGTCACTAAATAGTACATGTAGAAATTGCTGGATTGGTGGATGTTTTGCGGTGTATATTCTCAACAACAACAATAACAAAACAAATAAAATTTAGGGGAAAAAATGTTTGACTCTGTCCAGAGGTTATCTCGAAAGAAAGGACTGGTGATCTACTTTGACAGATCACAGTCGTTAAAAATTCTATGGAGCACAGTTCTACTCTGACACACATGGGGTCTCCGTGAATTAGAATCGACTCAAGGACATTAACCATTTGCACCACCCAGGGACTCCAGCCAAACTAAGGAGCTGAAGTTAAACCAGACCCAGCTCTCAAGTTACTGTTGTTACTCAAGCATGTCCCTTCGGGGGCCAGGCTCTCAACCTCCACCTCTGCCCCAAGTAGCTTTTGGGGCAGTCCTTTATATTTCCAGTGGTATTGTAGCCTCCAAGGGATTGGGACCCCTCCCATCTCCTCTCCCCGCTGGTCCACAAGAGCCCATGGAGGAAGAAAGCTGATGCGGTGATTGGGACCTCAGGCAATGGGGCAGGATCAACCTGGCACAACTCCCAAGGCATCCTTGGGACACTGTGAATTGCAGGTTGTCCTGCCTCGCAGGCTACCCCTCCACCTAATGGATTGTTTGGTGCCCCTTCTCCACTGGAAGCTGGAGAGAGCCTGGATCTGTCAGAGCTGAGCCCTCCTCAGACAGCCAGCTCCCCAGCTTTCTAGACCAAACACCTGGCTACACTCATCGAACGCTTTCATGGTGTGGGGAAATGCTCCTGATACACTGTTAAGAAGTAGGTGACAAAACAGCATTACTGCATGAGACTCTCATTAAAAGACAGAGATAAAGGGAAGAAGAGAAAGGGAAAGGACAGGAAGGTGATATATCTCAAATATTAATAATGGTGGCTTCTAGGTCATGGAATATGGATGAATTTTTTTCTTTGTATTTTCCAAATTTTTGACCATGAATATGTATTACTTTTGTAATCAGAGAAAAGGACAGCAAATGGTAATTTTTTTAAAAAGCCTTTGTTGAGCTTTATGCCCACTTGGGCTTGGTGCTCTTGTGAATTCCACACAGAAAATCACAGAGTCCTTGCCCCTCAGAGCTCCTCATCCTGAATACACCCACTGATGTGCCCAAATGAGCCTAAGATGTTCGTGGGGAGTCACAGAACAGCCCTTGACACCACACCAGAGAAGCAAAGACACCCCAAGGTGAACAGCCCCAGGAGCAGAGCAAGACATGATGGAGCCCTGATGGGGGAAGTGGGCATCACCTTCATCTCTCCTCTAATCAGGCCCTCGGCCTTCCTGAAAGAAGGAGCGATGACAAGGGCTCTTTCACACACTAGAAGGGGACAGCCGACCTTGCTGACAGGGTTGAGAAGAGCTGGGGAGGGGTTCATCAGAGTGTGAAGGTGGCTGGTCCAGTAGGGCCTGGCTCCTCACAGCCCAGCCCTCTCTGGATAAATCACCACATTTTCAAGGACGGACTCTCTCGAAAGAGATCGGCTTGGTAAGGGAACTGAATGAGTTCAGCAAGACCGAGAGGAGACTGAAAGACACTATCTTGATTTGAATCGGTGGTACAAAAACGGAAAGTCTCTGGATTCTAATATCAGCCATTTTCCTTCCTCCCCCAGGAGAGGAAGCATCATGGGTCCTAAAGATAGCCCCTGGTGAGAAAAGGGCCTGGGAGGCAGAGTCTCACACAAAGGCCGAGATAGTCTTCCCTCTGCACTGCCCCTTAGGAGATAAGGTTGGCTGTCACCTATTTCTATGCATGAGAGATGAAAGTTATAACCATAACCCTTTGCGTTTATCGAGCGACTTTTTCCCACAGAGCTTGCATGCAATGCATCCTATTAGACAGGAGGGGAAACTGAGGCTCAAAGAAAAAGAGTGGCATGCCCAAGGGTCCCCAGATTGCAGACCAGACTCCCTCCCCTCCACTACCAGCTGAGTAATTTACATAAGTTCACTGACCTTTCTGAGCTCCAGGGAGTTCTCTCCGGAAGGAGGTTCCCCTGTGTGGTGAGAACGGCTGGCTGGGAGCCTGCCCAGACACCCTCTACCCTCAACTTCTGTGGGCAGACACCCAACCCCATTGCCTCCAAGTTGCCCATTTTATCACATCAAGCTTGAACACATTCATTCCTTACAATCCAAAATGACACTGTTTCTGAGGTACTGAAGAAGAAATCCCAGACAGGGGTCCTAAGACGTTTGTCTACAAGCCCACCAGTCCCCACAAGCCTTCTCAGGGTCTCAGCTTACACAAAAGACGCCTTTATTAAAATTAGAACAAGGCGCACCCTCCTGGCAGTTAAGTTAAAGCACAGGGCCCTCCCAGGCAGAGGCGAGGCCTCTGGTACATAGGTTTCAGCTTTCCCTCAACTCCAGGGGTCGGGGCCGTCGTGCGAGGCATGCTATGGGCCTCATCCTCAAGGACCTAAAACGGGCACAGAGGAGCCCCAAGGCTGTCTCCCCACCCTCCTTCTCCTCAAACCCCACTCCCCACATGCAAGCACACAATTTTTTTCTCAAGCTCTGCACTTGGTGATCAGGAGGGCTCCCCGCCCGCCGCCGCCCCTTGCCAGTGGTCTGGATTGGATTTCTCCCTATGTAGAGCTGATGAGGTCGCATTCCCACGGGGAACCGGAGCACTTTCCTCGTCCTCTGCCAACCCCCGCCCACCCCCTTGGAGAGCTCCTTTATGCTCTATTTTTAGTTTCTTGATTGCAAGTGAGAAGTCGAATCCGAGAATGCTGGGAAGCTGCGGCAGTAACCAACCCAGAGTAATGGACAGCACTACGGGGGAGGGGAAGGGTTCCGGGTGGCGGTGGAGAGGGGACATGCAGAGAGCGCTGAATCCCCGACTTCCTCCGGGTGGGGAAAGGAGAGTCAAGGGTGTGTCAGCCACCCCACCTCCCGGGGCAGCACAGAAGGGCAGCTTCAGTGAAGCCACGGAACTAGAAGGGCGCCTAGAGGCCGCCTAGCCCAGCCCCCTCGCCTCCAGAGGAGACATCTGAGTTACACCGCTGCGCGGTGGCCGGGCAGCAACAAGTCCCCTGATTTCCGAGGTTCTCCCACTCTTGTCTGACCCTGGTGAACGAGATCCCACAGCTTGGTGGGGAACGTTCCCTTCTGAGTCATTCTAAAAGCGGGTGTCATCCCCGTGCCCAGCCCAGACTCGTTCCCGCAGCCCTCGGGGCCACTGCAACCCGTCAAGTTAAACAACGTTCCCTTTCTCCAGCGGGCAGGGGCGGCCGACGGCCCTCTGCCTCCGCCAGATGCGGCCCCTCCCTCTCGGAGCAAAGACGCTGGCGCCCGAGGCGGGGCCCTCAAGCGCTCCCCTCGACGTGCCGCCGCACTCCCTAAATGAATGAACTGGCAGCTCCAAAACTGCGGTGCAATTGGCAGTTATTGCTGGCAGTTTATCAGTATTAACTGATTAGGCCCGGGATGATGGATCCCCTGTCTCCGAAAGCCCGCCGCCCAGCGGGCCGCGCTCCACCCGCCACCGCCCCCCGGCCGCCCGGTGCGACCCGGCTCGTCCGAGACCCCGGTCCATGCCTCCGCCTCCCGGCGGCTCCAGCCCCTCACTCCTCCGCCCGCGCCCACGCCGACACTCCCCTCCCCACAAAGAGACACATTTAAATAAATAAAACAAAATTCAAATGAGGACACTAAATCTCCCCGGCGTTTAATTGATGATCATTATGCTTGGGAACCTAAACTCTTTTAATTTCACTGCGGTGCCGGGAGATGAATTATAGAATTACAGTCGTCAATTATCAATCACGCCTTTGCCCGGCGTCTCTTGGCTGCCCAGCCGACTCGCCCTCCCTCGCGCAGGCCAGGGGTTGAAGAGGCAGGATAATAGCGAGGAAAAATGAGCACAGCCTCGGGAAATGGGCACGAACCCGGATTTTGGGGTGCTGGGGGCTCTCTCTCTCTGCCACCACCCCATTCCTAGCACGCCACCTTTCCCACTTAATTAAATTTAAAAAAAAAAAAAGCAGAAAAAAGAAAACCTTTTTCATTTAGAGCTTGGCGTTTAATTCATTTTGTTCAGGGTAAGATGTGTTTGTAGCTTCAGTCCCCACACTGGGCAGGATTCCAACAGTAACTTCTGCCCCAACCCAGGCAGCTGCTGCCAGGCCCACCTTAGCCGAGGCAGTCGGCTGAGGGATAATTCAACGGGCTCGAGGCAGGCTGGGGAGTGAGGCCCCATGGCCGGCTGCTGATTCCTGAGCTCCTCGTTAGGGTCTGGTGCCATTGCTCTCTCCTTTCTGCCCTCCTTCCCAGGGAAAATAATAATAATTTGAATAATAGCTTTCACCAAAGCTGTGGATAATTTGCATCTGTATAGTGCTCTACAATTTACAAAGTGCTTTCATGTGCATTATCTCATTTGATCCTCCCAATAATCCTGAGAGAGGTCGGTAGAGCAGGTATTTTTGTTATTCAAACGTTTATTCATTCATTCCACTAACATTTATTGAGTTTCTACTTTGTGTCTGGCCCAGGGGATACAAAGATAAGAAAAAAGGTGGTCTCATTCCTCAAGGAATTCAGTCTGGGGCGGGGGGAAGAGGGAGACCTTAAGTGAACAGAAAATTAAAAGGCCTTGGGACAGGCGTTCCACTTCACAGAGGAAGAACAGGAGGCTCAAAGAGGCTAAGCAACCTGCAAGTGGCTCACAGGTAGTGAGTGATGGGCCACATCAAGCCCCAAGTGTGTGCTCTTCTCCCATATTATTATATGGTCATTATTGTCTTCAGCTCATCTATGTTTTTTGAAGTACCTATATTAATGCTTTTTAAGCCTTGGATCCAAAAAAATACTCACTGGTAAACAGTTGTGCATCAAGAGAAAAGAGTTTGGGAGCCTCTGACACCAACAAATCTCTCAAGGCCAAGTTTACTGACCACAGTTGCCGTGGAGTAGACTCAGACTCTGACTCATGATGACCCCATGTGTGTGCCAGTAGAATCGTGCTCCATAGTGTTTTCAATGGATGATTTTTCAGAAGTAGATCACCAAGCCTTTCTTCCAAGGCACCTCTGGGTAGACTCGAACCTCCAACCTTTTGGTTAGCAGCCAAGCATGTTAACCATTTGCATCACCCAAAAACCCATTGCTGTCTATTTGATTCTGACTCTGTGACCCTATAGGACAGAGTAGATCTGCCCCACAGAGTTTCTAATGAGTGGCTGGTGGATTGGAACTGCCAACCTTTTGGTTAGCAGCCAAGTTCTTAACCACTGCACCACCAGGGCTCTGAAGGACTCCATAAAGGGAGATGATGGCTGAGAAATGGAAGCCAGATGACTGAGTTCTCACTGGTGTCCTGGCCTCAGGGCTTCCTTCCCGTGGGATGTTTCTGCCTTGAAGCTTCTGGTCAAGTTTTCATGGTTGATAGATTGGTTGGTTGACTGGTTGGTCGTTTTTTAATGGCCCTTTTTATTCCAAAAAGAGTTTGAGATGGGCCAAGGCAATGCATTTTCTCCTATGGGGGCTGGAGGAATAAGCTTTGTTTGCCCAAGAGCCATTCATTGCTCTACTCATTTAACAGTCCGTACCAGGTCCGGTGCTCATGTCTAACTCTGTCCACACTCCTTTATGGCCCCAGATCCTCTGCCTCCAGGGCCTCTGGGAGGTAGAATTAACCTTGGCCAGGTCACGTAGCTCAACCCCACCCCGAAGAGTCTGGATGCTTGGACTCCCTGTACTAATGACTGAGGCAGGGGGACACTCTCAACAGAGCTGGCCACCATCTCTGGCTTTCTGCAGAGCTAAATATCTCTGAGAAGAGGTCCTGCAGGGATCATAGCCTGGGTCAGAGCCCACTGGTCTTCCAGGCCAAAACCAGGACAACTCTATCCTGTCACCACCTGGTGTCCCTGGGCTCTGGGCCACTGGCCTCCAGCCATGGGCCTGGCACCCAACCATGCCAGGGAGCCAAGCAGGCCTGGCATGGAGAAGCCCTGTAACATTCTCATAGGCCTTCAAAGGCTGAGACAGAAGCAGGGCACTCTGTAGAAACAGTGTCTCCATCCTTAGTTGGAGAGGGCCTCCCAGCCTTTCACTGGCCCTGAGACCTTCCTTCCAAACCACATCCCACTTCCACGATGCAAGGAAAGCAGTTTACCCTGTAGCTTCTTCAGTCTCCTGCCTTCTCACCCACATTACTCTGGAGCTTAGCTGTGTCGAGCTCTGCCTCTTGTGCTTGTTCCCCAGCCCTCCCTCCACTTTTCCTTGCAAACATCTATTCAGTCTTCAAAACTCATTTCAGTTATCACCTCCTCTGAGAAGCCTTCCTGACTACCCCACCACCGCTACCAAACTAGAGTTCACCTGCCCCTCCTCTGGGCCTCCTTACACAAGCTTAACTGCCCTACCACATGCAGTAGGGCAATTAATCTGTCTACGTAGCTACCTGCTGTACTGTCCTCTGAGCGCCTTCAAGGTAAGGCCTGTTTCTGTCATTGCTGTTTCTTAATACCTGGTACAGTGCCTAGCACATAGTAGGACACCAAATAACATTTATAAAACTGGATCGAAGCCCTGTCCTAGGGTGACCAACTCATGCCCAGGACATCCCCAGTTTTAGCACTGAAAATCCTACGTCACAGGAAATGTCCTGTCCTCAGTCCCAGGCAAATCGAGGCAGTTACTGGTAGCGGCCCTACTGTGCCTCCTTCACTTGAAACTGAAGGCTGCAGCCCTCAAATAATGAGAGACCTGTTATCAAGGCTTAGTTGTCCAAGCCTGTGATGTCTTCGTGGAAAGGTGAAACACAACTTGGCTGTCCAACCTCCAGGAATGGTTTCAACCGTACAGGTCTAAGAAGCCAGACAGTTCCAGAATGGATTCATATGATTTGGAACTTGTTAGGCATCTAGAAGAACTTGGAAGTCACCTAGTATGTGGAAATTGGGGCCTAGAGAGATTAAGTCTTCTACCCAAGATGGCACTGGAAGATTGAAAGACACCACAGGATAACAGAAAGAACTGGACTGGGAGTTCTAGGCCTGATTTCTAGTCCTGGCTCCACCGCACTGCCCTGCAGTACCCATACCTTTGCCCATGAGATGCAGAACGAGCCAGGTAGATGTAACCCACCTGCCTTCTATCCTGGCAGGAGAAGAAGACTAGCATTTACTGAGTCCTGGCCACAAACTTTACATTCATTATTTTATTTAATCCTCCCAACATTTTGCAGATGAGAAAACTGAGGTTGGGAGAAGTCAAATACTTTTCTGAAACTCACTCAGCTAGTGGTGGTGCTGGGTTTCAAACCCAGATTTCTCTGACTGCAGAGCCCAAGTCTTTTCCACTGTATCACCAGGTCCCTGATTGCTGTGGTCCAGATGCCTCTAAATCTAGCTTTCTTTGGATCTCCAGGTAGCCAGATGTCAGATGCACTATTAGTGCTAAACCAAGTGCTTGCCTTTAGAGACGGGAGGGAGATGCCCAGTGGCGTAATGCTGAGGGCACACACCCTAGGAAAGGATGGGTGGAAACAATGTGGGGGCGAGGCTACTGTCTGCAACACTCCTTAGAAACCCAAATCTCCGTGGAGGAAAAGGGGAGGTAGCTATTTAACAATTAAAGCTATCTTGTTCAGAATTATTGTTGTTAGTCGTTGTTGATTCTGACTCATGGCGACCCCATGTGTGCAGAGTAGAACTGCTCCACAGGGTTTTCAAGGCTGTGATCTTTCAGAAGCAGATCTCCAGGTCTGCCTTCTGAGGTGCCTCTGGTGGGTTCAAACTGCCAACTTTCCGACTAATAGTCAAACACTTAACCATTTGTGCCACTTAACCATTCCTGTTCAGAATTAGATGAGGAGAACTATTGCTGGAGAGGGAAAGCGTAAAATGTAGAACCAAAGGCAAAGTGGAGCAGCCTTCACAGAGGGTTGGGTGGAGTCAGGGAGTGTACTGCAGTGAATTACTTAATAAGGCCCTTTTAGCCGTAGTCTTTGTAACTCCCACCAAGTGACTAGGTGGGACTATGCAAATCAGGTGATTGTGGCCCACCAAGGGGATTGGATAGCTTGCTAATAATGTAAATAGGTGCATGGCACCCTTGTTGGGGTGGGGCCATGCAAATAAGGTGTATGGAACCCTAACAAGGAGATTGGCCAATTTTGCCATCCTCCGAGGCTTAAAATGAGCCATCCCAGAGACGAGAAGGAAGGATCTCACCACCACCACCGAGAAAGAAGAACCAGCAGTGGAGTGTGTCCTTTGGACCTGGGATCCTTGTGCTGAGAAGCTACTGGAACCAGGAGACCAAGAGAGAGAGCTGTAACACCAAAGATGGGGAGAAGCAGCAGCAGAGAAATGGCGGCAGCAGAGGCAGGAGACCTTGCATTGGGCTTCCTGGCCCATGGAGCAATAAAGCTAAATGCCTTTCGGGCAGGAGGCTTGCTAGCTGGAGTGGAGTGCCTCAAGGCACATATCGGCAGAGCTAAAAGAGTTTTGTAACACTTGCCTGAGCAGAGTAGAGGCCAAGGGGCAGAGACACGTGTGCCTGCAGGCATGGCTGAGAAGAGGCTGTCCTGATAAAACTGTATCTTGAACTGTATCTGAACCTGAATTACTTCCCTAATAAACCCCATAATTGTGAGTATTGTCTGCGAGTTCCGTGTGACCATTGCAATGGGTTATCGAACTCGGCAGAGAAGTAGAGAGTGCCGTGGGAAGGACGGTTGGTGTCAGAACTGGTAAAAAAGGTTGGAGGGAGGAAGCATGTCTGATCTCCGCCTCATAGGAATCAGCCTTACGCTATTGATCTTGATTCTCCTTCCATTTTGTGAAGTTAGAGAAGGTCAGATGCCCCCCACCGTGCCATTTTTACAGGGAGAACGTGAAGGTCACGGGTGACCAGGAGGATGAGCCTCCTGCCTCCTTCTGGTTTCCACCAGCCAACATTCCTTCAACCATCTCCGCTGTATGCTGCATATATATGGATGAAATAGACACAGGCCCTGTTCTCAAGGATGCTCCCAACCACTCCAGGAGGAGCAGGCACCCATCCTCATCTCTCGGACCTCTCCTCTAGAGCTAAATCTGCAAGGAGCAAATGATAAAAATTTGCTTCTAGCTGAGCCCACAAGATGGCCTCAACCCAGCTCCCATCCGGGTCCCAGCAGATGGTTTGCAGCTTCCGCTGCTGCAGGAAGTTAACTGCCTGGACCCTGCTCCTCTTTCCATAAATACCAGAAGCCTGGTCACCCCACTGCCTAACTTCACCCTATTTCTGTGAATACGAGTGGTGACAGTTGCCTAGCAAGGGGAACCACCTGACAGCGGCCTTGCAGCTCCTCTCCAGTTTTTAGCCAGCTTCCAAGATGACAGAGGAGCTCAACCCCAGGAGCCACCAGGCCCTGCCCCACCCCTCCTTTCCATCCCAGCCCTCCCAACCTGTCTTTCTGGCTCAGACCCCCATATCTTTCTTGCAGCCTCAAATAGCTGGGTTTTCAAAATGTGAAGTGCAGTTTCTCTCCTAATTACGAAAATAACAGCTGACAAACATTTGCCAGAGGCCCCTTCTTTCCCTCCTGAGCTAACAGCCCCATTAGGATAGATCCTGTTATCTTCTGTGCCCTCCCCATATATCTTATGGAACAGCCTCAGAAGTGCTCTGTGCCTCACTCTCCCTCCCCCTCTCTCTTTCAAGGCAATGGCTTTGTGAAAGCTGAGGGAAAAAATAAAGCCTTTTACTAAAATGTCACTCTGGGAAAAAGGGGGGGAGATTTTCTAATAGGCCATCGAAGGCTTGTCTTTTTTTTAAGTGTGATCAATTTGGCCTGTCTTAAAAAGACAGCTCAGTGTTGCTTATCAACCGTGATTTGACCAGATAGCCGTTTCAAAAAACAGACACTGGTCTTTTTATAATAAATGAAAGCAATAAAACCAAGAGCTCGGCCAGAACTATAATTAAGAATCAGGAACTGAAAACAGTGGGTGTGCCAACGGAGACCAGAAGCCAGTCTTGGGCAGGCGGCAGCGGGCAAGACGAGCAGAGAGTCCTGGGGGCCACGAGGTGCATGCTGGGGGGACCTACTCCATAGGAAGGAGAGGGTGCCTTCTTGAGCTCCGTGGCAGGGAGGTACCCCCTGTTGTCCCCACCCACCCTTCTCATTTTGGGAGAGCTCTTTCCCTGGACAGATGGGCCCTGGGGTGAAGAAGATGGAGAGAGGAGGGGATCATCACCCGCCCCAAAGCCAAATCAAACGCCTACTTGAAATTCAGCCAGAAGTTCCCCTCCTTGCTCTGTCTGTGCACAATAAACATCCCAGACTTGGCTACTCCTAAAGAGCTGTCTGTTTAACACAATCTCCATCTCAAGCGGCTGTTTTGCATTTCCTTTTGGCTTTATTAAAACTGATTTTCTATTTGCACTATCAAAACTGATCTGATTAAATTTCCATTTTTCCCCAAAGAAAAGACTCTCTTCTCCCTCTCTCTCTCCTTCTCTCTCTCTTTCTCTATCTCTCTCTCCTCTGTCTCTCCTTCCCTTCTCCTTTCTCCCTCCCCTCCTCTCTCTTTTCCTTCTTTCCCCAAAGAAATAATTCTTGATATTCTCCCTCCTCATCCCTCTCTTATCCCTCCTCAGGGTCCCTGCTACAGTTTCCATGGGGATGGCCATGGATGGTGCTTCCAGGAAAAGGAACAGGAAGTAGTTGTAGAGGCAGCGGTTCTCCACCCTCCTGGGAAGCTAGAGAGAGGGGGTTAGGGAGGCCCAGCTGAGGCGACATCTGTGAAAGTCCAGCCATCTCCCAGGCACCTGTTTGAGGATCCCCTACTCAGGCAGGCCTATGTGACTAGATGATATCCAGGGCTGCCTTCCCACTCTGCATGCTATGGTTCTAACAAAGCCAAGGTTACAAGTTCAATGCTCCCGTTGGCCATTAGCCCTTCATTGGGTCCAAGGCCCCAGGCTGAGCTCCTCAACCTGACCAAGCTGTGTGTGACTAAGACCACCAGGTATGGGCCAAGAGAGTACCTATGAGGGCACACAGACCTGCATTTTTTAAGAATGAGGTCTTATTATAAGAATAAAAGACCGCAGCACTTTGATTTTTTTTCACTTCTGTCTCCCTCTTGATAGTAGAAAATCCATCTTTTTCACTTCTGCATAATAACAATAAAGATAGAGGAAGATACCACTCATTGAAGACTTACTATGAGACTCGCACTGGGTCAGTGCATGACACACACGTCTTTGTAATTCTTACACCCACCTCTGAGTGAGGTGCCATCTCAGAGAGGGTGGGTAATTGGCTTAGGGAAAGAGCCAAACCCAGGTGAGCTACCTCCAGTGTCTGCGTTTTGTTCAAGATAAACCCAGAGTGCCCAGAGGTTTGGCAAACAAGAGTCTCAGGCAAAAGGATCAGCCCACAAAGAAGGCCAACCCTGTCCTTTTAAAGGCCACCTCCCCTCAGAGTTCCCACCTCCCTGGGATTCCCCTGCCTCCACCCCTTTAGTCCCCGTGGCGCGCTCTTGCCCTTAAAACTCCAGCCGAAGCTTAGACCCAAATCCCCTCCCCTTGGCACAGCTGAGACAGGCTGGCATTTTAAAAAGACTTTTCTAAATACTCAGGGAAAACAAAAATCCAATAATGACAGGAAATCTAAATGGCAGGCGCCACCTTATTTCCCTCTGTACCACAGTGCCTGTGGGTCATCAGTAATCAATTACTGAATAAATGAATGAATGAAGAGCTTGCTGGCTTACTATCTGTTATAGATGGAATTGTGTACTCCCAAAATGTGTGTTAAAATCCTAACCCCTGTACCTGTAAAGGAGCCCTGGTGGCTCAGTGGTTAAGAGCTCAGCTGTTAACCAAAATGTCGGCAGTTCGAATTCACCAGCCATTCCTTGGAAATCCTATGGGGCAGTTCCATTCTGTCCTGTAAGGTCGCTATGAGTTGGAATCGACTCGATGGCAACAGGTATGGTTTTGGTTTTTTTGGCACCTATAAACATGAGCCCTGGTGGCTCAGTGGTTAAGAGCTACGACTGTTAACCAAAAGGTCAGCAGTTCCAATCCACCAGCCACTCCTTGGAAACCCTCTGGAGCCGTTCTACTTGTCCTATAGGGTCACTATGAGTCAGAATCGACTCAAAAGCAGTGGGTTTGTTTTTTTTAGAAATAGGGGATTTTCTTTTGTTATGTTAATGAGGTCATACCTGTGTAGGGTGGATCCAAACCTAATCACTTCTGAGTTATAAAAAGAACAGATTAAATACAGAGACACCCACAGGGAAGGTGGGGGTGGGGGAGGGTGGAGACAGACACTATCTGAGGACAGAGGTAGATGTATCTACAAACCCAGGAACTCCAAGGATTGCTGGTCCCTAGAGCCACTTCCTTAATTCAGACTTCCAGCCTCCTGAACTGTGAGAAAATAACTTGCTGTTCTTTAAAGTCACTCGCTTGTGGTATTTCTGTTATGGCAGCACTGAGTAACTAAGACACTACTCCACAACAAAGAAGGCATGACCTAAATGTCCTGCACTGCTGGGGTGGTCCCACTTAAGGCTGGATTCCTGTCTAAGAGCCACCTACGTACTCTGACAGTCAGAAGGCAGATATTGACTCACACACAGGGAAGGCCCTCACCTGTCAGGTAAGACTCAGAGGCGGCTTTCCTCATTAGCGCTGCCCAGTATAATCTCTTGCCCATGCAGTAACCAGGCATGTAAGAAAAACCCATGCACATTTATAAAATTCACACGTGGTTCCTTCCCTCTGTAGATCTGAGCCAAGAGACCCAGACTTACCAAGACCCCCCCATGCCAGGTCAGCTCCCACCTCTATACCTTGGCTAACTCTGGCCCCCAAAGTCTGGGCTTCTCTCTTTCATCCACCACTGGCTGCACATAGACTCTGTGCCAGGCCTAGGGAGCCCCTAGGATGGCTGGCAAAGCTCCTGCTCTTTGAACCAGCAGCAGAGGTAAGTTATGTCCCAGATGACTAGGACATGGGTGGCACATGGCAACTGCACAGAAGAGCAGCAGCCATTAGAAAAGAGTGCTGTGGACCCTCAGCAGAGGAAGAGAAACTTTCTGGTGGGAGGGAAGGGAAAGACTTCAAGGAGGAAGAGGCCTGTGAGTCACCAGACATTGAACAATGGTTAAAAACCAGTTGCCATCAATTCTGACTCACGGCGACCCTATGCGTTTCACAGTAGAACTGTGCTCCGTAGGGTTTTCAATGGCTGATATTTTAGAAGTAGATCACCAGGCCTTTCGAAGTTGCCTTGGGTAGATTCAAACCTCCAACCTTTTGGTTAGCAGCCGAGTGCATTACCTGTTTGCACCACCCAGGGAAGAACGGTTAGGATCTCAACATTCAGAAAGATGGAAAGCAGCCTTTTGAGCAAAGGGATAGCCTGAGTGAAAGCATGGCGACTGGAAAGAATGGGAGCTGCAAGCCATCCAGTTTCCCTGGGGTGGTGTGCAAAGAGGCACAGAGGGAAATAAAGCCAAAGGCAAGCTGGAGCCAAAACATGGAGAGCCTTGGATGCCACAGTGCAAGGGGGAACCCTGATTGCTAAGTGCCTTTCTCTTTCGTCTTCTCACCTTTCAGCATACAGTTCATTGCCCACTTTCTCCAGGAAGCCTTTGCTGATTTCTCCAGAAGGCTGTCTTCTCTGCTGAATTCCTTTAGCCCTTACAGTCAATCCCACTCACTGGACATTTAAGCCTTTCCTCTATATGCTGCTCAGAAGGAGCTCTGGTGGCACAGTAGTTAAGTACTTGGCTGCTAAACGAACAGTCAGCAGTTCGAACCCACCAGCTGCTCCACAGAAGAAAGATGTGGCAGTCTGCTTCCATAAAGATTACAGCCCGGCAAATCCTATGGGGCAGTTCTAGTCTGTCCTATACAGTTGTCATGAGTAGGAATCGACTCGACAGAAGTGGGTTTGGTTTTTTGTAGAGTCACTATGAGTCTGAATCAACCTGATGGCAAAGGGTTTTATATGCTGCTTAGAGTTCTGGGTGGTGCAAGTGGCAAATGTGTTTGACTGCTAACCAAAAGGTTGGGGGTTCGAGTCTACCCAGTGGGGCCTCGGAAGAAGGACCTGGAGATCTATTTGTGAAAAATCAGCCATTGGAAACTCTGTGAAGTGCAGTTCTACTCTGCTACACATGGGGTCGCTATGAGTCAGAGTCAGCTCGACAGCAACTGGTTTATTTACACCACTTCCCTGATGAAAACCCTTCCAAACCTCCTGGTTGCCTTCAATATAAACTCCAGCCACCTTGCCCCGGCCATTTTCTCCAGCCTCCTCTCCTGCTCCTGCCTCCAGCCCCTTACCAACCTTGCAGAGCTACTGGCAGAGGCCACTGCAGCAGGGCACACTCTCCGTGTGCACGTGCACACTTGATGCGCCCTCTGAGGGGCGCACTCTCCCTGACCAGCCACCATCTTCTTGTTGACCAAGGCCTGTGCATCATCCTGGCAGGCTCAGTCATCCTTTTCTCCAGGAAACTTTCTTTGTGGGTCGAAATCAACTTGACAGCAATGGGTTTTGGCGCCTGGCACATTTTCGGTCTTTAACAAATATCTGTTAAATGAATGAATGATTACTGCTTTGTGAAAATCTTGCAGTGTTGTTTTGGTTTGCTACGTAACTCCCTGTGTATACGTTGTTCCTCCAGTTTGCAAGTCACCTAAGGGCAGGGTGCCTATATTCATATCATCAGTACAGTGCTATGGTCACACAAGGGGGCAGCAGTGGTTCAATGGTAGAATTCTCACCTTCCATGCAGGAGACCAGTGTTCGATTCCCGGCCAACATGTCTCAGGCTCAAAAACCACTCTTCTGTCAGTAGAGGCATGTATGTTGCTATAATGTTGAACAGGTTTCAGCAGACCTTCCAGTCTAAGATGGACTAGGAAGAAAGGCCTGGCTGATCCAAAAAATCAGCCAACGAAAACCCTATGGATCACAACGGTCCAATCCCGTTGTACCTGGGGTTGCCACGACTTGGGGGCAACTAATAACATGCTCATACAAGGTGCTCCCAATTTTTTGAGAAATAAGTATCTAGAGTGTGTGCTTTGAACCCAGACCTGTGCTTAAGTCTCGGGAAGCTTTCCAAGAGAAGCACAGCACTGTTTTGAAGACCACAAAGCAGAGCAAGTGACCACTGGAGTCTAAGCCCCATGAGGGCAGGGATCTGTGTCCTCTTTGTTCACTCTGTATCCTGTGCTAGAACAGAGCCTGGCATATAGTAGATGCTCAATACTGGTGGCGCAATTAAAGTGATCAACTGCTCACTAAAGGTCAGTGGTTTGAAACCACCAGCAGTTCTGCGGGAGAAAGACGTGGCAGTCTCCTTCCGTAGAGATCTGCAGCCTTGGAAATCCAATGGGGTCGTTATGAGTCGGAATCGACCCGACAACAGCGGGTTTGGGGTTTTGGCAATATGTACTCGCTGAGAGAAATGTGATCATACACAGAAAGGCAACTCAAAAACTATAAACACCACATAGAGGTTTCTTTTGAGAACTGCTAGGATGTAGGGACCTTACGAAAAAAGAATGAATGAAAAAAGGAAGCTGGGGTCAGAGTAGGGGAGCAGTACTCTGTGAGAGAAGATTCCGAATTTGGCTGTAGCCATTTTATGGTGACAGCAAGACATTTAAGGAGAGATGTCCTACAGGTTGCTGGATTTATGAGACTAGAGTCCTGGTAAGAGGTCAAGGCTGGAAATGAAGATATGAGCATCTTGGAGAGAGAAGAGTGGCTGTAAAATGAGCTCATGCAGGAAGCAAATCTAGCAGCAGGAAAAGGCAGCATCAGGATGGGCGTTGAGGGACAGTCCCGAGAATGTGGTGGAAGTGTAGCAATGAGACAGAGAAGGCACAATCTGGGAGGCAGGAAGCAGCCAGAGCCCAAGATGGATAAAAGGATGAGAAAGATGAACAAAATTCTACTCACCTTTGGGGATTTTACCTTCTTTTCCAACAGGTTCCATCTCCGCCCTTTCTCAGGAAGCACAATCACATTGTTGTTAGTTGCTGTCAAGTTGGCTCTGACTCATGGTGACCTAATGTCCAACAGAATGAAACGGTGGGTGCCCAGTCCTGTGCCATCTTCATGATCGTTGGTATGTTTGAGCCCATTGTTGCAGCTATTGTGTCAATTCATCGCACCGAGGGTTTCGCTCATCTTCACCGACCCTCTGCTGGACTGAACGTGATGTCCTTTTCTTGTAATCATGTCCTGCATCAAATTCTGGTTTGGCCCTAGCCTCCCGATCTGCAGGTTCCCCCTCCCAACACACACCCCCTCACCGTCCCCTCTCTCCCTTCCCACAATCAGGCCATCAGTGGGACCACATAGAATCAGGGGCCCTTAGAATATTTAAATACCAAAAAAAAAAAACTTAAGAAGCAGTGCATCCTATGTTCTCATGCCGCAGATGAAAACAATCAAGGCCCAGAGAGGAAATGTGACCTGCTGGAAGTCACACAGCCAGAGAATAGAGGACAAGACTAGAAAGCAGGACTCCAGTGCTCCAGGCTAATGCTCCCGGATTTCTACACCAATGCATCCGACAGGGGAAGCTGACCCCCAGAAGGAGAAAGTGGCTTGTCTTAAGAGTCACAGGTAGCTGGTGGCCAGGCTGGCATAAGAACCCAGAAACCAGATTTCCTGTCCACACTTTTCCCACTCCACTGCTTGGATAAGGACAACTGCCTGCTGGTCTCCCAGGCCCTCAGGTCAGCCTTAGTGCCTATGGGGCTCCTGAGAGCAAGCAGACATAACCTTGAATGTCTAGACTGCAGGCAAAGATCTAGGGCTTAAACCCTGGCTGCTTCCTTCCTCAATAGCCCCTTCCACTCAGAAAAGTTCCTCGAGCACAAGTCTCCTTTAAGGGCAAGGCCCCTTTGCTCCCTGAGCAGTGATTGTTAACTTCCCTTCATCTGCACCTCACATCTGGGCCATTCTAAAGAGACAATTACACGGCCTTTACTGTGCCCGCACCGGGAGCTGCTGGTGCTTAGAAACCCCTGGCCCTCCTTGTCCTGAAGCTGCCAATTTCCTCATCAGTATTTTATTTGTCTGTTTTGCTCATTTTTAAGCTGGTGGCAATTGCTATTTAAATTGTTTTGTAAAGTGTCTTTGCATTTACAATGCCGGCTGTCAGCAGCCCCACAATAGGAAATGAGATTTGGCATCAAAGGCAAAGACGCTACTAAAATACATTTTAATAAGTATGTAAATCAATTAATCAATCACCCATCCAGGGAAGGAGCTTCGGGAACACAGACAGGCTGGCTGAGAGAGAGAGGAGCTGGAGAGAATTCAGGGTCCAGGGGCTGGAAGAGGTTCGGTGGACATTGGACATGGGCGTGCTGGGCACATGGTGGGCCTGAGGCACCCAGCCACACCTCTGGTCCTGGCCTGGACTCCCACCCCCCAACCCTGCCAAGATGGGTTTGCCCATGGGCTTGCCACAGCAGCCCCAGCCAGGAAAGTGGCTGGGGCCCCATCAAGGTGCAGACAAAATGAACCCCAGGGCTGAGACTGAGAAACCAACCCTCTGCTGAAACCTCTACGGCCCCACATTTCTTCTCTATTGATGCCATTTCTTCCAGAAGTCAGAAACGAGAAGGAACTTGCAAGATTTGTGTCTATAAACCAGACCAGCCTGGAGGATTAGCATTATGAAACGTCAGGAAGGAATGCCCGGCTGTTCTCTCTTTTCCTGAAATGAAAAGGAACTACAGCTGTCAAAGGCAGCATGGGTAGTGAGGCTGAGGCCCCAGGAGGAAGGTGAGCAGATGTCGCTGTCCACCGGTAAGGGTCCTGACTAGGAAAGTAAATGTGACTCAGGGGACAGTGCTGAGGGAAGAGTAAAAAGGGCAAACGCATTCAAGAGCTTTTAAAACAGGAGCCGCCACCCTCATACACACTCCGTCTGATGGGCAAGGTGCGGGTGTCTGGTGGCAAGTACCAGAGGCCCACACATTTATAGACACACACTCAGCCATGTGCACAGATGTGCCTGAACTCATGCATTTGTGTGTACTCACTGAAACTCAACCCACATGTATGCCCTTTGCATACACATCCAGGTGCCCAAGGTGGGTATGTGTGCACACTCTCAGCCACATGGTATGGATCCTTGATCTGAACCAAAGTGTGTTATAAGCGTCATAATTCTGGGCAATAAAATTTGAGCTCAAGCTGACATGCATCTCTAAGCCTTGGCTGGACAGACCCTGCACAGCCTCTGCCAGCCCCTACTAAGTGGTTTGCTAAAGAGGGTACCTCAGAGTTATTGTAAGGTGCATCTTCACACAGCTTATGGTGTGACCTTGGGCAAGTCACTTGTCCCCTCTGGGCCTCTGTCTACTCATCTAGACAATGTAGGGGTTGGGCAAGATGAATTTCAAATTCAAAAAGTCCCTGATTCATTTTCCCAACCATTATGGAGATGGAACCAACATCTTCCCATTACAACTTCCAGCCTTTTCTTGTCCACCAGCATAGGTTGACCAGACCCTGACGGGGAAGGGACTGACCATTTGGGGTCTGAAGACCAGGGTGGACCAGTCTGAGGGGCCTAAACAACCCCTACAAGAAACCAGGGTAGGAAAAGTGTGGTGAATATCCACAGAGGAAACCAAAGACTTCCTCCAGCGAGGATCCAGCCCTCAGCTTCTCTCCCACGGCTTTCCTCTGACTCCCACCTCCTCCCCTGGAAAAGTTAAGCCCTCTGACTGAAGACCTGTCTGGTTCCCAAAATACCTCGTTTTTTAAACTGATGCCACTTGGACCAGAGGGTAAATGCTCCCATCAGGGCTCAGACTGTGCGTACATACCCACCCTGGGTACCTGGGTGTGTGTGCAAATGGCATACACTTGGGTTGAACTTCAGTGAGTAGACGCAAATGCAGTTCAGGCACATCTGTGCATATGGCTGAGTGTGTGTCTATAAACGTGTGGGCCTCTGGTACTCTGTGTTCACGTTCAAGCAGGCCCACCTGTGCATGCATGTCTTGGTGAGTCCATGTAAGCACGTGTGAGTGATGCATAGAGCCCTGCCTTGAAGCACATCTGTGACCAGCACAGGCTGCATATCAGGGAGGGGCTGGTAGTCATTTCTATGGCCAGAAATCTTTCTCTTTTCTCCATGAAAGTCCATTCTCAGTGTGGCCCAACATCACCGCCATATAGGCTGCTGTCAACCTGGGTCTACCCCTTCCTACCTCCATTGAAGCAGAGGCTTGCATTGGGCAGTTCTGGATATAGAAGCATTGGGGGTCTTTCGGCCTGGGCCAGGCTCTCCACTTGATTGCACTGACCCTCTACATGTGGCTAGGTACAAGGAAGTGGGGGGCATTTGTCCAGGGAATCCCTCTAGATTTTCTGTAAAGATCCAGGAATCCTCCTACAAGCAGCTGCCAGGCAGTGTGTCCCTGAGCCCTCACTCATACATCTGTTCCCAACCAGCCACCCACACACTCCTGTTAAGTCAAACTCTCTCAAAAGCAAACCTGACCATGTTATCCCTTCAGTGACTTCCACTCCCCATCCCCAGCACAAAGTTCAGATGGCTTTGCGTACCCTGACATGACCCAGTCTCCGTCTCCAAACTCTTCTCTCACACCACCGGCCTCACACTCTACATTCTATTAACAATGGATGGCTTATAGCTCCCATAACATGCCACAATGCTTCATACCTCCATGCCTTTCTTCGTGCAGTGCCCCCTGTGGGGCTCTTCCAACCTCAACTGGCTAAACTTCTAGCCAGCCTTAAAGATTCAGCTTCCAGGAACTCTTTTTTTCACTCACCCACCTCTGTCCTTCTCCAGTGCACCCATAAAACTTGCATAATTCTGTCATGGCCTTACACAGGGTTTCTTCATTATCTCTTTATGGGTCTTTCTCCCCTCCTAGACTGTAAGGCTTCTGAGATGAGGGAGGGAAAAGGGGATGGAACCACTTCCGACCACCAGACCAACATCATTCAGCAACATGGATTGACCCCCAAGTCCCAGATGAAAGATGCAAAAGTCGTCATCATTTGTGCGTGCTTGTAGGTTCATTCGTGTTCCTGCGTTCCTAGTCATTGTGGAGATGCAGACAGGAATGTCCACTGAATGACTCGGGACTCTCTCTAGAAAGCCTGGCAATGAGCTGGTGGAGGTTAGTGGCCCCCAGCTCCACGTGATGGACTGCGCACAGGCTCTACTGCCTCACGAAGTTTCTGGGTGCTATAACATGAGGCAGCTGGCACGCCCCGCACTGGTATGCAGTTCCTTTCAGCAGCTGGCACCCAACCTTGGATTGTTTTGCAAGGTTGCTCTCAAATTTTCTCTATAAAACAGTATAACAACAGTGGGTGATATTCTTCTCCTGGGGCACATCCTATGGTGCATCCAGCATGCCCTGCCCAAGCGCACCATTCCATGAGCCGCCAGGAGACGGGGGTCCTCCCTATGTTAACCCTCTGCCTACAAGACAACGTTTGCTGGAATTTGCCCAAGCTCTTTATCCAAAAGTCATCTTTGCATCCCCAAGCACAAAGCACAGTGCCTGGCACATAGATGCTTAATAAATCAGCACGGAGTGAATAATAACCTAGGAACATTGTCATAGCACAGTAACTTAAGGGGTAGTACAAATCTGATTCTGATTTTCTGAAGGGGATGGATGAGACTCCTACTGCTGATGGTCCTCAGACTCTCTAAAATGCTAAATGGGCCCTAGGATTCCAGTGCTGGGAGGGCCATGGCTTGGAGCAGCAACACTAGGATTAGAACGCTCTGACTCCCAGTCCAGAACTCTTTCCATTTCCCCAGATGCCTCTTGGAGAATGAGGAACCTCAGTGAGAGATGTAGGAGAAAAAAAGGATGGAGCCACTCCTGACCTGCAGGACCACATCACTCAGCAACATGGATTGACCCCAAGTCCCAGATAAAAAAGTCATCATTGTTTGTGCTTGCTTGTAAGTTCATTGGGATGATGTCTTTTAGTCTTGTCCCTCCAGCGTCTAGCACATAGTAGGTACTCTGTAATTTATGAATCAAAATAAGTGTTTCAAAGTTATTTTGTGCATGTACATGCATCATATCTTCCCAAATATGTCGTAAGCATCTCAATGGCAACAGTGTGCTCGTTCATAACTTTGGAATTCTCCCCCAACCCAACCCTCATGACCAGCTCAGTGCTAACTGGGCAATCAGAGTGCCAAACTGGGCAAGGCTGATGGCTGCCTGTCTCCCCGACTCACTGGTCCCCCCATGGCCTCAAATGTGTTGTCCCCACCCTGAGGCAACACCATTTCTGGGGAGACTTCTGAAGCACCAACTTTATTAAGATTGATTTGGCCTGCCTGCCATTCTGACAGGTCCAAAAGCAAACACGACAGGGCCATGGGGGAGATTTGGTCATAATTACCATCTTTAATTACTGCTAAAACATCAATTGCTCTTGTTCAATTAGCAGTGCGGTTTCAGGCATGGCAAACTTTGCAACACAAAATAAGCTGAAAATTGATTTCTGAACACTTAATGCAGATCAGAAATTGCTAACCTGATAAGGTTGTCATAGAAGAGCTGATGTGGCCAGGGAGGGACTTTGTGGGGCTGTAATTGCCTTGGCGGGAAGATTAATAACTTGTATACTTACATCTTGTTCATCAAGGAGGAGGCCCTCGTCTGGGGGGAGCCAGGGGCAGTGAGTGGGTGTGAGGCACGAAGGCAAAGGGAGGCTGTTAACAAGGACACTGGCAATTAGGCAGAGAGAGCAGCAGCCTGCACCCGATGGTCCGTGAACAAGGACATGGCCCTCTGGGATGGCACGCAGGAGGGGCCAGCTGCCTGGAATGACTGCCACGTGGAGCCGACCTCTCAGGCAGGTGAGGAGAGTTCCAGGCCCCACCTTTTCTGCTTTCCCTCCAACCCCGAGAAGAAAAAAAAACCCAAGGTCAAACCCCTTAGGCTTCTCTCTCCAGGCCCCAACTCCCCCTGGAAAAGGAGAGTCAGATGTGATGAAGAAGAGCAGCGGCAACCTGGCCCCGGGATGCCAGGACCGCCTCCGCTCTCACAGCCTCTCGTCCCCAAGCCCGGGTCTCGCAGCCATGGGGCTGAGTGGATTTCTGAGTGCACATCATGAAACAGTGGACAGAGAAGCATTTTATGAGCTACCAAGTGCTCTACAGAGCAATCGCTGATATTATTATTGTTACTCTGGGCCTGTGGTTGATCTAGGGGCACAGGTTGCAAATCTGAACAGCCTTAGAAAAGACCCCACTCTCTCTGAGCCCTGTCATTTAAGCTGGGGGAAATGAAGAAAATACTCCCTGCTCAGCTTGTCCAACTAACATCTACTAAGCACTGGCGTGTGCCAGGAACTGGGCAAAACACTTTCTGTATAATAGGGCATGTAATTCTCTGAACACCACTAGGGGGTGGGCATTATTATCCCCATTTGACAGATCAGGAAAATGGAACTTGGTAAGGTTAAGTAATCTGCCCCAGAGTCACACACCTAGGAAATGGTAGAGCAGGAATTCAAACCCATATCCCTTTGATGCAAGAGAGAATATGCTTAATCTATGCTCTCCATGCAGAAGAAAGTCCTGACGATCTGTTTCCCTGAAGGTTAAAGAAACCCCTATGGAGCTCTGTAACACAGGGGGTCACCATGAGCCAGAATCAACTTGACGGCAACAGGTTTAATTTCGGTTCATACCAGGGCTTCGAACTGGTTTGTTCATTTTCGAACCCCTGCTGAGAATTTGCATTTCTAACAAGTTCCCAGACAATGGTAATCCTGTTGCTGGTTAGGGACCAATTCTGAGAGCCACTAGAAGAGCAGTAGTTCTCAAAATTCATCAAACATAAGAATCACCTGGGAATCTTGTTAAACTGTAGATTCTGATTCAGTATATCTGGGGTAGAAATGCAAATTCTCAGCAGGGGTTCAAACCAGAAGGAACCAGAACAACAACTCTTTGTCCCTGAAGCATCCTTTCTCCTGGTTTGTTGTTGTCGGGTGCCATCGAGTCAATTCTAACTCATAGCGACCCCATGTAACAGAGTAAAACTGCCCCGTAGGATTTTCTTGGCTATAATCTTTATGGAAGTAGATTGCCAGGTCTTTCTCCCAAAGAGCTGCTGGGTGGGTTCAAACTGCCAACCTTTCAGGTAGTAACCAAGCTCTTAACCATTGCACCACCAGCAGGGCTGGATTAAAGCACATAAGGGCCCTAAACATTGATAATCTGTGTTGCCCCCTCCTTTACTTACTCACGCACTCGAACAGGATATGTGTTTTGTGTGTGTGTGTGTGTGTCCGTGTGTGTGAGTTATCCATGATATAACTTCATTTTAAATGCAACTATAATATTAGCAATGGGACACAAAAGTGGTAGGGGCCTCATAGCTTAAACCTTGCTCGTGGACACTCCCGTGACCCTGCATGAACTTTATTTCTGGCCGGCACATTCTCATGCACTGGAGCTGGCATCAGTTTAGTTTAGTGCCCTGCCAGTTCCCTTGCACTGCGGCACTCGCTTTTCCTTGTGTCCTGTCTGCTTGGCATCTATGGGTCTTTGCTTTGGACAGCTGGTGCCCCTGCTCTGTTGATGCCCTAAGCACGTGCTTACTTTGCTTATTGGGTAATCCATCCCTGGCCACCAGCGCCTTTCAATAAAGTGTGCTGGGCCCTGGGGCAGACATGGCTGGGAATCAGAAATGTTCTTTTCCTGAGCTGCTCAGCCTATTGGGAGGAGATAGACACGTAGCCAACCAGCTATGCTGCACGTGCAGCTAATGTGCAGCATTAAGTAACGAAAACACAGCCCAGCTGCATATTCTAGAGCAGCAAATCAGAAATTATCAGGAGAAGACAAGCTTGCTAATGCCAGGCTTAGCTGGAGCCAAACTGTAACCAGGCCCCTCTCTTTTATTTTCTCCTTAGGATAGATGTCCATGGCCCTGTTGATCAAAAATTCAACTCAATTCATAAAAAGTTTATTGAGCACCTTCTTGCCAGGCCTAAGCCCAGGGGCGAAGAGAAGAGTAAGACCTTCAGGCATTCACTGTCTAGTGAAAGCATATGACAAGCGACAATCCTATCGGTGTGGGCAGAGCAGAATAGATGAACACAGTGCAGAGGTGCACAGGAGAGGAAGCAGTCAGAAAAGTCTCCCTGGAGGAGGTGGTGTCTGAGTGGGCGTTGCATCCAGCCAGAAGTTAGCCAGGCAGACCAGAGAGCTGACGGGCCCTCCAAGCAGAGACACGGTGTGAAGTGCCATGGCCTGCTCAGGGAACTACAGTCTGTTCGATGTTTCTGGAACTTAACCCATGAGGTTGAGCTTAGGGTATCAGGGATGAGGCCAGAGAGGTGAACAGGGGTCAGATGAGGAGAGGGTTGCAGACCCCACTAGACTTTATCCTGTAGGTAGTGCAGAGCAAGCTGTCAGCTTTGCATTTCAGAAAGCTCTCTCCAGCTGGAGGGGGAATGATGGATTTACGAGTAAAGAGATTGGAGATAAAGAGACCAATAAGAAGGCTGTTGCTGTCATCTAGGCTAGAAGGGATGGAGGCCTGAATCAGAGCAGTGACTCTGATCCCTCCTCAAAGGAAGGGGTTGCTCTGAGTGCTGTGGTGTAGAGAGAGTGAACAGGACATGGTGAATGGCTGGATAAAAGGACTTTCCTCAAAGTTGCAGGTGTGTGTAGGATCAGAGGCTGGACCACTGCTCTAGGGGAGTGTATCTAAAATGTTTTCAGGACTCCTGGGGCAATATGGTATGCAAATCCACAAAGCAAACACATATGCAGTGTAGGTCACTAATGTTGAGAAAATCTTATATACTGATTAGAGATGGTCTAGCGTAGTAGAAAGGACACCAGAGCAAAAGTCAGAAGGCTGGATTCTGGGCGCTATTCTCTGTGACTTTAAGAAAGTCACGTCTCCTCAATAGGCCTCAGTTTTCTGCTCTGTAAGAGGAGAGGGTTGAACTAGACTGTCTTTAAGGTACCTTTCAGATGTGACACTCTGTAATTCTATCAGGGCATAAGGAGCAGAGTGACGGGAAAGGTAGTGGGAACAAAGAGAGGCCAGAAGGAAATCAGGGTGGGAGAGAAGGAGCTAGTCCCCCATTTATCACACTGACCATACCCCCAGGCACAGTCTAAACATGCCCAGATCCAGAGGCCACACCATATTCGTGCCACTCTAGGCTGTTTCTACAAGTTACCTAACAGAAAATATTTGTTGTAATACGGACAAACAGTTACAACAAACTGATTTGTCTTATAAACTCAACAGCTTCAGTGCTGATGACCCTAAAAGGTCTCCCTGCCCTCCTACCTGATCCCAGGCCCTGTATCTCTCTCCTAATCCAGTTCATTCCTCCCGCTTCCTGGTTTCAATCCGTGGTGCCATCATGGACTGCTTTCCACCTTGCCCACATTACCGATTAGCACATGAGTTCTGCGACTCGGGTTTAGCATTTTGCATCCATCCCTCCTCTGTCCTCCCTCTGCCGTCACCTCAAAGAGACTTCCAAGCCTACTTCAGTCCTGGAGTTCTCCTACCTCACCACTGTTGAAATTTGCTTTGCTCAGGTCCAGGGGCTTGCACCCCAAAAAGCAAAGCCTCCTCACTGGATTCTGCCTCCTCCTTCACTTCCTTTGGTGCTTCTTTGTATAGTCTCACTCTTGGGCCTTGACCTTCCTGGGTCCTGCCCAGCTGCTGACCCAAATGAGTGCTACCCATGCCCTGAGCCAATAAGAGTTGCTGTCCTCTCAAGGAGTGCTTGGTATAGGATTAGGGAGGGGAACAGAGCTAACAAAAGTGGATTGAGGCTCTATGTAACCACATGAGAATTGGTCTGTAGCCTTCCCATCTAACCCCCATCAGGTGTGCAGAGCCAAGTCCAGAAGCCTTCAAAGGTCCCTGGGTCTAGATTCTCCTCCAAGTCTCATCTGGGCAAGGACTTAGACCTGAACCATGGCCCACTCAACCATGAGCCTTGGACTGACCTAATTACCACCAGCCCCTTCCCTCAGGGCTAGAGAGACGTTCTGCAGTCCCTTGCATCAACTTATATGGGTCATCCTAGTCCTGTACTGGTGGTCACCTGACTGTCAGAAGCACAGCTCCCCAGAGGCCTCCACTGTAGCACCACTGCTCAGATTGAGCCCCCTGGATATAAACATTGCCCAGAGAAGATATAAGTTAATTGTGACCACTTAGAATTGGTGATCTAGCTGCTGCCCACCCTCTCACCCCTGCAGGGGACTGGTCTTTCTGTCCTGGTTACTTCCTTCCTCCTCTTCAGCATGGGGAATAACGACACTTCCTAAAATATTCATTTTGTCATGTCACTTCTCTCTAGTCTCCAGTGAATCCCTACAACCTATGAGTTGAAGTGCAAACTCCTCAGTATTGATTTCAAGGCCTTCCATAGCCTGCCACTCCCTCTATATATTCAACCTCATCTTCTACTACTCCTCAGCATGTTCCACCCCATCAAGCTTATTTTGGGGCCCCACCCCAAACTCTCCACACTGAGGTCTGACCACAGCTCATTGCCTGAACTATTCTTGCCCACACAAACCCTCTTGCCCACAGCCTTCTGCTGAGGAGATAATCCAAGACTGTCATATTATCAACTGTGATATTTCAGACCCCTCATCTACAGCTACTTGACCAATGACAGGAACCTGACCCTAAGATTTACCTGAGGTCTGTGAGGGGTCTGCCATAAAATATGCTATCTAAGTAAGGATGATGGTAATTAGCTAGAGCAATCCAAATGTCTTAGAATTTTGAATATGAAAATACAGAGAAAGGAGCATTAGTCAGTTAGTAGAGAAAGTGAAAATTAACAAAACACATAGAGATAGGTGTTGAGGTAACAGGGTTATTAATGTGTTTCAGGTAAGAAAAAATCATGAGTAAATAGAAACTATAAGATAATAAGACCACAAAAAATAAAGAAATTATATATGGGACTTCTGGTTGGTGTTTTCCCCCTCTAAGGGAAAGATACTTCTCTTGAAAATCTCCTAAAAGCAATAAGGAGAATAGGAAACCAGCCCTATCTTTGACAAAGCTAGCCAAGATCTACAAACTCAGGCCACAAAACATGAGGAACTGCAGGGAGGTTCAACTGGGGTACAGAAAGATGCTAAGGGAGAACAGCTGTGGCAGAGTTCATGCAAAGCTGATAAACGCAGCTCTCCAAAGTAAGAACCACACCCCAGAATCAAAGAAATAACGATCTCTTGCTGGAAATAATGAGAGGTATGTGAGCAGACAGTGGGAGCTTTCCTGAACCTATTTTGACATAAAACAGAAACAGGAAGATGGAACTGAGTGATGAATCATACAGAGAAGTCTTATCTGCAGAAAGCAATCTATCAGTGAGATGGGATAGAAGAGAGAGGCTCTGCATTATGAGTATATCTGCAGCTGTCATTGCAAATTGTCTAGAGAAAAATAAATCTTAAGAGAACTTACACTCACATTCCTATAGGATAATTCCTGGTAACCTAAAACATGACCATGGTATAACCACCACCACCACCCCCTCAACTCCAGGACTTCATGCAAACAGCTGGTCACTTCATTCAAAGATGAATTAATAATCAAAAAGGAACTAATATAGGGTTCTGTACTACAATAAGAAAGGAGAGGAAGAGGAAAATTAAATAGTAGATAAAGAACACTAACTAGAAAAAATGTTGCCATAGGAGAGATTGAAAAAACATTACCATGAAAATTTTAAAAACTTAATGAAGCAATTGCTTCTATAAAACAAGAGCACAAAGTGGAGACACAAATGTTCAGGAAAAATACAGCAAAGGATATCAATCATGGTATGGTAGAGCTCAGAAAGTAAGTGGAAGACAAACGTAAAACCAACAACAGACACTGTTGAAAGCATAGGAAAAAACAGAGAGAACAGGATTGAAGAAAGTAAGAAAAATTAGTAGATATGAACAAGAGGTTAAAAAAAAAAAAAGAATGAGAGAGAAAACAGTAGGTATGAAAGACAAAAATATGTGCATTCACGTCCCCCAAAAGAGAACAGATATTTAAAGATATGGTTTATAAGAACTTTGCAAAAAGGGGGAAAAAAAAGAATCTACAAGTTGAAAGGGCCTATTGTGTCCCAGGAAAATTTTGGCATAGAACAATCAAATCCTAGTAAAGATACTGGACTTCAAAGACAGAGAATCCTTTGGAATATCCAGCCCAAAATATCCAGTTACTTTTAGGGGGTAGAAAAATAATTAGGAAAACCTCAGACATCTCTAAAACATTTTTCCACACAAAGAAAAAAGTGTAACCTAAGAATACCTTATTCAGACAAACTATCAATTAAGTATAAAGGCAACATTTATGAACATTCAAGAACATCGTTCCCATGAGCTTCAAAAGGATAATTTTCAAGCCAGTCAAAATATGAATGGGAGAGATTACAAGGCAGAACTAGGGTGACACTAAATCCGTGTAACTGAGACTAACACGAAGACTACAACGATGTGCAGATTTACAGAACGAAATGTGAAGATTCTAAACCTTGATAATGCAGAAATTCTAACAAAATTTGGGCAGAGGAGGGAAAGAGAAGGTAGAAACAAAGTGTGCTGATGACTTTTTTGTTTATAACTGTATGTCAAAGATACCATTTAAAGCTAATAAAGTAAATGATAGACATACTGCACATGAATATTTAAAAGTACAAAAGAGAAGCACTAAGAAAAATAGTAATAATATAATTAACTAAAACAAAGTGGTAGAGGAGGTTAGGTTAAGTGGAAATACATTAATTTTGTCATGCTCGTAGAATGTAGTCAATACATACTAAGAAAAATATATATGCATATATACATACCAAAACCAAAAAACCCAAACCCGTTGCTGTTAAGTCGATTCTGACTCATGGTGACCCCATGTGCATGTATGTGTATATACATACATATATACCAGTTACCTGTTACCTATACGTATATATTCTATATGTATGCACATGTTTATATACTTACATGTGTGCATATATACACATACATGTGCATATACACACGTGTACATAAATATATGTAAATGGTAACCACTGGAGGAAAAATGCAAGCCTTCCAAATTATTGGAAGAAGCATGCACATAAAAATCAAGCAAATGAAACATAGAATATGGGGTAAAAGACTGAAAAAATAAATGAAGCAGCTATAAAAACAGAAAGTATAACATAAAACATGGTTTATTTTCAAAAGCTAAGACCAAATATGTCTGCCATATTAATTTATGTTAATGGAATCATTTCACCTACCAAAATATTTACTCCCCAACTGGATGGCTAAGTAAAGGCCAAATCTTATATATCTTAGAACACAACCACTTAGAAAGGTTGAAACAAAAGGATGGGCAAAGACATAACATGCAAACACAAAGAAAAAGAAAGCAAGGATCAGATATTAAATGTGAGGGTGAGATTAAGCTTGAGGGCCGACAACACAAGATTAAATCTGGGAGCAGGAGGTGGGGGTGCAGAAGAGCATTAGACTAGAAAAAAGGAAGCTTTGTCATGACAAAGAGCAGTATCTTCAATAAGGATCTCCCAGTTATGAATATTTATACTTTAAATATCATCATATCAACATCCTTAACATAAAAGTACAGATTTACAGGCAGAAATAGAAGTATATTAGTAGTCAGAGATTACAGCTGAACACCCAGTCTATGACAGAACAAGTAGACAAAAATAACTAAGAATATACAGGACCAAATATAATCTGATTAATAAAGTTATCTAACCAGTATGTATTTAGCTCAATTCCCTGAAAACAGAAAAGAAAAAACTAAAAACTATAGGCAACAAAATCAACCTCAATATACTCCAAAAAATAGAAACTTTGTCTACAAACAATATTCTAGCATGACAATGTAATAAAATTAGAATCTTGAAATAAAATCCGATAAGGATTTTAATTCTTGATAAATTTTAATTCTTTCTCTTAAACAACACTTAGGGCAAAAAGGAAATCAAAACTAAAATTGGAAAATAGCTTTTAAATAATCATAATGAACATATACATCAGAACCTGTGCTAAAAGTAAGTTGGTAGCTGAAAATGAAAATTAATTAACTAAGCATCCAACTCAAGAAATCAGAAAAAAGACAAGAAACTAAAGCTATGGAAAGCAGAAAGAAGGAATTAGGAATTTGAAAGCAGAGAAGATAATGAATTAAATTAAAGAACTGCAGAATTTTAACATATAAATCCAAGAGCTGATTTCATTTTTTTAAAGCTAATAAAAGAAGTAAACTATTAGCTAACCTTAACAAGTCAAAGAGAGGAAGTAAAAATACTCCAGATAAGGAATTTTAAAAGGAAAATAACCACAGAAACGGATAAATTTTTTTAAAAAATTGACACTATTTTGTAATTCTTCATAAAAGTAATTTTAGAACCTGGATTTAAAAAGGGATAATTTTATAGGAAAATATATATTGCCAAAACTAACCACCAGGGAGTTAGACAATCTAACAGATCAATTCCTATAGAAAACTAAAGACAGTTGTCAAAGAGTTATCGTCCTCCACCTTATCCCCATAAGAGCATCAAGTCCCAATAGTGTCCCAGAAGAGTTCTAACAAACCTTTAAGGGCAGGTAACTCTCATGCTGTGTAAACTCTCTCAGAGTATCCAAAAGGAAAACAACAACTTACAATGCTTTTTTTTATGAAAATAGCATAACAATGACACCAAAACCTGACAAAGAGCACAAAAAGAAACTGTAGCCCAATGTCACATATGAGTATTACAGAAACAAAATCCATATAAAATATTAGCAAACTGCAATCAGTGGCACATGAAGAAAATAATGACCAAGTAGAGTTTACTCCAGCAATTCAAGAATGGTTTAATATTTAAAAATCATTTCTATAATTCAATGTATTAATAGACCAAAACAGAAAAACCACATACGATCATCGTCATAGATGCTGGAAAGACATTTTGAAAAATTCACATGCTCAATTTTTTTAAAGCCTGTTATAAAACAGGAATGGATGGATACTTCCTTAATATAACACATATGTTTGCATAATACCCACAATTATATTTAATGGGGAAACACTATGAGCATTTTCACTGAAGTCAGGAACAAGACCAGGACATACAATATTACTACTATTATTTAACATTGTTCCAGTGATATAAGAACTGGAAAGGAGAAGGTGAAATTATTGTCGTTTTCAGTTGATGTGATTGTTTACTTGGAAAACTCAAGATAATTGACTAAAAAATGTTACAAACTGTAAGAAAGTTTAAGTTGGCTGGTTATAATATTAACATAGCAAAATATATGTACGAACAACAACCAGTTAAAAGATATAGTGGAAGGAATAACCTATTTATAATAGCAACAGAAGATAAGACATGTAGAATTAAACCTAATACAAATTGTAGATCTAGGATAAAAAAGATATAAAACAATATGGAGATACTGTCTTAGGCCGGGTTCTCTAGAGAAACAAAACCAGTAAAGCATATAAACATATATATAGAGAGAGATTTATATCAAGGAAATGGCTCACGCAGTTGTAGAGGCTGGAACGTCCCAAGTCTATGGGTCAGGATAGAGGCTTCTCCTGATGCATGTAGCCACAGGGCCTGGCAAACCCAAGATCATCAGGTCGGAGAGCAAGGCTGTTGCTCACAGGCTATGAAGATTGACGAATTCCAAAGATTGACAGGCAAGACCACAGGTATGCTGCTAGCTCAAATCCTAAGAACCGGAGGTCAGATGAACAGGAGCCAGCTCCAGGATCCAGAATAAGCAAAAGCCCACAGCCTTGCCAGAATATCCCCTTATATTCAATGCAGGCCACACGCCCAAGGAAACTCCCTTTCAACTGATTGGCTACTCACAGCAGACCCCATCATGGAGGTGATCACCTAATATCAAATCTCATCATGGAAGTGATCACACCATCATACAAGTATCAAACCACTGAGAATCGTGGCCCAGTCAAGCTGACACACAACCTTAACCATCACAGGTACCAATGACAGCTGGAGGATCACCGGGTAAGAGAGCCACAGTCAGAGACAGGCCTTTGAGAATAAGTCCACTTCAAACTGGGGTTTGATCAGGAAAGCAGAACCGTGCTGAGGAAGGTGGAGCATGGATTTATGATAGGGATTAGACCTCACACGATTGTGTGAACTGGCGAAGGAGTCTAGGAAGACTGTTGCCTGGATACTGGGCCTGAAGTCCCTACAGGTCATGAAGCAAGGGAGAACAATGGCAAACTGGGGCCTGCAGCTGTCTCACTGCTGCCAGGCTTGATCAACAGCTGGCCTGCAGAAGGTGGAGCCTTTGGCCGCAGAGCTGCACCCACGCTTGGCCCAGGACTCAGAGACTCTGGAGGAGGAGCTCCAGTGGGAGCTGAAGGAGCTGCGGGTTGGCTGCTGCCTGGCACCAGTGAGCAAACTATAGTGATAGATACCTGGGTTCCTGCACTGACCATCCAATGGCAGCTGCTTTCCTTCTGCCTTTCAAGTCTTGCCCAAATTTTCTTATGGCCAATCCTAATCCAGAATCATCGGGGAAGAAAATTCTGGGAAACTTAATTCTAGCTAAGCTGAGCTGACACAGTACAAAACCACCAGGGCTATCTTATGATGGCATCATTCGAGAACTTTCTCCCTTCCCTGTCCTCCCTCCCTGCACTCCAACACCAGAGAGGTCAGGTAGAGCAGCTGGCAACTGGGGAAGAACTGAGCTAGAGAAACAAAAGAAATTAAACCATCTTTCACTCCAAAGGCAGGCAGCTGGGCCCACCTACTTCAATATTCAACTAGAAAATAAGGACCTAGTCACAGTACAAACAAAAAACATAAAGTATCTGGGAATTAACTTGCCTAAAAACACCCATCTGTCAGCTTGTTGTGTACTGTGGTGGCTTGCATGTTGCTATGATGCTGAAAGCTGTGCCACCAGTATTTCAAATACCAGCAGGGTCACCCGTGATAGACAGGTGTCAGCGGAGCTTCCCGACTAAGACAGACTAGGAAGAAAGGCCTGGTGATCTACTTAAAAAATTAGCCAATGAAAATCTTAGAAATCACAATAGAACATTGTCTGATACAACGCTGGAAGATAAGCCCCCTAGGTTGGAAGTCACTCAAGATATACAGTGGCCACAACAATGGACTTGAACATACCAACAATTGGGAAGATGGTGCGGGACCAGGCAACATTGTGTTTAGTTGTACACGAGGTCACCATGAATTGGGGCTGAATTGACAGCGACTAACAATAACAAAAATGCAAAGAACCTTGACAAAGAGAAATTATAAACTATTAAATAATATAACAGAAGACCCATTATCCCCAAATTAATTTCTAAACACAATACAATTCCAAAGAAAATTTCAGCATAATTGTTTAAAATTAGTTTTAGTTTATTATGAATTACTTTGAATATTTTTTATGTATATTAGTTGTTTAGTTATTTTATTTCCTCCTTAGGGAATTGCGTATTCATATGATTGCCTTCTTTTATAAGAGTGTTGCTGACTTTTTTTATTGATTTGATGAACACTTTATATATTAAAGGTACAAACTTTTCCTGTCATGTTTATAAAAACGTCTCCAAGTTTACTGATTGCTCTTAAGTTTTGCTTATAGTGTTTGGACATTTGGGAGTTTTACATTTTATGTAGTTCAGTCTGTCAGTTTATGCGTGTATGATCTCTTGTGTTATATTTAAGCTTAGAAACTGAGATCAAGTATTTCTTCTATTTTTCTATAGTTTAATTTTTACAGCTAACTTCTTTATCCGTTTGAAATGTATTCTTTTATGATATACATTATATATCTAAATGTATATCTCCCTCCTCCACCCAATAGCTATCTCATTTTTCTCAGCATCTTTTATTTGTAATGAGTGGATAATTTTGTATTATCTTAACAGCTGGCATCAGAATTCCTCTTGGGGGGAAATGTCATTGCTTAGAAGATTCTCTCCATCAATGTGGAATAAAAGATGAACCCCCAAAGGCCAGAGTGACAGTGTCACCAAAACTTTGAATGAGGAGGAAACTTCTCTGCAGGAGGTTCAGGAGGAATTTGTTGTTTTCCACATTAAAGGGAGGGTGAGAGACAGTGGAAAACAAGTTAAGAAGATGGAGAAAAGATGAACCAGAAAAGAAGAAAGAGATTGGGAGGAGTTGAGGACCAGGGAGGTATGTTGGAGATGCGGTATCAATATATGTACTTTGGCAGGTGATGCCTATGATGAAAACTGCATTTCTTTGCACCAAAAAAAAAACCCTGTTGCTGTTGAGTCGATTCCAACTCATAGTGCCCCTATAGGACAGAGTAGAGCCACCCCATAGGATTTCCAAGGAGCGGCTGGTGGATTCGAACTGCTGACCTTTTGGTTAGCAGCCGAGCTCTTAACCACTACATTTCTTTGCCGTTCAGCAATATAAACTCCTCCACTGTCACACTTCTGCTCAAAACTGCTGGTATGGGTGGATGTTTCCAGCTGGAATTTCTTAAATGATTGACAAATAGACTCTAAAATGGAAGAATAAGATGCCACAGAGAACTGAGTAAATTTTTAAAAGAGCAAAGAGGTGAGACTTGCTCTATTAGCTAGCAGAACTAGTACAAAGCCATGGTAACTGGTTTAGTCAGGATAGGTTAGATTTTGCTGCAGAAAGAGACGCTGCAAAGCTCAATCATTCAAACAACAAAGGTTTGTTCTCACCTGAGTTACCTGTCCACTGTGGGTTGCCTGGGAGACCTGCTCCATGTCTCTTCACCCCAGCATCCAGGCTGACAGAACCTACAGGACCTGAAACATTGCAGGTTGTCATGGCAGGAGAATAGGGGATGTGGTGAATTACACACTGGCTTTTAAAACTTCCTCCCAGAAGTGACATGTGTCACTTAGGCTCACATTTCATTGTCCAAATCAAGTCACATAGCCACATCTAACTTCAAGTGGGCAGGAAGCACAATCTTACCATTTTCCTGAAAGAGAAGCGAGCCAGACTTTTTGGGAACAGTCCTAGTGACTATCACAATAATTAAAACAAACAAACAAACAAAAAAAACCTGTAGTACTGGCACAGGGACAGACAAACAAAACCAATGAAACAGAAAACTGAGAAAAACCCAGAAAAAATATGCTATATGTGTATGTATATATCTATGCACTTAAACTAGGTATATGACATAGGCCCACTTGTCAGTTTGTCATGCTGTGGTAGCTTGCCTGCTGTTATGATGCTGGAAGCTGTGCTACCAGTATTTCAAATACCAGCAGGATCACCCATGGTGGACAGTTTTGAGCTGAGTTTCCAGACTAAGACAGACTAGGAAGGAAGACCTGGCAATCTACTTCCAAAACTAGCCAATAAAAACCTATGGATCACAACAGAACATTGTCTGAATCACTTGCTTTGGACACATCATCAGGAGAGATCAATTGCTGGAGAAGGACATCATGTTTGGTGAAGTAGAAGGTCAGCAAGGGTGAGGGAGACCCTTGGGGAGATAGACTGGCACAGTAGCCACAACAATGGACTCAAACACATTGGCCATCATGAGGATGAGGCAGGACCAGGCAGCACTTCATTCGTTGTACATAAGGTCACCCATGAGTCGGCATCATCTCAATGGCAGCTATCTATCTGTCTGTCTATCTATCTATCAAGGAGCCCTGGTGGTACAGTGGTTAAGTGCTCAGCTGCTAACCAAAGAATCGGCAGTTTGAACTCACCAGGATCTCCAAAGGAGAAAGAAGTGACAGCCTTGGAAACCCTATGAGGCAGGTCTACTCTATGCTATAAAGTCGCTATGAGTTGGAATCAACTCAACAGCAATGGATTTGGCTTTTTTTTTTTCCATCTATCTATTTATCTATCTATATGATATAGGTGAAATCATAAAGCACTGGTGAAAAGGTGCTTTGTTTCATGGGTCATGATGGGAAGATTAGCTTACCATACAATAAAAAAAAACAACCTTGAATCTCTCCCTCTGCTATCTACAAAGGTGAACTCTGGAAGGTTAAGGCCCTAAATGTGATATGTAAAACTACAGAGCTAATGGAGAAAACGTAAAAGAATATCTTCATGACCTTGGTGTGAGAGGATCTCTTTAATAAGACCCCAAAAGGCACAAACCATAAGGTAAAAGAGGAAAGATGCATTTGACTAGAATAAAGTTGAGGACTCTTGGTAACTGAAGGACACTGTAAGTAAAGTTAACAGACAGGTGACCAACCAGGAGAAGAAATTTGCAGTAACTACAACAGAGAATATGTGTATATCTAGCATATAGCCTTCACGTCAACAAGTAAAAGATAATAAACACAACTGGAAAAGGCGGGGGGCCAGGGGATGACTAGGCAGTCCACATAAGGAAATTTTTGAAAAGAAATCCTTCCGTATAACAGGTACAAGAAGAGATGTGCAACTACACAGTAATCAGAAAAATGTAAAAAACAATGAGGTACCCTTCATGCCCATCAGACTGGCAACAATTAGAAGCCAGATAATACCAAGTGCTGGAAAACATCTGGGAAAATGGGCGTTGCGGGCATTGCCGAGGGAGTGTCCATGAATAGAGGTGATCTCGAGAGCAACCTGGCAGTGAAACTGAATATGTGTATGTCCTGCAGCCTGGCAAGCCCTCTCCTGGGCATATAGCTCAAATAAACGTTCACAGTGATCCATAAGAGTACACGCTTGATAATGTTCTTCACAGCAAGGATTTTTAAGCAACCTGGATGTCCATCATGAGGAGAAGCAAAAGTAACATTTAGTGAGCGCAGACAGTGAAATACTATGCAGCAGCCAGAAGTAGGGAAATAGATGTCTATACAGCAGCATGGACTGATATTAAAAACAGAACTGAGTGAAGGAAAAAAAAAAAAAGAAACAGAACAAAACCTGTATATACAGTAGGCATAGGGAAGTGGGGGTAGGGAATACAATGCAAAGAAATAATAAAACAGAATAGGGGCTTTCATAAACCAATAATGATAGCTGCCATATACTGAGGGGTCTGTGTAACTCAATTCTATGCATCTGCCGTCCAATAAATAGAAGGAAAAAGAATTCAACCACTTGGAATCACTGGGCTTCCTTAGAGCGGCACTTCTGCTCATATTCCATTGGCTAACACAGTGCTGCTCAAAGCTTAACCTTGTTAAAACACAGATTCCTGGGCCCCACTCCCAGGGATTCTGCTTCAAAGGATTTGATGAGAGGGCTGAGAATTTGCATTTTTAGTAAGCTCCCAGATAATACTGATGTTGCTGTTCAAGAAACAATACTTTGAGTAGCAAAGAGCTACACAGCCTAGACCATAGCTAACTGCAAGGGAGACTGGGAAATGTAGTCTCTGCCCCAGGAAAAAGAGAAAAGAGTTTCGGTAAACAGCTGGCCGGTGTTTGCCACAGTGTCACTTTGTCAGGAAGGGCTTCCAGTTAGGCCCCTGTAGCAGCCTGTACTTCTTCCTCACTATCTCCTTCCACACACCCATATCCGTCTTCCTTACTAGATTATAAGCTCCATGAGGGCAGACAGTGTCTGTCTGTGCCCCCTGGTGCCTAGCCCAATGCCTGGGCCATAGCAGAGACTCAATAAATGTCCATTGGCATCAGATTGGACATTTAAAGTTTTCAAGCAAGAAAGTGACTGATTAGAGTTAGGGAGCCAAAAGAGGAATCTCACCAGCAACTGGGGAAGGTAGATCAAAGTGGGAGTAAATTAGGTTTAGGGAGAGGATGTTCTAGACTAGGGAGGATGGAATAAAAAAGAAGGTTACTGTAGGTCTCCACTCACTGTGAAATGCTTACAAAACTGAGTTACTCTCATTCGCCACTTTCCCCCTGCCACCCTCATTCCCCCCACTCCCCTGCACTGTATCCTACAAAAAAATTCAGAAACGGAGATGATTAGCAGGACAGCAAGGGCAACTTCCCCCATGTATCTGTCAGTTTGTTGTACTGTGGGGGCTTGTGTGTTGCTGTGATGCTGGAAGCTATGCCACCAGTATTCAAATACCAGCAGGATCACCCATGGCGGACAGGCTGCAGCTGAGATTCCAGACTAAGATAGACTAGGAATAAGGACCCAGTGGCCTACTTTTGAAAAGAATTAGCCAGTGAAAACCTTATGAATAGCAGCCGAACATTGTCTGATACAGTGCTGGAAGATGAGCCCCTGAGGTTGGAAGGCACTCAAAAGATGACTGGAGAAGAGCTGCCTCCTCAAAGTCGAATCAACCTTAATGACATGGATAGAGCAAAGCTTTTGGGACCTTCATTTGCTGATGTGGCATGACTCAAAATGAGAAGAAACAGCTGCAAACAACCATTAATAATCGGAATGTTGAATGTACCAACCATGAATCTAGGAAAATTGGAAATCATCAAAAATGAAACAGAAAGCATAAACATTGATATCCTAGGCATTAGTGAGCTGAAATGGACTGGTAATTGGCCGTTTTGAATCAGACAATCATATGGTCTACTATGCTGGGAATGACACATCATTAAGGTCGACTCTACTTTGAGGAGTCAGCTCTTCTCCAGTCATCTTTTGAGTGCCTTCCAACCTGAGGGTCTCATCTTGAAGAGAAATGGCATTGCATTCATCATCAAAAAGAATATTTCAAGATCTAGCCTAAAGTACAACGCTGTCAGTGATAGGATAATATCCATATGCCTACAAGGAAAACCAGTTAATACTACTATTATTCAAATTTACAAACCTATCACTAAGGCCAAAGATGAAGAAATTGAAGATTTTTACCAACTTCTGCAGTCTGAAATTGATCAAACATGCAATCAAGATGCGTTGATAATTACTGGTGATTGGAATGCAAAAGTTAGAAACGAAGAAGGATCAGTAGTTGGAAAATATGGCCTTGATAATAGAAATGACACTGAGGATCAAATGATAGAATTTTGCAAGACCAACAACCTCTTCATTGCAAATACCTTTTTTCACCAACATAAATGGTGACTATGCACGTGGACCTCGCCAGATGGAATACACAGGAAGAGATGATGGTAAAGCTTGACATCGTCAATCAGAACAAGTCCAGGGGCTGACTGCAGAACAGATCATCAGTTGCTCATATGCAAGCTCAAGTTGAAGCTGAAGAAAATCCAGACAAGTCCACGAGAGCCAAAGTGCAACCTTGAGTATCTCACCCGAATTTAGAGACCATCTCAAGAATAGATTTGAAATGTTGAACACTAATGACCAAAGACCAGACGAGTTGTGGAATGACATCAAGGACATCATACATGAAGAAAGCAGAGGTCATTAAAAAGACAGGAAAGAAAGAAAAACCAAAATGGATGTCAGAGGAGACTCTGAAACTTGCTCTTGAATGTCAAGTAGCTAAAGCAAAAGGGAGAAAAGGTGAAGTGAAAGAGCTGAACAGAAGATTTCAAAGGGCAGCTCAAGAAGAAAAAGTAAAGTATTATAATAAAGTATTATAATGCAAAGACCTGGAGATAGAAAACCAGAAGAGAAGAACACGTTCAGCATTTCTCAAGTTGCAATCATTTCGACTGTGTGGATCATAACAAATTATGGATAACATTGTGAAGAATGAGAAATCCAGAACACTAATGGTGCTCATGAGGAACATGTACGTGGATCAAGAGGCAGTCGTTTGAATAGAACAAGGGGATACTATGTGGCTTAAAGTCAGGAAAGATGTGTGTCAGTGTTGTATCCTTTCACCATACCTATTCAATCTGTATGCTGAGTAAATAATCCAAGAAGCTGGACTATATGAAGAAAAATGTGGCATCAGGAGGAAGACTCATTAACTACCTGCGTTATGCAGATGACACAACCTTTCTTGCTGAAAGTGAAGCGGACTTGAAGCACTTACTGATGAAATCAAAGACCACAGCCTTCAGTATGGATTACACCTCAACATAAAGAAAACAAAAATTCTCACAACTGGACCAATAAGCAACATCATGATAAATGGAGAAAAGATTGAAGTTGTCAAGGATTTCATTTTACTTGGATCCACAATCAACACCCATGGAAGCAGCAGTCAAGAAATCAAAAGGCGCATTGCATTGGGCAAATCCGCTGCAGAAGACCTCTTTAAAGTGTTGAAAAGCAAAGATGTCACCTTGAAGACTAAGGTGGGCCTGACTCAAGCCATGGTGTTTTTAATCACCTTATACGCATGCGAAAGCTGGACAATGAATAAGGAGGACTGAAGAAGAATTGACACCTTTGAATTGTGATGTTGGTGAAGAACATTGAATATACCTTGGACTGCCAAAAGAATGATCAAATCTGTCTTGGAAGAAGTACAGTGAAAATGCTCCTTGGAAGGGAGAATGGTGAGACTACTCACATACTTTGCACAAGTTATCAGGAGATATCAGTCCCTGGAGAAGGACATCATGCTTGGTAAAGAAGAGGGTCAGCGTAAAAGAGGAAGACCCTCTACAAGATGGATTGACTCAGTGGCTGCAACAACGGGCTCAAGCAGTACTGAGCAGTATTTTGTTCTGTTGTACACAGGGTCACTATGAGTCAGAACCAACTTAACAGTCGCTAACAACAACAAAGGCAACTTAGACTCCATGAACTCAGACTCCTTGGGCTAGACTAGAATTGTTGGGGTATGGGAGTGGAGGCAGGAATCTAGTCTGGAATTTAAACTCAGTCATAAGAAGTCCAGTCAGGGTTCCCCAGAGAAACAGAACCAGTGAGATATGTATACATATAGAGACAGAAAGAGAGAAAGAAAGATTTACTTCAAGGGATTTGCTCATGTGATTGTAGGGGCCAGCAAGTCCAAAATCTGTAGGTCAGGTGACAGGCTGGAGACTCGTGGAGACTTGCATCCCAAGATCCATAGGTCAGGAGATGGAAAGAGTGAATAGTGGAGAGAAAGAGCAAGTTCTGCCAAAATATTTATTTATAGTATGGAGGCCAAACACTTCTTAAGGAAACTCCCCTTTCAACTGGCTGATTAATTAGATCACGTTAAATTACATTATGGAAGATGACTGCATTGCATTATATTATGGAACAGCAACTAGTCTAGTGTTTGGCCAAACCACTGGAAACCATAGCCTAGCCAAGCTGACACATAAAATTAACCATCACAGTGGATTAACCACATATGGATAAACATCCTGGATGCAAGGCCATGTACTGCCTTATGTCCAAGGGCAGGACCATATCTGGAGATGGAGGAGGGGTCAGTTGACATTTGTCTCCATGCTCTTTCTGCCCTGCACCACTTTTCCTCTTCTTTCTGTGCTCTGCCCTTGACATCTCTGCTTAGAGAACAGCCTTAACTGGGAGCCAGGAGACGGGGGTCTGGCTCAGCTCTGCCACTAATCAGGCTGTGATATTGTCAAGTCACTGCTTCTCTTTTGATCTCGATCCTCATACCTATAGCATAAAACCCTCCAAGATATAGCTAAATGCTGAGATTCTAGGAGGTAATTTATACCTGACTGTAATTTATTTTGTTCCCCTCTCTGCATTTACCTTTTAAGGGAGCACAGATAAGTTATTCTAATGGTGGTATTTCAGGCACTTTGGCAGTACACGTGCAGGGAGAATTCTAAAGACCATTTGTTGTTGTAAGCTGCCATCGAATAAGCCCCAATGCATAGTGACCCCATGTGCAACAGGACAAAATGCTGCCTGGTTCTGCGCCATCCCCGTGATTGGTTGCAGATCAGACTGTTGTGATTCACAGGGTTTTCACTGGCTGATTTTTGGAAGTAAATCACCAGGCCTTTCTTCCCAGTCCATCTAAGTCTGGAAGTTCTGCTGAAACCTGTTCAGTATCATAGCAACACACAAGCCTCCAATGACAGACGGGTGCTGGCTGTGCATGAGGTGTATTGGCCTGAAATCGAACCTAGGTCTCCCTGCATGGAAGGTGAGAATTCTACCACTGAACCACCAGTGATACCTCCCCCCGAGAACCATAAGGTTCCTAAATGACAACAGTGGGCTGTAGGCTACTCCATTGATCTGGTCAGCTGGCCTTGGGAGGGCAGCTACCCCTAATCTATCCCAATCCCCCAACCCTCCTCCCTCCCCTGGTCCCTATCTCAAGGGCTATGACCCTCTCCTACCTGCATGAAACCCAAACACTCCCAGACATGGTGGGCTGGGCACAATGGAGATGTTACATCAAGAACATTGCTCAAAATTTCCATTTGTCATCTGGGTTTCAGGCAGTAGGGGAAAGTCATCCTTTATTATGTGTGAGGCCCTGGGGAAGGAGTGCCTGGACCTGGACAGGGTGGGTCTGCCCTTTGTCAGTCAGTCCATCAGGGCTGCGAGCCCCCACTCTGGGGAGCACCATTCCCAACCCCAGACTGACCTCTCCTGGCCAGATGTGCAAAGCAGCTTGGAAAGAAGGGTGAGGAGGCCTCCCTGTGCTCATTGTTTCCTCATTGCCTTTTCCGCAAAGAGAGGGAAGAAAGGGGACAAAGCAGAAACCAGAAGGAGTTAGTGGGTCCTCCCACCCTCCCTGCCTCCCATCTCTCCCCCAGACTCCAGCTGTCGGCCTAAAATCACAAAGCCTTTTCGCTCAAAACCCAAACTAAAAAGAGAGGAAAGCAAAGGGAAGGGAAGAAGCAGCCTCGGATTTCAAAAGGAGGGCTAATTTGTGCAGCTCCGGACAGCTGCATTTGCATAATGAAATGTGCAGAGGATGTTTGGCTCATGTATTTTTTAGAAGGTTTAACTTTAATTTTATTTAGCCTAAGAAGGGCATGTCACTCAAACTTCGCTAGTCATTTATAAAAATATTTCAACTGTGCTTCCAAGGAGCTGTCTTTCTGGCCTAAGTGGCTGGTGCCAGAGGTTATGAATGCTAATGCAGAGGTCAGAGATCGATCAGGGAGGGAGAGAATTAGAGAATTAGAATGGGGCCCGGAGAAACGGAGAGAGAGACCTGGGAGGAGCAGAGACGCCAAGACTGGGAGACCAGCATGGAGAAGAAAGGACTAGCAGCAAGACAAAGTGAGAAAGACACAGGGCTAGACAGACGTAGAGAGAGATAGAGACACAAGTGTGGAGTAGGACTAAATCCTCTGGGCCCAAAAGAAGCAGGCAAGGTAAAGACCCACTGCAGGACTGGGGTTGGGGTGGTCCAGGCAGATATAGATCTCCCAGGCCTATTGCGTTTGGATGCTGTTTTGAGAATCACTACTCTAATCTCCCACAAACAACAGTTTCTCAGAAGGGCACTCAATGACCAAGCTGTCTTCCTTCTACTCTGTGCCCAGTGCTGGAAGCATTTTCTCAGGTCTGTAATTCCGAACTGCAGTGAAGGAGCTTGTCTGTGGGCTGTCTGCATTGGAGATGGGGAGGGAAGGGCTGAGCTCAGCTGTGCTGTGTATACTGCTTCCTCTTGCCGTTAAGCAGCAATTACCCTTTAACTCCCCTCCCTCGTTTCCACCACCAACACCCCAGCCCCCTAGATCAAATGCTCTTAAACTTTCAAACCAAGTGTGACAACTTCAGCACAAAGGGGAGATGGAGGGGGTAGTGAGGGGAAGAAGAAGGATTACGCTCAGAATCCCTCTCCAGCTCCCACACTGGCCCCAAAGCGCTTGGGAGAGACCCTAGTATCTTGGACCCAAGCCAAGTCTGTTTTACCCATGTAAAAACCCTTCACAGAGGCAGCAGGGTCTCCAGGCTGAACCTCTCCCCACCACACCTCACTGCTTCCTGTCTTCACTTGCTAATTCACAGCTCAAAGCCTGGGCTCCCTAGTTCCTCTCTTGGTCTCAAAGGCCAAGGAAGTCTCCAGCAACATGCCCAGAAAAATTTCATCACAGCAGAACTATTTAGATCTCCTTGTCTGGTTGTGTCTGCCAGGTTGTTGAATCTGAATGTTCCGCTGTCATCTTGATCTGTGGATGCAGCCTGTGGATCAGGCATTTTGTGTCTGGGGACACCACCAAAGGCCCTAGGCTTACAGATCACCATGCCTGATTCAGGTTTCGGAGCTGAGGCGCACGATAGATCACTCCCTGCAGGAAGTACCCCAATCACTACTGCAAACAAAAATAAATACTACACACGCAGTCAAGGTAGTCTAGGGCTGGGAGCCCCACCTACAGAGTTCATGGACTTGGCAGGGGGGGTAGTGCGGGGGAGGGGAAAGGTAGATCATATGTCGACATATGAGAGGCAGCCCGGAAGGACTGGGGAATTGGAGTGGGGCCATTCTGTGTTCAAATCAGGTTGGGCTAATAACTTGAGCAAGTTGCTTCATTTCTTGGAGCCTCAAGTTTCTTCATCAATAAAAATGGGGAGAAGACTATATCGAGTATACTGTGAACTGCCAGAAGAACATATAAATCAATCCTGGAAGAAATATAACCAACATGTTCCTTAAAACCGAGGATGGCACGGCTTCAGCTCGCTTACTTTGGACACATCATCAGGAAAGATCAAGGGCTAGAGAAGGACATCATGCTTGGCAAAGTAGAGGGCCAGCAAAAACAAGAGAGCCTTTCAGTGAGACGGATTGATACAATAGCCACAGCAATGAACTCAAGCATACCAGCGGTCATGATGATGACGCAGGACTGGGCAACATTTGGTTCCATTATATACATAAGGCCACTGTGATCTGCAGCCAACTGGCAACAACAACAACCTGTCAGATTGTTGTGAGGTTTCAACAAAATGTATTATAATACGCTTGACACCTAGTGGCAAGAGGGCTTGAGGTGCTATTGATCTGGCTCATTGACGGAGGAGACAGCTCGCATGCAAAGCCCCCAGTACTGGGCACCTTAGGAGCCAGAGACACAGAGGGAGAGCAGAGAAGGTTGCTGCCCTTGGAGAATGCCTCATGTAGTAACAACCACTGGTTTTCTATGATTTCGGATGATTCGTACTGTTAACAGAAGAGCTTTGACAAAGACTGAAGAATCAGAGGCTGCTGGGAGCAGAAGGGCTAGAAACGATCTAATACGACACTCTCCTTTCAAAGGTAAGGAGACTAAATCCCAGAGAGGGGACACGAATAGCCCTAGGTCACAGAGCTGATGCATGCAGTGCCAAGCCCAGAACCCAATCCTCCAGGTCCCTGGCAGCCACACCTTCCTCTCCCCCAGCAACACTAACAGCTTCTGGTGGGTGAAAGAACCCCTCACTAGGTGGTCAGGGAAGGGCTGGAGCAGGCTTCTAGCGCACCAGCTCACTGTGTGCCCTCAGAGGGGGCAGCTGAGACCAGGCTAGGGCGGGGGGCCAGGCGAGGGGCTGGCCCTGGCCACTGCAGCCCCCTGGGAGGCATCTGCATATGGCCAGGTGGGCCTGGCAGCCCGCACACACTAATCCGGCTGTCAACCAGGCCGGGAGCCGGATTAGGAAATGTCACGTTTCAAAGGAAATTATTTCCATTTTCTCCCCAGGAAGGGAAAGGGCAGAGAGACAAGCAAACTCCCAGGGTCGCGCATTGGGAGCGAGGCCAGCATACGGGCCTCAGATGGTGCCTCTCCTCTTCTTTCCCCATCCCCTCTGCAGAGCCCCAGAAGTGACAGCAATCGCCTCATTGCATTTATCTTGGCCAAGGACAAATGGATTTCACAGTTTATCAGAGGAGGAAGGGGCGTGTCACTGACTCATCAACCATGACCCACCTTTGGTCCCAACCCCGGTCACAGCCACAGCGTCACACTAGAGCCCCTCACCCAGCTGGTTCACCAGGCCCCTCAGGATCAGCAAATCCAAGAGAGAAGTTGCCCCTGACTTTCTGCCCAAGTGCCAGCACCTCTGCCCTTGCTCACCCCTGAGACCCTGCGTCTTATCTGGAATGCCACACTCTCCAGGCAAGACAAAGAACCTTAAGGCAAAGAGAATGAAATAATACCTTCTCCTTCTCTAGATTTCTCTCTCTGCTCTTACTTTTCTGCTTTTAGTCCTTCCCCAGCGTCATCTGAGACAATAACGAACATTTCTTGTTCTCACCACCACTAAAAATCATGGGGCTCCTTAATTACAAAAGTAATGTCACAATATTAGCAATTAATTAATTCTAATCTGGCCCGGAAGAGAGGTCAGGCATACAATCACACCCCGTACGCCTCTGGAGCCAAGGACCAACCCGACGGATATTATGATTGAAATATATTTGTATGGAGTTATTAGATACTATCTGCAATCAATCCATTACCATAAACTTAAGCTTCCACGTTCTTTCATATTAAATGAATTTTCATATCACATTTCCCAATAAGCACTGCCTCGAGTCAACTCTTATTTATCTAATAACGCCATGCAAATATTTTACTATATTTCAATGAAATGTGTCGAAAACTATTACCTTGTGCCAGCTTTGTGATGGGGAGGGAATGGTGCTGGGATGGGTGGGGGACTTCCCTCCATGTCCGCTCTGTCCAGAAGCAGCCACCTCCCCCCATACCTCATTCCTCTGTCCCCACTCCAGGCCCTGGACCCCATCAGGGATGCTGGTCTGCAAGGACAGTATTCCCTAACCTTCCCTGGCCCCCAAAAACAGAGGACTTGCAGGGCAAAGCCAAGACCCTCCAGAAGAGGAGGAAGGCCCCTCCTCAACTGGCACAGCTCTCAGCCCCACGCTGCAGCCATGAACTGGTCCAAGATCAAGATCAGGGCCGGCTGCATGGCCGTATGACCTGCACAATCACACAGAGTCCCATGCTCAGAAGCACCCGTGCTTCATTTAATGATCTGCTGTCACCATCTTACAATTCTTAATAATTTTTGAACAAGGAGCTCCGCATTTTTATTTTGCACTGTGAGGAGGGGCACACAAATTCTGTATCTGGTCCTGTCCAAGATACTTCAATTCTACAAACATTTATTTTTGTATTTGTACGGCGCGCAGCCCACTCTGGGATGTTCACCTATGATCTATCATCCAAATATCTTTGTGATTAGAAGAAACCCTTCCTGTCTTACCCAGTCACCTGTCCAGCCTTGCTTCCTGACATAAGTTGTTTCCAGAGAGTTTGGCATGTTACAGATGGGGGTGCCAGAGGCTTGGGCCTAAGGCCACACATCCAACAAGGAGCAGAAGACAGATTTGATCCCAGATCCTGAGCCCCAGAATTGGGATGAGTCCCTGTTACCTCTTCCTAAGGAGTCCCTTGTTTTCTCAGGCCACCCCAGACATGGAGACAGTTGGACCTGGTGACAACACTAACAGCATCTGGCTCCAGCCCCCTCAGTATCTTCTCAGGAGCCACACCGTGTGGCTGGCAGAGTTCAAGGTGAACCTATCCCCACTACAACCTTTTACCCAATCTAGGAAGGACTAGCCTCTCCATGACCAAAGCTCCCAAATGGCCGTTGGGTGCTTTTAGCTTTACAGCCCAGTCCCTTCAGCTAAGAAACAAATGTTCCAGGGATTGGAGGGCATCAACAAAGCAAGATGACTTACATCATTTCCTTGCATTCTTTGGTTCTCTGTTTTATCATCTTTAAAATGGGAAAATAATATCTTTCACAAAAATCTCTGAGTTTTTGTGGAGATTAGGTGAAATTGTGTAGGTTTATAAAGCATGACATGGATAACATGTACAACAGTTAAGCACTCGGCTGCTAACCAAAAAAAGGTTGGTGATTCGAACCCACTCTGTGTCTCTGCAGGAGAAAAGACCTGGTGATCTGCTCCCACAAAGATTACAGCCTAGAAAACTTTGTGGGACAGTTCTACTGTATCACACAGGGTGCTATGAGTCCATACCGACTCAATGGCACCCAAATAGCGACAATGTGGATAATATTATGGTTTTTATTTTCTAGATCACAAGCCAGTGTATCTAAGGTAAAACAGACTTCCAGTGATCTGCTTTCTAAGCTCTCTCCCAAGTCTGTGGCAACGTGTTCAGTCTTGGCCTCCTCAGGCATCACCACCATGCTACAAATTAATTCCTCTTCCTCCTTGACACTTCATCCAAACTCCTATTCCTTAAGCCAGAAAGGCAAGGGAGCTCTTACAAACTCATGCACAGCCAGGTGGAACTGACTGACAACAGGGAGGAATCGTCTAATGCACACGGAATCCCACCTCTGAGTCAGGCTATGTGCTGGGCCCTTCACATGCCATCTTGTGGAATGGAGTTAGCGCCCTCAGACTACACACTCTTCCTGGGACTAAAGGAGACTGGTCCTTCCTAGATTGGTTAAAAAGGTTGTAAACAGTGGAGACAGGCTCGCCTTTAAGTCTGGCCCCAGCAAAGCCTTCAGTAAAGAATACCTTGGCTAGGCCACATCTTTAGACGAAAAACCGAAGGAGTAAACGGTGCCAGCTCAGACGTTGCTTGCCCACTCTCCCTCCCTTCCTGGTGAACACCAGATCCCCTACTATTACAGAACTGAAACCTCCAAGCTGGATTTGGCTCCCCAAGCCAGCCAGGGGTGTGAAAGTTCCACCTGAGGGATTCCCTGCCAAGCCAGCTGTCAGCAAGATATTCACTGGCTTATTACTGAAGTTAAGTCTCCTTTCCAGTCTCACTTCCGTTTGGACTTCTTGTGTCTTCTCTCACTCCCAACCTGCATATTTTCACACATTTAATCTATACCATGACCCTGAGGTAGATGTCATTATCCCACTTTATAGATGAAAACAGAAGTCATACACTTCGTTAAGTTGAGATTTTCACCAGGACTTGTCTGACAAAAAACTAGGGCACTTTCAAACACTCAGGGCAACTTACTGCCCTGTCTCTACCCGGGGGCATCTGCATTTTAAAAGAGCCAGTTCACAAAGCAAAACCTTGACCCTGAAGTCCTAAAAGGTCTTCAATCATTCATCTGACAAATATTTCCTAAGTGCCAGCTGCACGTACAGTTAGCACTATTCTAGGTACTGAACAAACCAGACATGATCCATGCCTCCAGAACCTTATGTCCTAGCCTTTGGCCACAGATCACCAGTTGAATCAGCAGCTCTGAGACCCAAGCAACCACCAGTCTGCATCCAAGCAGCTAAGTCAGGAGACAGAGAGAGAGGAGCACGGGCCAATAGCCTGCCCACCTCCCAGATTAGGCCACTTTTTCTCACAGGACCTGTCCTAGCCTCTAAGTGGCTGACTTGAGGCGAGCCATAGGAGTTCCTGACAGGAACAGGAATTCCAGGTACTTCGGTAACAGGATAGAGGAGAGGCTTTGTGATGGAGGAGAATCTTCCCAGAATGCCCTAAATTATGCCCTATAGGAAACCACTCACTGGTAAGGTGAGCTTGCACTCAAGCGTTTTCTGTGTTCATGAGTCCCTGGGCATGTGTGTGTGTGCGCGTGTGTGAGAGAGAGAGCGAGCGAGACCCACCATTCAATCACAAGATGTCAGCCCCTATTTCTCAGGGACTCCCGTCATTCAGGGATTTAAGGGCTTCTCAGTCCGTCAGGTGGACTGACTAATGGACAATGTGCCTGACCGACTGATGGAGCACACAGACCTCCCCTAGCCCTAGAAGACGCAGGCTCCTCCTCCTCTTGTTCTGTTCTCTCCTCTCCTCCCACCTTCCTCACTAATCATTCACGTTGACAGATTGACAGAAGTGTCCCCATCAGATAAAACTGCCTCTGGGCACAAATACAAAACATAAAACATTTAGAGAAAATCATCCAAGAACAGTTGGCACCACAAGTAAACTGCTTTAAACACTCAACTATAAACACCAGTTTGAAACTCCAGTGTGGCTCCGAGTCCCAGGATCAACACAGCCAGCCTTACAGGGCCCATCCTCTAGACCTCCTGGGAACTACTCAGGGTCTGAGACCCCTTGGGAACTCTTTTGATCAGAGCCACCACCCACCACCTCTCTCTTATAACTGCCCAGCAGCCTTTCCTCATCACAGGCCAAAAAGTAAAACCAAATACACTGCTGTCGAGTTGATACCAACACATAGTCAACCCTTCAGCAACCCTACAGGATGGAGTAGAACTGCCTCATAGGGTTTCCAAGGCTGCAAATCTATAGGAAAGTAGACTGCCACATCTTTCTCCCACAGAGTGGCTGGTGGGTTACAACCTCCAACCTTTTGGTTAGCAGCCGAGCATTTTAACCACTGTGCAACAAGAGCTCCTTCCCCAAAGGCAGATCCCAGGAAATCCCAACACTGGAGGACACATTAGGGAGGAAATTCCCTTTTTAGGAACGCATTCTCACCAAACCCCCATCACACGCTTCCAATACTGGGCTTAGATTTAAACAAGTCTCACCAGGACTCATCTTTTGATTGGTGCGCTAATTCCACGTAGGCCTTCACAAAGACTGGTCTCTCTGATACGTCTTAATATTTGTATAGCATTATAATCCACAAAGTAGTTTCACATTTTTTATCCCACTGGCCCTCACAACAGGCTGGTTGCTGGTTTTTTAATCTCATTCTTGAGATGCAGAAAAGGCCCAGAAGCAATTGTCCAGGTCACAAAGCTAGCATGTGGCAGAGCTGGGACTGGAACCTAGACTCTTCACTTCTTCACGCCCTTCCTACCAGATGCCTCTCTGGGCTCAGAAGTGGTCTCCCTGGGGCCCTGGGCCCAGAATCAGGGAAGGACAGGTGCAGCTCCAGGAGAAGTAGTAAAGAGAAGGGAGTCTGGGAGCCCCTCTGTCCTGAGAAGGGTGGGTCCTCCCACCAGGACCTGGATGTCTGTTCCTGGAGTAGGGGGGTGGCATCTCAGGTTGTGCCCTCTTCCCAGGCAGGGGGCCTGGGTCTGTGCAGGAGCAGAGGCCAGGCTCTCACCCTCCTGGCTGTGGAACTCCCAGGAACTTCAGAGCAGCAGGCGCTCTCTCTCCTGCTGAGACTCCATCCCCAGGCCCCAGGGAGCATAGGTGTAGCCTGTGTCTGAGCAGGCAGAGCCTGTCTAATATGGCCACTCACCCACATCCCTAGCAGATGCTCAAGAGACCTTCCTCACACTCATAAAAATACACAGGCTTCCCACAACCCTCACTTCATTTAATCCTGACAACAATATTATCAGGGTGGCATTTATGTCCCTGTTCAACAAATGAGCAATCCGAGTGCTTGGAAAGGTGAAAGGAATTGCCGTTAAGTCATTAGTAGCTAGGAAATGGCAGAAACAGAACATAAATCCAGGTTCTCTGACCCAAAGTTCACTGCTGCTTCCACCATCATCGACGTTGCCAAACAAGTAACAGACATTTATTTGTGATGATGCCTTATCTGCCTGCCATACCTTCCTTGCCCTTAGATGACCTTGTCTCATTGTGGTCCTGGCTGGACTCCAGGTCAATTAATTCATTGCCTCTCTTATTGCCTTATGCACTCTTTCACTTAACACATATTTATTGAATACCTACTATGTACCAGGCACTCTGCAAAGTGATGGGAATACAAATGATGAACCACCCACAGTCCCTTCCTAAAAGAAGCTTCATGTGGGGTGAGGAGGTGGGGCCATGAAATCACACTGTGGTTGTTTACATGACAAGGCAAGCACAGAACGCTTCGGAGCCCTTAGGTCCATACATTTGAATTGGTTCTGAGAGGAGCTAAAAGACTTCTTGAGCAAAGGGACCTTTAAGATGTTACTGAACTATGGAATGTTTGCCAGGCAAAGATGAGGAGGAAGGGCATTGCAGGCAGAAGGGACAGAGTAGCATGACAGGGACTGCAAGTATTTCATCCTGGATGTAGCATAGACCAGGACAGGGCAAACCATGAGAGGTGAGGCAGGAGAAACAAGCAGAGGCTGAGCCATACAGAGGCAGATGAGTATCCAGGCACCTGAGAGCCTGAAAGCAGTGGGTTTGGAGCAGTAGAGTAATGAGAACAATCTGGCTTGCATATAGATAAGGGATTAGAGGGGGCATGACTGGAAACAGGAAGATGGATTTGGAAGCTGAGATAGTAATCCAGGAAGCAGTAGGGATGGAGAGACAGTGAAGGATTTAATAGGTGGATTTGGCAGGATTTGGTGTTTTTAGGAAATGGAGAGTGAAAGAGAAGCCCAAGCTGACTTCAGGGTTTCTGGCTTGGGCAACAGGGCAGAGGGTGTCCAGAGCCTGCGGCACTGCCTGGCAGACAGCAGGCACTCAGTAAATATTTGTTGAAAGAATGAATTCACCAAGGGAAGGAATACAGAGGAGGAGCTAAGACTTTTAAAGGGGGGATGATGAGTTACATTTTGAAGCTACACAGCAAACAGTAGGATACACAGGTGGTCTGGGTAGAGGCAAGATGCTAGAGTCATCAGCATACAGATAATAACTGAAGCCATGGGATTGGATTCAAGCACCCAGAGAGAATTTTGTAAAGAAAAAGTGAAGAAGGCAGAGAACTGAACACTGAGAAATATCAACCATGTAACGAAAGGGGGAAGAAAAGGACCTAGAGAGAGGAGACCATGGAGAAACAGGTAGGTAGGTAGGTAGAAAGAGAAACCAAAGAAAGCCACATCAGGAAAACAAAGAAAAAGAGAACTTTCCAGAAGGAGTGTCTAACCATATCTGATGATCTGGAAAAGTCAAGCAGGACAGGAGGCTCACCTGCCCATTACATTTAGTAACACACAGGGCATGAGTCTCAGCACAGGTGATTCCAATAGTTTGGGAGTGAATGAGGGAAAAAATTAGCAAATTATGGTACCTTTTCCAGGAGGCTGGTTGAGTAGGAGAAAAGAGAGATGGGGCAATAGCCGGGAGGTGGTAAAGCCAAAGAAGGGTGTATTTAGGCACCTGGGAGCCTGAAGGCAGTGGAGATCTACTAAAGGGTCTGAGGCTGTAGAGTCAGGAGAACAATCTGGTTTGAATACTGATAATGGATTGGAAGGGGCAAGGCTGGGAACAGGGAAATGGATTTGGAAGCTGAGCACTCTTACTCTATGAAAGTGAAAAACGCTCTTGGTGGAAGAAACTGAACAAGAAAACTGGGTTGATAGGAAATTGTGGTTAAAATGTAGGGTGTTTGAATTTAGCATTTCAGAGGGGAGCAATTCTGGTATCACTGTGGGAGTGGCTGACGGAAATGCAGCAAAGCAAAAAGCTAATATACGTGTGAAGAGATCAGAGGATGAAGAGGCAAGGACTTCCGATGAGGCATCCACGTGGGCACTGAAGTTTCCAGGACCTGGGCGGCCTTGGCATGAGGACAAAGACTGAGGCAGATGCCAAGCGCTCAGTGAATGAGGATGAGTGACTCAGAGGCCAGTAGATGCCCACAGTGAAGAGCGAAGAAGAAAGTTAGAGCCACATGATACCAGCCAAGTGGAGCCCAGTTTCTGATGAAACTTTAAAGTCCAGACTAGTCTTTGATGAGTGAGGAGGACACCAACCCCACCACCTGTCTTGACACACGTGGCTGGGAGCTTCCATTCGAAGGCTGCAGGAAAATTTTGTTGTTAGCTGCTGTCGAGTCAGCTCTGACTCATGGTAACCCAACACATAAAAGAACAAAACGTTGCCCAGTCCTGCATCATCCTCACAACCACTGGTATCTTCAGTCTGTTGTTGTGGTCACTGTGTATTTTGAGTGCCTTCTAACCTAGAGGCCTCATCTTCCAGAACTAAATTGGACAATATTCTGTTATGATCCATAGGATTTTTATTGGCTAATTTTCATAAGTAGTTGCCAGGCCTTTCTTCCTACTGTGCCTTAGTCTAGAAACTCCGCTGAAAACTGTCACCATGGGTGATCCTACTATGTTTGAAATATCCGTAACATAGCTTCTAGCATCATAGCAACACGCAAGCCACCATGGTATGACAGACTGACAGACAAGTTTCTGGTTAGGGCCAGGAGGTTGTAGGAGCATTCAGAGAAAAAGTGGAGGTAGGAGTTGTGTACCATAGAACGGAGATGCCAAAGAACACCGTGAATCGTTTGGGAGGCAGGAGAGTAGAGGGAGGTGAACCAGTGAGAGATCCCACAGAGAAGTACAGGTTGGGCATGAGAGAGGAAAGATGACGTCAGGGAATGATGGCTCAGGTGTGGTGGCAGAGACAATGCTATATGTTCATCAAATCCCATGCCATCTACCATTCCCTGGACACATAGAAAAACTACATTTCCCAGCCTTCCTTGCACCTAGGTGAAGACAATTGGACATGGTTCTGGCTGATGGCATGTGGGCAGAGGTGATGTATGCCACTTCCAGCTTGGCCATAACTCCCTACATGTGCTTGTTCATGCTCTCTCTTCTGCTTCCAAGACTCCTTTGGAAATCCCATGCCAATATGGCAGCATCACAAAATGGAAGGAGCATGGATCCCTGAGTCATCCCTTGAATAAGAGCTTCCAAGAAGAGTCACCTGACCTGTATCAGATGGCGATGCAAACAAGAAATAAAATTCTATTGTGATCAGCCACTGAGATTTGGGGGTTTGTTATTGCTGTAGCATAAGCTGGTCTATGTGGTAACCTCAGATTCATGAATGAGAGCAATGGTAGGATTTAGCTGGCCACCAGTTTTCCAGGAAAATTAGATGCAGTATTTCGCTGGCAGATCGGGTTGGCTGAGCAGGGGAGATGTGGGGAGAAGTTTGAGGGAAGAAAGAGAAAGTGGGAAGGTGGGAAGAAGAAGAGGAAGACCTTTCTGGAAGGACTTAGCCCCACTTACCCCAATTGTTAACTGGGGTTTGGGCCAAAGGCTCCTCCGAGTTCAGATAGTCACTGAGAAGTTGGAAGACCTTGTCCCCAGTCTGAGGTCTATGAATCTGATGTCATAAGTCTATCAGCCCTGGGTTGGTCATGGCTTCCCTCAGTGATATTTCAGTCAGCGCTGAGATGGCTTTGACCCTGTGCCACCTCAGCCTCCCTGCCTCCCCCAAAGCCCGGAAGAATAACTCTGTGTCCACAAGGACACTGGGAGTCATGGGAGAGTGAGAGTTGAGAGGTTGAGGTTTGTACATGACAGGTTTTCACATTTTGGGGCCCTGGCCTGGCCTGCGTTCCCGCCGCAGCCCTCTGTGGTTCCCCGCCTGCCCTCCTGCCTCATCTCCGCCCACTTCCCTGGCTTCTTCACCAAGCCTGCTCTCCTGCCTTTCCCATGGCAGCTCCTTCTCAGGCTGTCTCCCTCGAATTTGTCTGTCTCTTCCACTTCCCCCCTCCCCGTCCCTAGTCCTTGGTTTCCCTGCTCCCTCTGCCTCACTCCATCTGTGCCTTCTTCTCTTCCTTCATCTCTAGCTCAGGCTCTCAGGCTCTCTCTCTCTCTCCCTCTTTGTGCCCCCCACCCCTTCCTCCCTCTCTCCATCCTTTCAGATCAAATCAACAAGTATTTACTGAGTCAATCTCTCTCTCTCTCTGCCCTTCCCTGCTGCCCGGTGGTGGGGTCACTCAGCCAGCTGTGAGCCCACATGAACCTGTTGGCAGCAAGACCCCGGGGATGAGAGACTGAATGTGTCGTCCCCACCCACCCCACAGCCACACACATATTCCAAAAACAAAGCCCGCATCTCTGCCCTCCCTCAGGCTCCTCCTCCCTTCAGCCAGCCCTGGAAGCGTACATTATTTAGAGAAATTATTTAGCATTCTGCTTCTGTCATTCCTTGCCATGGCACCAGGCCCTGAGATGTGATAAAAATATCAACGTTAAATCAACTCTGACAACTGCTGTTTACTTGCAGTGTCACTGGAGCCAGGGGCAGAGTCGACAGCTCCTGCAGGACCTGGAATGCCAGCAGCAGCAGCTCTCTCGGAAAACATTCCGGTTCCCCAGCCTGACAGGCCCCAGCCTGGAAGGAAGACGGGCTCTGTGAGACGGGCAGCCTGTGGGGCGGGCACCACCAACCACCCTACCCCAAAGTCATGCCCTCTTGGTTCAAACTTCTCACCCTGCAAAGTGTTCATCTCACCATCGGCAGAAACAGTCAAATGAAAAAGTGTCTGCGCCTTTACCATATGCATGGCATTACGTGAACACCAGGCCACGTGTTATCTAGCTTAAATTTCACATCAACTCTAGCAGATGGAAATTATATCCCCCCATATTACAGACAGTAAAACTGAGGCTCGGAGATGTGTCCTTTCCCCAGGTAAGTATACAGCCTGGGTTAAGAAGCAGGTTTGTCTGACTCAAGCCCTCTGTGATTATATAGAATCATAATATAATGAGCTGGCAGAGGGCACCCAACTTGAAGTGCTCAGAACCCAGCCTGGGCCACTGACCAAGGCTCTGAATATCCTCTGAAGGTCACTGAGCATGGACCCCTCTCCCAAGCATCAGAATTGGGCATGTTTAATCTATAGAAAACTTACAGGGACAAACGGTCAAATATTTAAAGTGCTGTCATAGAAAGGACTTGTTCATTTGGCCTATAAGGAGTCGAATTCAGACTATTGTTGGAAACTGTAGGAAAAAATGGTTTGGGTCTAGTATGAGGACACAGAAATTAGGGCTGACAATCACATTGCACGGCTGTGCTTCTCAACCTTTTTAACATCATGGCACACAGAGAATGAGTATTTATAACACAGCTCACTGGGGAAAAGGAATGGCCAAGTTTACCCATAGTGATGGGACTCTGACCACCCCAGTCCCAGGGGCAGTCCTATGCCTGAGAATTCACAAAACATACCCAATACCACCTGAGATGCTCTGACATGGGAGTAGTGAGCTTCTTGCCATTGGAGGTATGTAACTAAAGACTGAGTGAGGGTTTGGGCGAAAAAGGGTGCTGCAAATAGGATTCCAATATTCGAAAGCAAGTTGGCCCGTTGCATTCAGAGCCTCCAAGATTCTCGGCCTCCAGGGAGAACTGGGGTCGGGGGATGAGGAGGGGGGAGGCACAGCTGCTCCAAGCACATGCACATGCCCAGAGCAGGCCCATCATGGGCTTCCTTCCACTCCTTGGAGGGCAGGGATTTCTACCTTAGCCACCCCCCATAATGATGACCTACGCAACCCATTTGCCACGTTGTAGGAGACCCAGGTGACCCCGGGGTAGGACCATCCCATTAGCTTCCCACCCCTGCATGGGATAAGGCCTCCAGATGGACTAATACAAATCACCCAAATTGAGTTCAATTGAGCAGAAGAAAGGAGGATGGATCCCATTAATTATCCCCAGGTCAACCCTCATGAATCATCCCAAACACAAAGCAGTGGCACTTCAGGCAGACAATAGCAATTAATGATTTGGGGCTTTGATGTTGTCAAAATAAAGCATTAATGCTCTACTCAGGGGAATGTGAGGTGAGGAGATAGCCCCAGGTGGGTCTGGCAAGCCTGTCTGAGCATGACTAGTGAAAAGGCATGGACTTTAGAGCCAGACAGAGCTGAGTTTCTCTAGTCACTGACTATGTGACCTTGAGCCAGTTACTTGGCCTCTCTGAGCCTCTGTGTTCTCAGATGTAAAACAGTATGAATAAACTCCACCTCATAGACTAGTTAATAATATTTCGTGAGATAATGTGTGGAGTTACTATGGAATCTGTGTGACCTTGGGAAAGCCATTCCATTCTTGAAACACCAGTTTCTCCCTCCATAAAATGAAGGGTCTGTCCATAAGATCACTAAGATTTTCAAGCCCTAAGGTCCTAGACTCTATGACTAAGGACTCAGGAGCAAGCCTGAAGTGGGCCAATAAGCTTCTTCTCATGGATTGAATTATGTCCCCCCAAAATATCTATCAACTTGGCTATGCCATGATTCCCAGTATTGTGTGATTGTCCACCATTTTATCATCTGATGTGATTTTCCTATGTGTTGTAAATCCTACCTCTATGATGTTAATGAGGTGGGATTATCAGCAGTTATGTTAATAAGGCAGGACTCCATCTGTAAGATTAGATTTTGTCTAAAGCCCATCTCTTTTGAGATATAAAAGAGAGAAGCAAGCAGAGAGACAGGGAACCTCACACCACCAAGAAAGCAACACCAGGAGCGGAGCAGGTTCTTTGGATCCGAGGTTCCTGCGTGGAGAAGCTCCTAGATCAGGGGAAGATTGATGACAAGGACCTTCCTCCAGATCCAACAGAGAGAGAAAGCCTTCCCCTAGAGCTAGTGCCCTGAATTCAGACTTCTAGCCTCCTAGACTGTGAGAGAATAAACTTCTGTTTATTAAACCCATCCACTTGTGGTATTTTTGTTATAATAGCACTAGATGACTAAAACACTGTCCTCAGGGATCATGAGGCCAGTCCCTGAAACCCTATGCCTCATTCTCCTTCTCCCAACTCCAAACACACTCCTTAGGAAAAGGATCTCCAGGTCATCTCCCCTCCCACTCTCAATCCCCAATCAAACCCATACACCAGTCCTGCAAATGTCCATCAATACCCCCACCCTGGAATCCCACAGGACCCAGAAATCACTAGCTTTTGATTTATGAAGCACTTCAGTGTCCCTAGCCATGTCCCCTCCACCTCTGTCCTGCACAAAAAATAGCCCACTCCTTGGAAGATAAAAAGCCACTAAATGTTTCCCTCTACACTCCAGTATTGATTAGGACAGTACATGGCTATTGGTGTTTCACTGACCATCAGCTGGCTCTATTGCCTGGGGTTAAAAAAAAAAAAAAAAAAACTCATTGCCCTGGAGTCGATTCCGACTCAGAGCGACCCTATAGGACAGGGTAGAACTGCCCCCACAGGGTTTCCAAGGAGCGACTGGTGGATTCGAACTGCTGACCTTCTCATTAGCAGTCTAGTTCTTAACCACTGCATTACATGTCAGAAGAGAAAGAAAAGGTCTGTTGGGTTGTGGAGTCAGAGGTCAAAGGTGAATGTGGGCTGGACAGCTAGACAAGCTGGGTTTATAGTTCTGCATTTCTGATACAGAGACTCAAGGGCCACACCTGTCCACCTCCAGGCTGGCCCAGCCACTACATGCTATGGGAGAGACAGCAATGAGATGAGGCCATGGATTTACACACGCTCTCAGCTCATCCCATACCCTGTGCAAAGGGTATTATCTATTCCCTTCTCACTACCCTATCTGCACCCTCCCCTATCCTGCAGGGTGTCCGGGGAGGCTCACATCTATGGACTGTATCACCAAAGCTCCCTTGCCCTCTGGGTTCCATTTGAGTTCACCAGGGGAGAGGCCAGCAAGAGACTGAGAGTAGACGGAAAGTAAGGCTGGGCTATTTATTCCCTGGCTCCCTCTCCACCCAACCTCTACCTAAGGCCACAACTCCTACAACTACAGCTGGCACCTGGTGGTAACTGCTTTTTCCCTGAGCCTTATAGGCCTAAAGTGATAATAGCACTGCTACCATAGGTACATTCTGGGTTCTCCAAACCCTACCTACACTTTTGTAAATAGTCCCTTCATTAAACCCTCTTTAATTATCCCCTTTGAACTGGGCCAGCTTCTTCCTGCTTAGACCCTGACCTGGCCCACACTTCAGCCTAAGACCAGTCAGGAACCCTGTTCTCAGCCCTAACCTGCTGTGAGGCCTACAGGAGTCCTGTGTACAGCAGAGTACTTAAGGGGCCTTAGGGAGAACACACACCACTCGTCTGTCGGTTTGTCTACTGTGGTGGTTTGCGTGTTGCTGTGATGCTGGAAGCTATGCCACTGGTATTTCAAATACCAGCAGGGTCTTCCACGGTGGATAGGTTTCAGTGGAGCTGCCAGACTAAGACAGACAAGGAAGAAGAACCTGGCAATTTACTTCTAAAAAAACTGGCCAGTGAAAACCTTATGAATAGCAGTGGAACACTGTCTGAAATAGGGCTCAAAGATGAGCCCCTCAGGTTGGAAGGCACTCAAAATACAACTGGGGAAGAAGTGTCTCCTCAAAATAGAGTGGACCTTAATGATGTGAATGGTGCAAAGCCTTTGAGACCTTCATTTGCTGATGTGGCACAAATAAAAATGAGAAGAAACAGCTGCAAAACTCATTAATAATTGGAATGTGGAATGTACAAAGCATGAATCTAGGAAAATTGGAAGTCATCAAAAGTGAAATGGAATGCATAAAGATCGATGTCCTAGGCATTAGCAAGCTAAAATGGACTGGTATTGCCCATTTTGAATCAGAAAATTATATGGACTACTATGCCAGAAATGATAAAATGAAGAGGAATCGTGTTGCATTCATCATCAAAAAGAATATTTCAAAATCTATCCTGAAGTACAATGCTGTCAGTGATAGGATAATATCCATACACCTACAAGGAAGATCAGTTAATACTACTATTACTCAAATTTATGTACCAACCACTAAGGCCAAAGATGAAGAAATTGAAGATTTTTACCAATTTCTGCAGTCTGAAATTGATCAAACATGCAATCAAGATGCATTGATAACTACCAGTGATTGGAACGTGAAAGTTGGAAACAAAGAAGAAGGATCAGTAGTTAGACAACAACACCAGAGATCACATCATAGAATTTTGCAAGACCAACAACTTCTTCATTGCAAATACATTTTTCAACAACATAAACAGTGACTATACATGTGGACGTCACTGGATGGAATACACAGAAATCAAATCAACTGCATCTGTGGAGAGAGATGAGGGAGAAGCTCAATAACATCAGTCAGAACAAGGCCAGGGACTGACTGCGGAATAGACCATGAATTGCTCATATGCAAGTTCAAGTTGAAGCTGAAGAAAATTAGAACAAGTCCACAACCTTGAGTATATCCCACCTGAATTTAGAGACCATCTCAAGAATAGATTTGACGCATTGAACAGTAATGAAGGAAGATGAGATGAGTTCTGGGATGACATCAAGGATATCACACATTAAGAAAGCAAAAGGTCATTAAAAAGACAGGAAAGAAAGAAAAGACCAAAATGGATGTCACAAGAAACTCTGAAACTTGCTCTTGAACATAGAGTAGCTAAAGCGAATGGAAGAAATGATGAAGTAAAAGAGCTGAACAGAAGATTTCAAAAGGTAGCTCAAGAAGACAAAGTAAAGTATTATAATGACATATGCAAAGGCCTGAAGTTAGAAAACCAAAAGGGAAGAACACACTAGGCATTTCTCAGGCAGAAAGAACTGAATAAAAAATTCAAGCCTTGAGTTAAAATTTTGAAGAATTCTATGGGTTAAAATTGAACAACATAGGAGGCATCAAAAGAAGATGGAAGGAATACACAGAGTCACTGTACCAAAAAGAATTGGTCGACGTTCAACCATTTCAGGAGGTGGCATATGATAAACTGCCTATCGTATTGAAGGAAGAAGTTCAAGCTGCACTGAAGGCATTGGCGAAAAACAAGATTCCTGGAATTGACAGAATACCAGTTGAGCTGTTTCTACAAACGAATTCATCTCTGGAAGTACTTACTCATCTATGCCGAGAAATTTGGGAGAAAGTTTCCTGGTCAACTGACTAGAAGAGATACACATTTGTGCCCATTCCAAAGAAAGGTGATCCAACAGAAAGCAAAAATTATAGAACAATATCATTAATATCACACCCAAGAAAAATTTTGCTGAAGATAGTTAAAAAATTATTGCAGCAGTACATCAACAGGGAACTGCCAGAAATTCAGGACAGATTCAGAAGAGGACTTGGAATGAAGGATAGCATTGCTGATGTCAGATGGATCTTGGTTAATAGCAGAGAATACCAGAAAGATGTTTGCCTATGTTTTATTGACTATACAAGGCATTTGACTGTGTAGACCATAACGAATTATGGATAACATTGTGAAGAATGGAAATTTCAGAACACTTAATCGTGCTCATAAGGAACCAGTATGTAGACCAAGAGGCAGTCATTTGAACATAACAAGGGGATACTGCATGGCTTAAAATTGGGAAAGGTGTGTGTCAGGGTTGTATCCTGTCACCATACTTATTCAATCCGTATGCTGAGCAAATAATCCGAACAGCTGGACTATATGAAGAAGAACGCAGCATCAGGACTGGAAGAAAACTCAATAACAACCTGCCCATATGCAGATGACACACCTCGCTTACTGAAAGTGAAGAGGACTCGAAGCACTTACTGATGAAGATCAAAGACGAAGATCAGTATGGATTGCACCTCAACATAAAGAAAACAAAAATCCTCACAATTGGACCAATAAGCAACATCATGATAAATGGAAAAAATATTGAAGTTGTCAAGGATTTCATTTTACTTAGATCCATAATCAACACCCATGAAAGCAGCAGTCAAGAAATCAAACGATGTATTGCATTGGGAAAATCTGCTGCAAAAGATCTGTTTAAAGTGTCAGAAAGCAAAGATATCACTTTGAGAACTAAGGTGCACCTCATGGTATTTTTAATTGCCTCATATGCATACGAAAGCTGGACAATGAATAAGGAAGACTGAAGAATTGATGCCTTTGAATTATGGTGTTGATGAAGAATATTGAATATACCACGGACTTCCAAAGAATGAACAAATCTGTCTTGGAAGAAGGACAGCCAGAACGTACCTTAGAAGAGAGGATGGCGAGACTTGGTTTTACGTATTTTGGACATGTTATCAGGAGGGATCAGTCCCTGGAGAACGACATCATCCTGGTAAAGTAGAGGTCAGCTAAAAAGAGGAAGACCCTTAACAAGATGGGTTGACACAGTGGCTACAACAATGGGCTCAAACATAGCAACAATTGTGAGAATGGTGTAGGACCAGGCAGTGTTTCATTCTGTTGTACATAGGGTTGCTACAAGTTGGAGCTGACTCGACTTCACTTAATAACAACGAAAGGGAGGACACCCAGTGTCCTCCCAAGTAATAGGGTCACCATTCAGATACAGAAGCCAATGCCCAATTATATTACAGAGTCAGGGCTCTCTTGTCTGGCCCCTGCCTCCAGACAGAACTGTGTCCCTCCAACCTACCCATTCTTTCTTTCTTTCAAAAGATTTTCAATGAGCCCATTCTATGTTCCAAGCACAGAGCGAGGCACTGAAGATATAAAGAAGACACAGTTTCTGCCCCCAAGGAACTCCCAGTACAGTGGGAGAAAGACATGCATAGCAACAGAGGCACAGTGAGGTGAAGGTGCTAAAAAGGGTCTTCACAGGGCACAGGAGGCATTGTCCATCTCTCTCTGAGAACTGAGGACCAGGTGGGGTGTCTTTTATTCAAGCCATCATTATGCTCAGAGACAAATGTTCTCTTTTAGGGACTGTTTGGACTGGGGCCTCTCTGGAAGTCAGGGAATGACTTATATGAGCCCCTTACAGGGCTATAACCCCAGGAGTCCCCACCCTAACTCAGTAAATTTCACCAAAGCACTTGCCCTTGGTTTTCTTTCCTTTAAACCAAAGGTGGTTTAATCAGTGGTTTCATCATTTCTCCATGGGCCACTGGCTTGGAGGAAGGAGAGGGGAGCAGGGTCCCAACCAACATCCCTCTGCTCCCTCCCAGATGGCCAACCCCCAGCTACCAGATGGGGTGGGGGATTGGGAATCATCTCAATAGCTCAAAGTCACAGATTCACTTAACAAGGGAAAGTTTCATTCTGGTGCCTCCCTCCCAGAATGTATTCTATTAAGGAAGGGGCCTGTTTAAGTGGATCTCTGCAGCTCAGAGAGGAATTTACAAGATTAATCTTTAATACTTGCCCACATCAGTAATTTGGTTATTAAAAAAGGAAATAATAAAATAACAAGCTGATCCCATACCATTTGATGAAGTTCCTCCCTCGTAAACACAAAATCTCCTATATACACACACTTGCACACACACATGCACACACACCCACCAGCTATCCCAGAAAAGTCTGTGGTGGCAGCAATGAACATCAGGACCTCCGGTCTCAGAGTGAGGTCGGGGGGAGAGGGTGCTTATTTAGGCTGCAAAGACAGCTATTCATAACAGAAGGACAAAACTAAATCAAGCAATTCTAGAGCCAGAATATAGAGATGGGCGGGGTGGGGGGCACTCCCAATGCTACTAGCAATGAATATTTAATAAGTTAAAGCTACCAAAAATGATTCAAAAAATTGAATTTAATTGAAATGTTGTCATGTAGATCTTGCATTTGAATATAATCAGATTATAAATCATATACCCAAGACTTCAAAACCTACAGTGTGTCATCAAGAGAACTCACTTCTGGCAAAACAGGTTATAGAAAGGTCATTCCCACATTCACCGAACATTTATTATGAACCTACCATGTGCCAAGCATTGTGTTAAACACTGGGATATGTAGATGAGCTAAAGACAGCTCCTGCCCTCAAGATACTCACAGACTAGAGAGAGAAGGAGACATGCAAACAGGCAGTGGCAATATGATGGGATAACCCAGGTAAAAAGCAAAGTGCTATGGAAAGACAGAGGAGGAAACAGCACTTCTGCCCAGGAGCATCTAAGAGGGCTTGACAAATGAGTTGACAACTAACCTGGATCTTAAAGGGAGGAGCTTACCAGACTGAAAAGGGATAAAAGGCATTCTAGTTAGATGGAACAGGATGTGTGAAGGTGCAGAGGCGTGAATGAGCATGGGTTATTCAACGAGCAATAAATAATTTCACTGGGTTGAAGCATAGAGTGTGAGGAGTAGTGATGAGAGTTAAGGCTAGAAAGGTGAGTTGGGGGCCAGATCACAAAGTATTATGAGTGTCAGGCAAGAAGGTTTAGATTTTATCAAATAGGAAATGCCAAGTCAAGAAGGCTGTTAAGCAGGGACATGATAAGCAAGAGCTGTGTTTTAGAAAAATAAATGAGGAGAACAAAGCCTGCTACTCCAAAGATAGCAGGATCCTGGAGGCAGTGAGGACTGAGGATGCCTCAGCAAGCAACATCCTGTAATCTGGGAGAAAACAGGAAAGTGTAACCTATTATTTAGGGGAAAAAATAACAGTCAATAGAAACCAACTCAGAGCAGGCCCAGACATTGGATTTAGTGGGCAAAGATTCGATGCAACTACTATAAATGCATTTAAAGAATTAAAGGAAGCCATGTTTAAAAATTAAAGGAATATATGACAACGACTAAATACATACAGAATCTCAATAAAGAAATAGAAACTAAAAAAGAACCAAATGGAAATTCTAGAGTTGCAAGGTACAGTAACAGAAATGAAAAATTCACTAGATGGGTCCAAGAGCAGATCTGAGATGTTAGAAGAAGACATCTGTGAACCTGAAGATAGGCCAAAAGAAATTATCCAACCTGAGGAACAGAGAAAAACTGTCGAAGAAAAATGAAGAGAGCCTCAGAGACCTGTAGGACAACTTTACTTGTACCAACATACATTTACTAACAGGCCCAGAAAAGGGGGAGAGAGAGAAAGGAGCAGAAAAAATATTTGAAGAATCAAGACAACCCCCAACTTTGAAGTCCTCTTCACCACTTCGTTTTGGATTTCGGGAGGTGGGGTGAGGAAGGTTGTCACCTGTGGAAGGCCAGAGACTGTGGGGGTGTTTACCTACTCAGGAAAGAGAAACTGTACCTACTGTGTGCTGGTCACCATGCTGGCACTTTCCATAAGTCATTCCATTGGCCCTTCACAACAATCTGTAAGTTGTTTTATAGCCACATTCTCAAGATTCAGAAAAGGTTTAGAGAGGTAAAGAAATTGTCCAGGTTCCACAGCTGGCAAGTGGCCAAGCTGGGACTGGAACCCTAGTCTCTCCACTTCTTCATGCCTTTCCCACCACACCTTATTGCTTCTCAGTCCACACTCTTATGCCCCTGTAGGGTCAGCAGTGGGGTCTCCTCAGAATCTTGGATTGGGGAAGGACAGATGTAACTCCAGAGAGAGAGCAGTGCTCAGTGGGAGTCTGGGGCTCAAAGAGAATCAGACTAGAAAACAGAGGGCAATCATAGAAGTGCCTAGGAACCTACAGGACCCTCTCCTATTTCCTCAGAGAGGCGGGCCTCCAGCCGAAACAGGCTGTCCCACTCCTCCCTGGCTGCCTCCTTGGCCATGCCCTCCTCCTGGGGGCTGATTCACCAGGCTGACTGCAGGTGCTGGACAGAAGCCGACTCCAGGTGGCCTCAGGATTCCTAAGAGCATCAGCTAAACCTGTACAGCCCCTCCAATCCAGTCCAGCACTCTCTTTCCAATATCCAACAGAAGTCAGACTGGGCCTTGCCATTAGCGGGTCAGCATCACTCTCTGAATCCTTACTCTCAGCTCACAGATCACTTTTGTACCCACGTATCCATCCATCCTCAGAAGCGGATACTAGAAGAGAACTCTGAGGCCAGGCTGGTTAAGCAATTTGCCTGCAGTCACATGGCTGGCGGGCCTGGATTTGCACCCTAGTGCGACTGACTCCAAAGCCTGAGCATGGCTCTCTGTCTCTCTGGCACAACTTGCTCCAAACACTCACCCCAAATTCCTCTCCTAAGGAGGCTGGGACCACTCCATACCTGAAGCCCTGCGCTGAAAAGTGGGATGATGTCTCCGTCAAAAAAGGCCTCTGGCTCCCAGGTCTCAGCTAAGCACCCTCTCCCACTCCTTTGTCCGTTTGTCCATTCTGCACCCACGGTCTAGAATACAGTCGAGGCCAGAACCAGAGAAAGGAGATTGACCTGCCATTAGTGGTAGCGAGATTCAGATCCCAGATATTTACCATTCAGGTCGGCCCCGCCCACAGCCTCCTCTGGCCAGGTCCTCAACCCCTCCTCGGGACTCCCCTCCCCTGGTGAGCAAAAGCTCTGGACAGCACAGCCCTCATACCACTCGAAGGCACAAACTTTGCAACTCCTTCATCCGGGTAGTCCCAGAGTCTAGCACGTGACCACTTGTGCATAGGGGTGCCATGAGTCAGGGCTGACCTAATGGCTGCTAACAACAACACAACAAATATAGTAAAAGCACCAACAGAAGAGAGGGCTGGGGCAGACAAGTAGGGGAGAGAGAAGGGGGAGGAGGAAGGGCCCCCTGACGACTGACGTGATTGGGAATGACTTGAAGATCAGTGAGGCCAGGTGGGTTAGGAGACCGGGACGGCCTTTGAGGTGGAGGGAGGTGGGAGCACACTTGAGGTCAGGGAACAGCATGAGCAAAGGCTCAGTGGTGGCACCTCATGTGGCACATGTGGAGCTGGAGGAAGGGGCGACGGGCCCCCCCGGACCAAGCGCAGGGTCCTTCGGGGTTTAATGCACTGGCTGCTGGGAGGACAGCAGCAAGTCCTCAGGCCCAGCCTGTCGCCTGCACGCTCCAAATTAAATAACTGCAACTCCCCTTTTATTTCCTCTCTGACAGCAACTTATTGCCCAGGCAGTCGCTTCTGACATTCTAATATTCAGAGTCACATCCTGTGGGATAAACACTTCGCTGTTGTCTGAGCCAATGATTTGTAGCAGGATGGGAGGGACCCAGGAGGGGCAGGGAGGGCTGGGCCTGGGGCTGCTGGCAGCAAAGGAAGAGAAGGAAAAGGGCTCCAGCTCTGAGGGATCAGCCCGGCTCCTCTCCACAGAGCCTGGAGTAGCTTGCTCCGCCTGACCATCCCTCCCCTAGCTACCCATCAGCTCAACAGACATTTCTGAGTACTTACTACATGCCAGGATCTGTGTAGGCACCTTGAGGAATATGAAGATGACTAAGTCACACACCCCCTTCAAGAAGCTTACATTGCACACTCCAGTATGGACAGCAGACATCTACCAGAGCACACAGTGTAGCCTGGTGGTTACAGTCAGGGGCTTTGGAGATGCACAAACCTGGGTTCAAATTCTCATTGTGCAGCTTACTAGCAGGGTGACCTTGGTACACTTCCCAAAGGTCAGTTCCTACATCTTTAAAATGAGAATAACAGTGGTTTGCCTCCTAATGTCATCTGGAGAAGAAATGAAACAATGCATATAAAGTACTTACCAACCTGTAATGGATTCAATTGTGTCCCCCGAAAAAGATATGAAGTCCTAATCTCTGAGCCTATAGATGTGGCCTTGTTTGGAAATAGGGTTTTTCTTTTGTTATCAGTAACGTTAATGGGGTCATACCAGAGTAGGGTGGATCCTAATCCTAATCCCTTTATAGTGGTGTCTTATAAAAGAGGAGAACAGACACGGAAACAGAGCCATGTACTGATCTGTCTACAAGCCAAAGAATGCCAGGAAACCCCAGGACTACCAGAAGCCAAAAGAGACATGGAAGGATCTTCCCCAAGAGTGGACAGAGAGAGAGACTAGACCTGCTGACACCCTGAATTCAGACTTCTAGCCCCCAGAACTGGGAGACAATACATTTCTGTTCTTTCAAGCCACCACTTGATGGTATTTTGTTTTGGCAGCCATAGGAGACTGAGACCCAAGCCCAGTGCCTGGCACAGTAAGCCTCACAGTGGTTGCACAAACTCTACATCAGGCAGGATGATGTGCTTTTACAAGAGAAGCACCAGCAGACTGCTGTGGCAATGTTGGGGAGCACTTGCTCCTAAATCATGCAGTCCTGGGTTACTTAGCAGCTTCCCGAAGTCCATCCACACATCCTTTCCCCGGTCTCGGACACAAGTGGCATCCCTCCAGGCAACTTAGGGGGTAATGGGACACTTCGGGAGGTTTCTGTACACATCAGTCAAGCCCCAGCCAGCCAAGTTCACCCAGGATAGAAGCAAACATGGAACTTGACCATTAATGGGGTGAGTTACTTCCTGGGGAATAGAAACAAACAACTGGGTGAAGCCAGGCATGTGTTCTGAGGGGAGTCTTTAGCTGGAGTCTAGACCAGAAGGTTCTATCGGGCAGGGAGGCTAACAGTGGACAGCGTCCACCTGGAAATCAGGGTTGATGGGAGGTGGCTGCTGCTGCCCGCCTGTGGCTAGACTTTGGTGGGCATGGCAGGGAGATGCTGGCTTATTTAAAGGACTAGCAACATAGAAAGCATGAGGGGACAGGCTGGGGAAATGGGAGAGAAGAAGGAGGAGAAGGGACGGGAGAGAGATGGTGCTCTCCTGGGGTGGGGAATGGGGCTTGTGGGATTGTGTGAATTGAACACAAATTTGGGTCTGGCCTTCCCAATTAGCCTTGAAAGGGAAAAACTCTCCATAGACCTGAAAGGAAGAACAAAAAAGAGGAAGAGAGAAGCTATGAGAATACTCTGAACGGTTGCTGATGACTACTCCGGCCTTTAGAATGCAAGGAGTATGGTAGTCTAATAAACAGGGCAACAAAGCATTTGTCACCAAGCTAATTTTATTAGAACGGATCTCAAGTGGTTAATTTCCTTTTACTAATGAGCAAATTAGTTGAATCTCTGATCTGCTTTTAAGGCACTTATACTAATAAAACATGAACGACAGTGAAATTTGTTGTGAGATGGGGTGACAAGTGCATTTGAGTTGAAGGGAATCTCCAGGCGTGGTAGATTGTTCTAACATGGCCTTGCCCAGAGATGCCTTTGGTCTGCGCAGGATACCAGAACAAAGGTGAGGAGCCCAAGGCCAGGGGATAGGCCAGGAGGAGCTGCAGAGGCACAGGGCCTGGCTGGCAGCAGAGTGAGGGTGGTGCTTCTGGCACAGCTCCTGAGTTGGGGCAGGATGGCTTCAAACATTGAACAAAACTTCCCTGAGTGGAGCCCCAATGTTGCGGGTACCCCCTTCCCCCATCTCTCCCATCTTCCTCTACCTCCCAAGCCCTGTGTGTTGTGTGTGTAGAGAAGGGTTTCCCAAGACGTCCCCAGCCCTCTGGTGATCCAGGCTGGCAGGGCACCAAATCTGAAAACCTTTTGGCCAAAGCATCTTTCCCAGAACCAGAGTTGGGACTGCCTGACCCCAGCTCTTCAAGTCAGTTATGCATGTGCCCAGGGCAGCAGGAAGCATGATGCCCAGCTTTTTTCCTTGGCAAAGGGGCTTTGGCTAGGCTTTGATCTTGGCCAATACTTATTGCACACAGCCAGGGCAGGCCTGGGGGAGTACAGCACAGGGTGACAGGTTGATTACAGAGAGCTATACAGAAAGGCCATAGGCCAATCAGAGCCCAGAATGCTGCCCCTGCCTCATGGATCGGTGAGAGGATAGGCAGGGGCCCACCACTCTGAGCTGAGACATGTTGGGAGGGGTCCTCTACTTGCTTTGGTGGCGTACTTGGTGTTGGCAAAGAGAAAGCCCAGGAAAGTGTCTGTTATGGATTGAATTGTGCCCCCTCCCCCAAAGTTATATGGAAATCCTAACCCCTATACCTGTAAATATGACTCTGTTTAGAAATAGGAGTTTTCTTTTATTATGTTAGTGAGGTCATACCAGAATAGGGTGGGTCCTAAACCTAATTCCTTCTGAGTGGTGTCTTATAAAAAGAGCAGAATAGACACAGACACACAGGAGGAAGTCAGACGCCATGTGAAGATATATCTACACCAAGGCATAGGAGTGTAACAAGCACCCAGGAGCAATCTTCAAGTTTGCGCCCTCTCCACCCCTGCTAGCCTCGTCAACAGGGGTTGGGGGGATGATTCACTGGCCAGCCTCGTCTGGCGCCCCCTCGGACTTCTTGCACCCATGGGCAAATGCCCCCTCTAACTCCCCTAACTACGCAGCTGCATCTACAAGCAGCCTAGGAACACCAAGAAATGCCCAGGGCTACAGAAGCTGAAAGAGACAAGGATTTTCCCCTAGAGCTGAAAAAGAGAGAGCCTAGCCCTGCCAACACCCTGAATTTGGACTCCAACCTTCCAGAAGTGTGAGACAATAAATTCATACTGTTTATGGCAGCACTAGGTAACTGAGACAGCGCTGCTGCAGTAAGACCAGGGAGAAGGGCTAGGAGGTGGTAGGGGAGAAACCTGAAGAACACAGGCTATCCCCCACCCTCCTCATTGAACCAGACTTTGCAAAGAAGGGGAAAAGGATTCCTGGGAAGAGGATCCAGGACCAGGCATACTCTAGTAGTTATTTTATGCCAAGTAGGGCTTGAGAGAGCTGGGGTTTGGGGCAGTGGAAAGTCCCTAAGAAGCTGCCCCAGCAGGGAGCCTGACAGAAGGCCCTTAAGATGCCCAACAGAATGAGAACCTCCACAAGTTCCAGTTTGACATAGAAAGGGACTGAGGTTCAAATTCCAGCTTGGCCACATAAATTTGGATCCCAGCCCACCTATTTATTAGCTGTGTGATTTGGGCCAAGTTACTCAGCCTCTCTGTACCTCAGTTTCTTCCTCTTCAAAGGAGGAGATACTACTACTTACTTCTCTGAATTATTGCGTGGACTCAGCAGTGAAGAGCACCTGACATACAGCCAGCACTCAACAAAGGTTTGTTCCCCTTATTTCTGTAGGCTGAGTTTTAGGAGCTGCTGCCTCCTGCTAGGTCATGCAGAGAGTGTAAGGACAGACTGAGCCAACAGAGAAAACAAGGGGCTCCCGAGTCATATGGTTAACTGGACTGCCTAATGAAAAGGGCAGCCTCAAGAGAAGAGAGTGTCTCGTCACCAGAAGCAGCCAAGTATTCAGCAAAGATGCCACTGAGGACCCTCCATCCCTTCTGAGGGCTACTCTGCAAGTTACCTGTCTTAGTTACCTAGTGCTACTGTAACAAAAACACCACAAGAGGGTGGCGTTAAAGAAGAGAAATTCATTTTCTCACAGTTCAGGAGGCTAGAAGTCCAAATTCAGAGTATGGCTCTAGGGGGAGGTCCTTCTTTATTTCTTTCAGGTTCTAGTAGCTGTTGCCATCCTTGGCATTTCTGGGCTTGTAGATTCATCTGCCTTCATTATCACATGCGTCTGTCTTCCCCCTGAGTATGTGTCTGTGTCTATTCTGCTCTTTCTATAAAACACCTCTCAGAAGTGATTAGGTTTAGGACCCACTCTGCTCTGGTATGATCTCATTAACGTAAAACAAAACCCCTATTTCCAAACAAACTCACATTCACAGGTACAGGACTAAGGACTTCAACATGACTTTTAGGGGGACACAGTTCAATCCATAACATTGCCCTTGTCCAGCAGTCATATGTACCACAACCACACTCCTGGCTAATCTTGCCCTTCTCAAAATGCCCCCAAATCAGTCTCCTGACCTACAGGCCTTGTCTTAAGAAGGGATCCCCAGATCTCACCTAAATTCAGCTCCCACGAACACCTCGGCAAAGTCTACATGGAGATTTTCTTGCGTGGGGCTCTGAGGTGTGGGTATGATAGCGACAGCAATTACAGACGCAAAAGGCCAAGAATTTGCAACACAGTCCATACGCCAGCTCTCATAGACACTTTCCTCTGTGGGAATCAGAGCTCTGACCCACCATGGAATCCACAGCCACAGATCTCACCAGGGCTCTTGGCGCCTCTCCACAAGCCAGGTCCACCCCCCAGCCTGCCCATGCCCTTCCCCCACCCTCACAGTCCCCAGGGCCACCTCTCTGAAGTGCTCTGGCTTCATCCATTATTCAGTCATTTCCTCAGTTCAGAGACACAGGGGCCAGAGGGTTGACAGTCTGTGCGCTCTTTCATCTCCCAGGTTGCACGGGGAATGCAGAAACGCTGGGCTGGTGTCCAGGATACATATGGCAGGCTCTCAGCCCAGGTATGGGGAGTTCTCATGCTTGAAGTTCCGAGTCTACCCCTCACAGGGCTGCCTCACCAGAACTACCTGAGGGGCAGGCACAGCCCTCCTGGGCTCTTACTCCCATCCTGAGGAGCCACGACAGGGACCCCAGTTCCCCTTCCCTGCTTTTAAGTGGCAGTGCTAGGATTTGATACCAGTGTGCCAGCTCTTTATAAGTGGCAAGACTTGACTATTACGTAAACAACATGTGAGTCACCTGAGAATGAACTTTGGGCTGAAGGCAGCATAAAAACTTTGGCAAACCCCTGGGCAGAAGGAGAAAGATCCCTCCTGAAGTGGTGCCAAGATAAACGCCATACTTAGAGCCAACACCAAAACCAATTCCAGTGGTCATTCCCTGACCCTTGCTTAGGGGAACTGCATGGGGGGCAGGTCAAAAGGACAGAGGCCTCTCTCAGACGGCAACATACATGGTATGAAGGCCTTGATATTGCTCTTGTCCTCTCCTCTCAGGCTGCAGGTCCCTCTTTAGTCACTCAAGTTCCCCTCCCAAGAGGCACTTACCAGTAGCTCAGCCTTCACCAGTCACCTGGATAAATGCAGGGGATGGGAGAAGAGGGAGATATACAGGGTCTAAGCGCCTGGTTCAAAATACTTCTTACTCCTTTGCCTCTCCTGGATCCACCTCCTCAAAGCTTTGGCCCACCGCAGGATCAAAACTGGAGTCTCCAATATATCTGCAGCTGCCCCAAGTCTAGAGTTGGATTCCTGGACCAGGCCAAAGGAAGCAGAGTCTGCCAGGCCTCCCCACTGGCAGGTGAGGGTTAACAGGAGGCCTCCCCCATTGCCTCAGAAGGAGGACAACAGGTGGAGGGGAAGGTGTCTGGGGAGATGAGTGCCCATCAGGGATGGTTTCCATCTCTCCTACCCAGTGCCTGGAACTACAGGATCAGCCAGGACCACGGTATTGAATTGAGTCTTGCTCTTCCCCTCCATGAAGTCCGATTTCAGAAATATCCAAAGGGGACCTCAAAAGAGAAATCTCCTGGTGAGGCCACCAAAGGCAGAGTGGGATGGGAAGTAGGATGCCAGGGACAGCGCCCCCTCCCACAGGTCCCAAAGTATAAGTTTTCCCATAGAGATCTGAGGACCCCCTGCTGGGCACCCAGGAAGCCTGGGACCAGGTAAGAGAGACCAGACAAGATCTCAAAAGCGTAACTTTTTAATTGACTCCTCCCACCCAACCTGTTTTCTCAAAACCTGACTCAAAGCCTGTATTCCTTCCCTGAGCCCTCTGCTGTGGTTCCCACAGAAGGGACCAGCCTTAAACATAAATGATGGCATGTGTGTTCTGGATTCTGACTGGCCAGAAAAGGTGAGGCCAGCCTCCCCAAGACTTTGTGAAGGTCCTGGCCTGGAGGGCCTAGAGATCTAGAGCCTTCCAAACAGCAGGGGCTGGAGACCCTCACCTGGGCCTTCCCAAGGACCCCAGGAACTCAGAGTCTAATATTACACCTTATCAGTCTGGTCCCAGTTCCTGCCTCCAGGGTCTAATCACTTACCTCTCACTCACACCGTTCCTTGCCAGAGATGCACTCTCTTTATCTCTACTCCCTTTCTCCTACTCAAATCTCCCTGTCTTCAAGAATCTGCTCAAGTTCCTCCTGGTCCAACAAGCCTTTTTCCTTCTGCTCCAGCCCCTCTTGATACACCCCTTCCCATCAGCCCAAAATATGTATTGTGGTCATTAACCATACACAATTGGTTGTTGTTGTCGTGTGCTGTCAAGCCGATTCTGAACTGCCCCACAGGGTTTCCTAGGAGCAGCTGGTGGATTCGAACTGCCAATCTTTTGGTTAGCAGCATGAGCTCTTACCCACTTCGCCACCCAGGGCTCCCTATCAAATACACAATTTATTAACTTATTAAAAACCTTCCTATACCTTTCTCCCATTTTTTCATATATAAGCTAGGCTTACAGGTGACAGCCATGTCTTTCCCTTCTCTCAGATACCCCAGTGAACCCCTGCAGTCCTCTGCAGGCCACTCTCTAGCTCAGGCCCTCAACACCTCTGCCTAGACCACTGCAATCACCTGGTCACTGCTCAGATATACCCTGTGCAGCTCTACTAAATTAATCTTCCTAAAGCAACACCTAATCATGCCCTTCCCAGCTCAAAAACCTCAGAGAGTCTTCACTGACAATTCAGTCAAGCGTAAACTCCTTTGCTTAGCATTCAAGATCCTCCATCACTTGGCTAAAGCTCTGCTCAGTGTTTCTCTAACTTTCCTCTTCTACATCCACCCATACTTCAATTCCTACTTTTTCGGCAAGGTCCAGCTCAAACGTCCACTGTCTCCACTCAGGTCCATACCAAGAAGAGGCCTCTCCCACCTCTGCACTCACACAGCACTTTTACCTCCCTTGGAGTGTTTAACCAGGGTTTGTCTCTTACCGCAGTGCCCTCCTATACACTTTTGCATCATCTTCTGCAAGTGCAAACATAACTGGGGACAAGGACTACCATGCATCTCCACAGCCCGGTAAAAGGAGACCACCAAGTCTTTCTTGCTTTCTCACATTTCCAAATCTTTTCTTAAAGAGGGTCAAAGAGTCTAGGTAAGGATTTAGCTACCGTGAAAAAGACAATACCATCAAATGCAGGATAAATGGGCACTTAGTTGTGGTCAGTGGGAAGGAGAGTGCCTCTCGGTTGCTGGTTCCTAAACCCAACCAGCCAAGGACCTCAAAGCAGGTAAGCAATGGGCCATGAGGAAAGGTACCCATTCACCCTTCCAAGCCCTCTAGGATTCTTGTTCGTAGGACTTCAGATACGTGGGGGAGATGTGGGATTCATGAGCCTGTCTATCAGTATTCTTTGGACTCTAGAGCTGAGGAGGTACAGAAAGAGGGGGTACAGGAGGAAGGGGTACAGAAGGAGGAGGGGGTGGAGGAGAGGAGTGGAGGACAAGGGGGTGCAGAGGCTACTCCATCACCGTTGTGGCTACTTGAGACCATAGGTTCGAAATGAGGCTCTTCCAAGCTTTGGAGGCCAGCATATGGTCAAGTGTACGGCAGGATCCGTGAGGCTCTTCCTAACCTTCCATCCTTCTCCTGCCAAGCCCCAGTCACCCCTTTCTACAATTTCTGCCCATCATTCTTGTCTCCCCCACCCTCCACACACACACACCCACATACACACACACAGACACGCACACAAATGCACACATAAATACATGCACCCATGCATATACATACATACATGCACACACATGCACATATGTACGTGCACACACCCCAATTAACCAGGTCTGGACAGTCTACCCAACCTGCAATGAGCTAAATGAAGATGGGTAGGAGCATAAAGACAACATGGAACAGTCAAGAACATGGGGTCCTGGGCCAGGAGCCAAAGGCTTCGGCGGGGGGAGCCACTTCTCCAAGGCTCAGTTTCCTCATCCAGGTTGTATACAATACAAAAGCTACCATTCATTGATCACAGACACCCTGCAGAACTCTATGCAGTCATCATCTCACTTAACAATAATGGAATGAGCACTGCCCTGGGCACCCGGAAATCTGAGCTGTAGTCACCACCAACAGCACCTTCTCATCCCCAGTTCCTTTATCTGCAAAACGAGGTGGCTTGACTTTGGTCAACTTCCCACCCACAAACGTGCGTTTCTCTGACTGTCTGAAGGCCCAGTCTGCCTCCAGGGGTTGTTTGAAAGTCAAATGAAAGTGTAAATGTGGAAGCCCAGGATGGTCTGAGGGACTGAAACAGGACCTTGGGAGCTGAGCTGGGAGGAGGGAGAAGAGACTGGCCCAAGCTCCGCTCCAAGTGGGACATGGCAGAGCCCTGGCTGGCTGAGCCTGTCTTCTCCCAGGGGCCTGGGGCCACCTGCATCGTCTCTCTGATCATAGCAGGTTTGTAGCTGTCTCCGTCTGGGTTGGAAATAGTAGGGCTTTCTGCAGTTTTGATTTTAAGATCTTCAGGCCCCTCCCTCTGCTCTTTTCCTTATTAAAGTTTCCCTTGCCCAGCTTATGTAATATCCAAAAATCAATTGCTTATTTTCCTGTCAGTTTAGAAATGAAAGTGGGACTCAGAGGGGAGCCTGCATGCCACGAAGCAGCCCCAGGCTGAGCCAGCGGCGCCGGGAGGGAGAAAGCCCAGCAGCTGGTTTCTAAACTTGGTTGTAAAGGAGTTGAGTGCTTGGGCTCTCGGAGGGCCTCAGGGCTGGAAAAGGGCCCTAGAGCTGTGCTCTCAGTTGACAAGGCTACCCTCTCCCCTGCTTTGCTCTCTCTCATCCCCAAACAGGGCCTGGAACAAGTCCTCTTGAGGCCACAGCTCAACCAGTAGAAGGCGGCTGGATCAGCCACTTCCAGCAATTGCTGTTGCTGGTTGCCATTGGATTGATTCTGACTCATAGCGACCCCGTGTGTTACAGATTAGAACTTCCCCATAGAGTATTCTTGGCCGTAATCTTTGTAGAAGCAGATTGTCAGGTCTTTCTCCCTCAGAGTGGCTAGGTGGGTTTGAACCACCAACCTTCCAGTTAGCAGCTGAGTGCTCCTGCACCCCTAGAACCAACACCCCACGGGGACTGGGTTCTAAGAAGGCTCATGGCTAGGCGTGGTTGGACCTAGAGATGCAAGAGGAGAGACTTCTAGAAAATTCTGAAGAGAAGCAAATTGAAAAGTCCTGGATCTTAGTAACCTATTGATGGACCTTAGGCCAATCACTTGCACCTTCTGGGTCTCCGTGTGGTCCCTTGTGAAATGAGGAAACATTCTCACTTTAGCCCATCTCACTGCCTCACTCTTGTCTTAAAACAGAAAGGATGAGAGGGAAACTAAATTTGATCTCTCTCCCGCCTCTGTACCAGGAAGAAGCTCTTGGCTGTCCCTGGCTCATTGGTAGAGCCCTGATGGCTTCATCCATTCACCCCTCCCAGGAGAGCACCCAGTGTTTCCTCTCACATGGCTCAGCCAGGGCTGGACTCTGCAGGACAAGGAGCCCGTGTGTCATCAATAGCAGCTACCTCCACTGCCTGCAAGGCTGGAGTGCCAACTTCTCACCTTCCCCTCCTGCCCATCTCTCCTTCTGCTCTCTTAACTTGTCCAAACATCACTGGGAATGCAATACCCTTTTAAAAAAAAAAAAAAAAAAAAACCATTTTGCTCTGAACTAACAGAGTCAGGCCTCATTGTTCCCAATATCACCAAGCAATTTCTAAGCTAGGGGTAGTGTTGCATTGAAGCAGGAAGATGGACAATTGGGCGGAGTCAGCTGACATGGTAGAGAGTAGGGGGTTGAGAGTTCCAGGGAGGCAGGAGGAGGGACTCAGCTTGGAATTAGGAAAGAAGAAGGTTGGGTTATCTAGAGGTGACACCCTAATATTTTTTCTCTCTGTGTTCCCTGCCTCACTTATTACCCTTGACTTTGGGTTCACCTGCAATGTGGTTTCTTTACCTACCAACAAAATCTCTTTTAAATAAAACTGACCTGTCCCAATATCTCTACCCTCTTGGCTGAACGTTTCTACTGCAGAAGCTCCAGCCTAAGAGAGTTTGAGCATCTCCAGGACTAGAGAGCTTTGCCCACACTCTGCCTGCTCAAGGACTACCAGGTATCTTTCATGGTTCCCTCCCCAACAAAGCATGCCCTAACCCAACTCTCTGAGAGAATTCATTGCCCCCTTACCTGGATTCTATGATACTTGGCTTATTGTACAAATTTAGTGCCTATCATATTCATTTAGCTCGTAGGCCAGGTGATATAAATGCAGCATTGAGCTCTTCAAGTTAACACCCTAATATTATTATAAACTGGCTTTATAAGCAGGGACCATATTTATTTATCTTTATATCTCCAGTCTCAAATACTGTTCCAGATGCTTAATGGGGACTTAATAACTGTTGTTGAATGAACAAAATGCTCTAGTATCTATACTGTGCTGGATCTAATGTTGATTGGCTGACACTAATTATCTAAAGGGACATCAAAAAACTCTTAAGGGGAAGAAATGTATTTCCCAGAGCCCTAGAACAGTGCTGTCCAATAGAAGTAGCTGTGAGGAAGGAGACGTTCTATTTCTGTGCTGTCCGATATGGTAGTCACTAACTACCCGAGGCTACTGAGCCACTTGTGGCTGGTGGCTATTGAACCGGACAGCACAGTTCTAGAATGAGGTGTCTCTGGAGATGGGGATTGTGCCTCATAAATGAAATGAACAAGAAACCTCCTATTAAGTGCTTGGAGTAGTAATTAAGAGCATGGGCTCTGAAGCCACATTGTCTTGGATTCAGATATCTCAAGTTACTAGCAAGTTACTTAACCCCTCTGTGCTTCTGTTCCTCATCTGAATAACAAGAATAATACTTAGCATATAAGATTCCTGTGAGGATCAAATGGGTTAATACATTAAAACAGTGCCTGATACATAATGAGTATTCAATAAATACTGACTGTTACTATTACTGTCATATAATAGGTATTCAAAAATGTTTGTTGAGTGTGAATGTGTATCTACAAAAGAATATTTGTTAGTGTCCATGTGCTAAGAACTTGATAATAGGTCCTAATACCTAATACTTGGCAAGCAATTTCTAAGCTAGAAGAGTGTTGAGTTGGAACAGAAAGACAGGCAATTGAGCAGGAAGATGGGCAATATCTCCTTCCTCTAAGAGGGAGATATGATTATGGATATATTAAAGGTAAGAAACTGAGGCTAAAGAACATTGAGTTGCCCACGATTATACAGTTGCTGGCAGGGCCCAGATTTGAACTGAGGGTCTGCCTGATTCCAGAACCCTTGCTCAGTTTGTTTCCTCATTTATAAAATGAGCATTAGAATAGTATCTATATCACAAGTTTGTTGGGTAGATAAAGTAGATAATACATATGGCCTGTCTTAGTATGGAGCTCTGGTGGTGTGGTGGTTAAGAGTTTGGCTGTTAACCAGAAGGTCGGCAGTTGGAATCCACCAGCCACTCCTTGGAAACCCTATGGGGCAGTTCTACTCTTTCCTTATAGCATGGCTATGAGTTGGAGTCGACTTGACCGCAACAGGCTTGTTTTTTTTCTGGGTTTTTTTGTTTGTTTGTTTGTTTTGGTTTATCTTAGTATAGAGCAATGGTTCCCAAATGGGGGCAATTTGCCCCTCCCCCCAAAAAAAAGGAATAGTTGTCAATTTCTAGAGACATTTTTTGTTGTCAGCTGAAGTGGGGGATGCTACTAATGGGCAGAGGCCAGGGATGCTGCTAAGCATCCTACAACGCACAAGACAGCCCCCCACCACCAAGAATCATCCAGCCCAAAATGTCAATACTGCCAAGGTTGAGAAACGCTGGCCGGTAACTCATTGACAGTGTTTGAGAGAAAGAAAAAGGGGGACCTGAATCTGTAAGTTTTTAAAGGTGCACCCTGGTTCAGTGTCTAGAACAGCAGTACTGTAGCTGGGCAGAAGGCTCAGGAGAATGATTCATTTCTTCAAATCACAGCACGTTCCTGCTTGCCCATGAAAGATCTATGTGCCAGGCACTGCAGGGGAGTGTGCTTGGGAAACACAGTCCCACTGTGATGGTTAAGGTTATGTGTCAGCTTGGCTGGGCCATGATTCTCAGTGGTTTGGCAGTGATGTAACGATGTAATTTGGCAGTTATGTAATGACGTAATTTGGCAGTTATGTAATGATGTAATTTGGCAGTTATGTAATGATGTAATTTGGCAGTTATGTAATGATGTAGTTATCTCCTTTTTGTGATATAGTGTCATCACCTCCTTGATGTGATCTGATGTGATTAGCCAATCAGTGGTAAGGGGAGTTCCCTCAGGGTGTGGCCTGCATCCAATATATATGGATGTTCTGGCCAAGTTCCCTGGCTTTTGCTCACTCTGGATTCTGCATCCAGCTCATCATCATCTGACCTCCGATTCTTGGGACTTGAGCCAGTGGCCAGCAGTACTCCCTGCCAATCTTGGGATTCATCGGCTTCCACAGCCTACCATCTGGCCTGCCTATCTTGGGTACATCAGCCAGCCCCTGCAGCTATATGAGTCAGGAGAAGCCTCCAGTCTGATGCCTGACCCACGGACTTGGGACTTGCCAGCCTCTACAACCACCTGAGTCATTTCCTTGAGCTAAACCTCTCTCTCTTTCTCTGTATCTCTCTGTATGTATATATGTGTGTGTGTGTGTATATATGCTTCACTGGTTTTGCTTCTCTAGAGAACCCAGCCTAAGACATCGACTCTCCAGATACTTGTGATGAAATCGCACTGACGTGAGGTTAGGAAGAGAGGAAGAGCAGCCAGGGGCTGATCTACCAAGACTAGCAGAGTGACTATGCAAAGGGGGGATGAAATCACCCCATCTCACTTTCTCATTTCACAGGTGAGAAGCATAGAAGGCAGGAGAAAGGCCAGAGTCACAGACAATGTGAATCAGAAGCATGGATCTGCTGAAGAGGCCAATAACCTCTCTGTACCGTAATTTTCCTCTGTATAAGTGTGAATGATATCTGCTGCTCTCCATTAACTGAAAGCTGCCCAGTCTCAAACTAGGTTAGCATATCAACTGAACGCCACCATCAACATCACCACCATCTACTGAGCACTTACTATGTGTCATGCACTACACTAAGGGCAAAATCTCACTTAGCCTCCAACAACCTTGTTTTACACATGAGGTAACTGCATCCAGCCCCACACTGCCAGACTCCACAGCCACAGCCCCTAACCACCAAGCTGTCAGGGGCCTGCCCTCACCATGCATCTATAGCCCCTGATCCCCTGCAGAAATTGTAAGGGTCTCCAAGGTCCTAGCATAGTGCCTGGCGTACAGTAGGTGCTCAACAAATGTTTTTGAACTGTCTGAAATGGGGAGGTTGGTTCCTTGAGCTCCACATATAAAAGCCGAAGTGACCCCCTCTTCCTGATCTCCTGAGTACAGCCCTGGGCTTGGCCCTCACAACCTGATTAGGGCCAGGAAGAAAAGACAGGTAGAAAATAATAACAGTGCATGGCAGAATAAATGCTTGAAGACAACAATGCCCTATGGGAGTTGGAGTTTACATTGAGTATGCTTAGGAATCAGGAGATAGGGAGAGAGAAGTAGAGAGGGCTTCATCAAGTCCAAGCACCTGGGCTGGAACTTGAAGGAAGGGGAGGAATTCTCCCGCAGACTTGGAAGGAGAAGTGAGGAAACAGCAATCCCAACAGAGGGCCTTGCATGAACAAAGACCCAGAGGTGGGCAAGGCAGCTGTGGTGTGGAAATGAGGATTCCAGTCTGGCCAGAGCATGGGGAACAAGAGAGGACCATCTTGTGATGTACACAAATGTAGAGGGGCTATGCAGTGGGAGTCCAAGAACAGCCTCTGGATAGGGGAGGATTAGTGTTAGTGATGCTTTGGAAGGGATTTGCAAGGGAATTATTTATGGTGGTAACAAGCAAGCACTCATTTAGCTTATATCCCACATTATACAAACATGGCATTGTGATCTGCAAGTTAAGGCCTTAATGCCACTCTAAATCAAATTCATCAGTGTCTTAATTAAGATCTATATTTAGTTCTTAATTAAAGGGGAGAGAAAAATCCACAATGTTGTAGAGCAGAGATTTGGAATGGAGATAAATTATCTTTCTGCCAGTACTGGGCACATGCCCACCCACTCTCAAGACTCAGTCCCCTGCCAGGTCTTGCAATCTTCCTTCCTCCCTCCCTCCCTTTCTTCTTTCCTTGAGTTCTTCATTCATTTATTCTGTATCTATTGATTGAGCACTACTGTGTGCCAGACACTGAGCTTTGATTCTGGAGCACAGTAGGGAATAAAACAGAGATGAGTCCCTCCTCTCATGGTGCTTACTCTCCAAAGAAGAATGCCAATGGATGCATAAATGCCTCAGCGTTAAGACCACCTGGTCCCCCACTGCCCTCCAGGCCCATCTAAGGGGAAAATGCTAGTGCCCAGACACTTTAGGTGATAGCAGCAAGGAGAGAAAGAACTGGCAAAACACAATCCTAGACCTCAAGACCTCAGTGGACAACTGACTTAGCCTGAGACCTTGGATAAGTCCTTTCACCTCTTGGGGCCTCATTCAACCTTCTCTAAAACAAAAACATGCCGCTTCACAGCATGGTGGAGAGAGAGAACCCCAGCCTGGACCAGCAAGAGACCTATGATCAATCCTGACTCCAACTGTCTCTGTGACCTTGGGCACATCACTCGTCTCTTAAAGTTTTTGTCCCCTCATCTGTCCAATGGGGACAATCATCTTTGTTTTCTATCTCTCCAAGATTGCTGGGAGGATAAGCCGTGACGATGGCTGGAGAGGCTTTGTATACAGTCACATGCTGTACACATGCATGTTATTTTTATGGTGACCTCAAGGGGCTGCAGTGAAGACCACCGAAGCTGTAGAAGCAGACACTTTTCAAGCAATTAGAAGGAAACAAGGTGTGAAATTGAGAGATTGTCTGCAAAGCAGAAGCTTCGGAATTCAAATGTATTTTCTTTACTTTTTGGGCAGGTCAACTTCTTGGGCAGGGGGCCCTGGGAAGAATTGTTACTCTCCCACTTAGGCATCCATACAGAGAGTCGGTAGTCTGGTTCCCTGAGTGAGACAGGAGGCTGGGAAGGGGGCTCTGAGGCCTTCATCTTATCAGCCAAAGAGAGCCTTCAAGAGTGGCCATGTTGCTTGTCCATGGTCCTCCTACCCCCACCATGCTAGGTAAGTCCCCAAGTGGAGTCAGCTCCAAGGCCAACTCTCAGATATCCCCTCCACCCTCCCACCCCCTCAAGTAGAGAATGAAGACTAGTTGGCAGAAGGCTGAGAAAGGATCTATGAGCTTCCCTTCAACCCTAAGATTCTAGGATTCTCTGGCATCTACTGGCCCACTGTCCCCTGGGGGCCAACTGTCTGAGTTCCTGGGAGGTCAAGTGACTTGGCCAGGTAAACAGAGACTCAGCAAAGAGCAAGAACTAGAATCCACACAGCTTGTGCCAAGGACTGTTAAGCGCTGGGTTCCTGCCTTCAGCACAGCTGATGCCAGAGGAGAAGCCAGTACAGATTCAGAGGGGAGTCTTCTAGTCAGCAGGACAGCTATGGTGATTATGGATACAAACCTAACCTGCTGTGGAGCCCCTTCCCCCAGAAAATGTTTTTTCGGAGCCAAACCAGCTCTCCAGGGGCTCCTGGGGCCCCAGCAGTCTGCACTGTCTATTGGGAAGGAGGGGGCTGTTCAAATAATGGCAGCACAGTGTAACAGAGCCACTATGGAGCTCCCCTTGCTGGGAAACACAGCCAGTGGAAGGAAACACAAGGGAGGCTTCACCAGGGCAGGAAGCCTTTTGATGTCAGAGTTGGTTAGGGACAGAAAGGGACGAAAGCATCCCAGGTATGGGGAAGAGTCTGTACAAAGGTACATAGTCAAGGAAGCAGGGCCAATTAAGGAAACCTGAGTGATCTTTGTGTGGTTGGAAGAGGATGTGCGGGAGGCAAAGGTTGGCTGGGGCCGGCTTGGGGAAGGCCTTGAACGCGGACAGTTCTCGCCTCTATTCAGCCTTGGGAGCAGCCCGCAAAGCACATTCACAGATGCACACTGCCCAGAGAAGGAGAACTCGACCTTCCTCACCAGCACCCCGCCGGGCACCCCACCCCCACCCCCTGCGAGCCACTCAGCGCCCCTTCTACCTCTGAGCAAAGCGCCGGGGTCGGCCAGGGTCTCTGGTCTATTGCGAGCCGGGCAGCGGCGTTAAAGCGCTCGGCCCCGGCGGGGGCGGGAGGCGAGCTGGCCAGGAAAGTTAACTTGGCACAACTGGCGCATCAAAGTGGTGCAGCTGTGGCTCGCAAAGCCGGCGCCGCTTTCTTCTCGCCGCTCTCTTCTCCCCGATTAATCAGCGGCTACAGCACGGCGCTTTGATCCCCCAAATCAAACCTACCGTCTGATGGGTGACTTGATGTTATGCTAATCCGAGTTGATTGAGCTGAGATAATTACACTTCATCCAGGTTTCCTGGGAGTTCCGAATAAATATTGATGCACATCCCACCCCCGGCTCAGGTGTAGCGGAGAGCTTTTCGCTGGCAACAGTTTCGGCCAGCCCAAGAGCGCGCCCGCACTGCCTCCCGCAGCCCGCCTTCGCCCGCCTCCGCCCGCCTTCGCCGCGGCTCCGGCATGCGGCGAGAGAACTCGGCTGCCCCTGCCTCGCTGCGCTAGACCCGAGAGGCGCCCCGGGAGGTGCCAAAGTGCTAGAGCTTCGCAGTTTAGGGCCGCAATTGAGTCGTGGAGCCTCCTATCAGCTGTGTGATCTTGGACATGTCACTTAACCTCTGTGATCCCCAGGCAACCGATCTCTCAAGATTGCCGTGAAGATTAGATGAGATACTTGAGAATGGGCAGAAAAGCGTAATTCGGACTCCGCTTGGCCCTCAGCCTCGCAGGGCCGTCCGCACTGAGAGCAGGGAGCGTGGGGGGCTGGAAGAATACGCCACAATTCTCGCGTCCTGCCCGCTACTCTCCGCGCGCACAGGCCTCCTGCTGCAGACAGTAAAGAAATGAATAATAAAGCGAGCAAGCTTTTCAGTGGCGCCGCTCCTCCCCGCGGGCTAATTAGGTCGTGTTTGTAAAGCACTTCAAGACAAAACGCGCCCCAAGTGTTAATTATCATTAGCCCTGTCCCAAAGTGCTTCCGCTCAGCGCGGGAAGCGCCGTGTGCCCCCTCGCTAGGCTGGCCGCGGCAGCCTGGCCAGCACAGAGACCCCGGCCACCAAACACCCTCCGCCCCCACCCCTTCCGGGCTCCTGGTCCCTCTCCTGGCCCTCTGGAGGGACGCGAGGACAAGAATGGGGAAAGAGGGGCGAGCTACAAGATCCAACTAACTGTATGCAGGTTTATCCAACGCCACTCGGGGTAGAGGCGAGGGGATGTCCAGGAAGACGTCACCTGGGCGGCAGCCCCCATTTCAGAGGACTAGGGGTTCTCCGAGGGACCAGAAGAGAGGGGTCTCCAAGTACTGACGCTGGACTGACCTAAGCAGCTCCCCTTCTTAAATCTCGAAGGATTCGCTCCTGGAGGCCCCCAGAGCCACGCCCTCGTTTACCAGAGATCCTGTACCCAATCCTTTGGTGATACCCCAAGCCAGCGCCAAGGACCGTGGGAGCGCAGACCCGAGCTCAGAGCAGGTTCTGGGTTTCCCAGGCTCATTTCTAACAGATCTGAGCCTTGCTCCCAGAATGAAGCTGCCGTGGAAGTCATAAAGCCGAGACTGTTACAACTGGAAGAGATCTGATTATTGTCTAGTCTCTTCTCCCACCTTTATTAGAGATGATGAACAGAAATGTCTCCAGATCTCACAGCCAGTTGAAAGCAGAACTGAACCCTGGTCTCCAGACTCTTCCTCCAGTGCTCAGTGAACACACTTTGCTGCCTCTTGGAATAGCTACAACCCTTAGAACTCTTTCCAGTGAAAAACAACGAGTGATGTGCAGATTGGCTACAGTTTACAAAGTGCATTTGTATGCGTTATCTCCATAGGTCCTAAGGAACAACTGAGAATCAGAGATGTTAGGTAATTTGCCCAAGGTCACCCTGCTCGCTGGTTAGTGGCAACACTGGGACAGGAGCCCAGGGTGCTGTCTCCAGACCCTGTGAAGTACCCTCCAGCCCACTCTGTTAGAGTGACCAAGATATACTTTGTCGTTGTCATTGTTAGGTGCCGACGAGTTGGCTCCAACTCATGGTGACTTTACATATAACAGAATGAAACATTGCTGGATCCTGTACCATCTTCATGATGATTGATATTTTTGAGTCTATTGCTTTGGCTACTGTGTCAATCCATTTCATTGAGGGTTTCCCTCATTTTCCCTGACCATCTACTTTGCCAGCCATGATGCCCTTTTCTAGCAATTGGTCTTTCCTGATGACATGTCCACAGTAAGCAAGATGAAATCTCACCATCCTCGCTTCTAAGGAGCATTCTGGTTGTATTTCTTCTAAAACTGATTTGTTTGTTCTTCTGGAAGTCCACAGTAAAAGGAGTGTAATTCTTGGCTACACTGTTGCTTACTGCTGCTTCCTTGAAATTGGGCCTGGTGAGGAGTGGAGAACATTTGACCCACCCTAACCACCCTGTTAGTATCTGTCAGTGGAGACTTGTGTGTGCTATGATGCTGAACAGGTTTCAGCAGAGCTTCCAGACTAAGACAGACTAGGAAGAAAGGCCTGGAGATCTGCTTCCAAAAATCAGCCAATGAAAACTCTCTGGCTCACAATCCTCCAATCTGCAACCGATCACAGGGATGGCACAGGACCAGGCAGCATTTTGTTCTCTTGCACATGGGGTCGCCATGAGTCAGGGGCTGACTGGAAGGTGCTAACAGCAACAAGAAGACAGGAGTGGGAGTGAAAAGGGAGATGTTTGTCCACCAGCTGCTGGGTGAACCACCCTGCACAGCCTCAGGGCAGAGCTAATACAGGCTCCCTCTGAGCCCTTCTGCAGGGAGGAGGAGCACTTGGGTTGCAGACCCCTGAGACCTGCCATTTGTCGCCAGGTCAATGGGAGCCGGTGTGCTGCGATCAGGAGCTTTGGGGGCCTGACAGGGTTGCCTTATCCATTGGTCACAGTAGGCACAGAGCCCCCCCATCCCCCCTCCATTGCCATCAAGTTGACTCCAACTCATAGTGACCCTATAGGACAGAGGAGAACTGCCCTATAGGGCTTCCAAGGCTGTAATCTTTACAGAAGCAGGCTAGCCACATCTTTCTCCTGCAAAAAGGCTGGTGGGTTCGAACCACCAACCTTTCGGTTAGCAGCTTAGCTACTTAACCACTGCACCTCTGCGGTTCCTTGCACAGTGCCTAGGGCCCACAGTACTATTAGGGGCCCATAAAAACGTTCATTTCTTTTAAAATCAGAAGAAAATAAATGAGCTTTCAGAGAGAATAAAGTGTCTTAATATATAATATTAATATATTCGTCTTTATACCAATGTAGTCATAAAATAGAATTTTTAATATTTTTTTATGGAAGAAGCAGCCCACACAGGCAAAAGTGCCTAGGGCCCATGAAAGTTATAATGCAACCTGAGGCAGGAGAAGGAGAGAGCTGAAGAGAGTGGAAGGTGACTACCCTGGAGCCTAGGAGAATTCTTACAGGAAGCAACCCTTCCCCTGCCTTCCCGTGGCTGCAGAGCTGCTCCTGGCCCCTCACTGCCAGTGCCAGCCTCTGAATCTACCCAAGAGTTGTCACGGTGATCATGACTGGCACTGGAGCATCCCATGACTCCCCAGCAATGCTCCCTGAAGCGACCGTGGCCCTACAGGCGGGGCTCGAAATAGGCAGAAGGGTCATAAAGAGGACTGGATTCAGGAGTGCCAGAGTCGGGCTTCTGTGCCCTTGAATAATAATAAACAAGCGTAAATGAGACCCAGGTGAGCACACTGATTTTATAGTCAATATTTTGGGCCCTTTGATCCTGAGCTGGGTGTTCTTCGTTCTTCTCCAGAAGTGGAGAGGAAGAAGAGGAGGCGAAAGAGAAGGACAAGTACCACTCTGACCTGGCTCATTTCCCAAGGGCTCCCTCTCCCCGATTGCCCTACTGCTCCCTTCCCCCATTGCCCTGCAAGGTCCCTAACTTTGTGTGGTAAGCAGACCCACCTGTAGTCAGAGGCCGCGTTCACTAATCCAGAAATTAAAGTGCCCGAAGAAAACAGGCTAATCAAATTATACATTCCTAAGAACCATTTACAAGCCAGTACATTCTTTAATCTTAATTAGAAATCTGAGCAGCTCCCACCGTCTCTGTAATCAACATTTAAACAGCACTGACCCCCATGGCGCTAACCTTGAGAGCCACACACAGGTCGAGAAGAGAGTTGGGGGCTACCTCGTTGCTAGAGAAAGGGTGTCCACTGGGCTGCGGGCAAAGTTGAAGCATTTGGCTGCCCTTCGCCACCCCATGTCCTCTCCTCCCCAATGACACACATACTCAGAGTCTCAATCTATCTAATCCCCCTCCCCTCTCTCTACAAACCCAAGACCAGGTGTGGGACCCTGTATCTCTCACCTGACAATTATAATGCCTTTCTACCTGGCCCATTCCAAGACGCCTCAGAGCCTTCAGGACCCATTACACACACACACACACATAAATACATACACACATATATAGACATACACACAAACACATACACACACGCATATACACATATAAAATCCATTGCCATCAAGTCGATTCCTACCCATAACAACTCTATAGGGAAGAGTAGAACTGCCCCCATAGCGTTTCCAAGGAGCAGCTGATGAGTTCGAACTGCTGACCTTTTGATTCACAGCTGTAACACTTAACCACTGTGGCACCAGGGCTCCATGTAAACACATACATACACTCATACAGACACACACATACATACAGTCACGTATACATACACACATGCATATAACATACACACACATACATAAACACACAGATATACATACACGCATACTAACGTACAAATACATACACACCCACACAGAGCACTCTGCCCCAGGCTTGGTAATCTGGCCCCTGCCTACCTCTCTAGCCTTGTTCCTGACACTCTTCTCTTGCATATGATACTGAATATGACACTAACCCGCTGTCATCCCTTGCATAAATGAGCCACTTTAATCTTCTGAGTAATGGCACATACCATGTTAATGCATTCTTCTGGTTTTAACAACCTGGCCAGCTCCTATTTTAGCCTTTGAAACCTTGCAAAGAAAACATATGGCCACCCAAAGACTTGTAGAGGAAGGTTCATAGAGGCATTATTCATAATAGCCAAAAGCTGGAAATAACCCAGATGTCCATTAGTGGATGAATGAATAAACAAAACATGGTATATCCATACAATGAATGGAATACAATTCAGCAATAAGAAGGAACACACTACTGCTATATGCAACAAGAACGAACCTGAAAAGCATTATGCTAATTGAAAGAAGTCAGACGCACAAGACTATGTATTATATGATTCCATTACATGAAATTTCCAGACAAGGCAAAGCCATAGAGGCTGAAAGCAGACCAGTGGTTGCTTGGTGCTGGGGGTAGGATCAGTAATTGTCAGCAAATGAGCATGAGGGAACACTGTGGGGCTGATGACAGTGTTCTAAAACTGGATTGTGCCAAGAGTCACACAATGTATAAACTTACTAAAAACCATTGAACTGTACACTTACAATGGGTAATTTTTATTACATGAATATTATACCTCAGTAAAGCTGATTAATAAATGAATAGAGGGATGAATAGATAGATTTTTTTGATGAAACAAATATAGTACAAGGGTGACAGTAGAATTAAGTTGTGTGTGGGTATTCACTGCAAAACTCTTTCAACTTTTCTGTATGCTTGAAAATTTCCATAATCAAATGCTGGGAGATGCGGAACCTCTCTAGTGCCTCAGCTTTCTGAAGCCCTTCTTCTTTGTTCTCCCCTCACTCCGCACACCAACCCTGGAAAGAATTCATCATTCACTCCTCTTTGAAATTTTTGTTCAATTCTATACAGGTTCTTTCCTTGTGAGGAGTCCCTGGGTGGTGCAAATGCTTAATACACTTGGCTGCTAACCAAAATGTTGGAGACTCAAGTCCGCTCAGAGGTGTCTCGGAAGAAAGGCCTGGTGATTTGCTTCTGAAAAATCAGCCATTGAAAATCCTACGAAGCACAATTCTACTCTGACACACGCGGGGTGCCATGAGTTGGAATCATCCCACCAGCAACCGTTTTGAGGGCAGGAGGTTTAGGCAGCTATAGCAGATGAGAAGTTCTGATTCCTACCTCACTGTGCATCATGGAGCAAGAGCGGTGGATAGGAGGGGCTGAACCCAATCTCCTCCCAGTAGCCCAGAACGAAACCACCATCACACTACCCCATGGACAGAGAGAGAAATAGGCCTGGAGCAAGCAGATCGTTTCCCAATGAGTCTTATTATCCCCGCACCCACTGGGCAATCAGCATTCCCATTAGCCATCCAGCTTTGCTAAGGTAGCTGGTGTCTTCACCACTGTTGCTGTATGGCAGCAGCCCACTCCCTGCCAGGAGGAAGGGAAACATCAAGTTCCCATGTGAGATTCCACTGAAGAAACCATGAACTACTCATCCCTCCCCAGCTCCACCCCTTCCCCCATCTTTCCTGGTCTAGACTTGTTCTACAAATGACAGAGTCTCCCATCACACCTTCTTCTCCCTGGAACCACTGAGCTCTGGTTCTCTCTCTCCTTCACTTGCCCTCCTCAAAGAGGGGTATGCCCTGGCTCCTCTACTTCCTCACCACCTGTTTGCCTCTTAACCCTTTGCAGCCTGGTTTCATCCCAACAACGTTATTAAAGTGGCTGAGGCCACCAATGACCTCCCAGTGACCACATCTAAGGCCTGTTCTCAGTCTTCATCCCCTTTGACTCCTGAGCAGCGTTTCACACAATTGGCAACCCACATCTTATTCAGTTCAATTCAGGGTATCAAACCCTTGCTTCATGCAAAGCACTCTAGTCCTCGACTTCAGCAATACCGCACTGCTGCTTTCTGGTCTCCCTACCTCTCTGACCATTTCCTACCATCTCCTCCCACTGACTTCTTTATCCCCTTGAGCCCCACTGTAAGAGTTCTCATTGCACTATCTCCAGTCCTGCTCTCTCACCACCACCTCTCTCAGTGGCCTTGTTCTTATGTGAAGATGACTCATATCCAAATCCCCACCCCCATCAACTCTGGAAAAAGCTCCAGCCTCCCTTCTTGAGGTTTCTTATGAAGGCTTCTCTCTGGTTATGCTACAATAGCTCAGGACCCAAAAGTCATTGTCTTTTCCCCACCTGACTCAATGTCTCTTTACTTCCCAGTTTCTCAGAATGCCATCCACATCTCCCATGCAACCAAATTTGAAACCCTAGGGTTCCTCATAATACCTTACTCTCCCTGGTTCTTCCCATTTAGTCAGGGGTCAGTTTTCAGATTTTTACAATTCTGATTGTTGTCATGCCAGGATGTAAACAGACACTAGTGGCTCCCCGTTTATCTATTCAATAAAGTTCAAACCCCTCAGCCTGGCATCCAAGGCCCTCTAGGATCTTCCCCCAGCCCATCCTTTCAGCTTTGTGTACTGGTACTCTTCTCTGGGTACTTCCACTGCTTTCCTCATGCCACTTTCTCTTCCTGCAATGCTGTCTCTCCCCCAACCCAATTTGGCCATTCTTTGCTTCCTGGCTCAAGTATTAGTTCCTTCCATGGAACAGACAGAACCGTGTGCTTTATTGCTGAGAAGGCTGGATTGGCCAGCATGGTTTGGATCTACATCTACAGTTGAGCGCAAATTGAACTTCACACTCAGAACTGCAAGTCTTTTCCCTGCCAGGGAAGACTTTGCCCCATTGAGGAGGAGAGGCATGCAGGCTCCTTGTGGGCAGGGCAGCCTTGAAAGGAGAGAGAGTAAAGGTGCCCAGTCTACTCTTTTGCAGGCTCCTTTTCCTATCTGATTGTCTTGGATTGAACTGTGTCCCCCAAAAATATCTGTCAACTTAGCTAGGCCATGATTCACACTATTGTGTTATTGTCCGCCATTTTATGATCTGATGTGATTTTCCTATGTGTTGTAAATCCTGCCCTATGATGTTAACGAGGCAGGACTCAATCTACAAGATTAGGTTGTATCTTGAGTCAATATCTTTTGAGATATAAAACAGAAGCAAGCAGAAAGACATGGGGGACCTCATACCACCAAGAAAGTAGTGCCAGGAGCAGAGCACATCTTTTGGACTCTGGATCCCTGCACTGAGAAGCTCCTAGACCAGGGGAAGATTGATGACAAGAACCTTCCTCCAGAACTGACAGAGAAAGAAAGCCTTCCCCTAGAGTTGGTGCCCTGAATTTGGACTTCTAGCCTCCTAAACTGTGAGAGAATAAATTTCTCTTTGTTAAAGCCATCCACTTGCGGTATTTCTGTTATAGCAGCACTAGATGACTAAGACACTGATCAACCCGGTAATCCCTCCTCCTCCCTTTGGAGAGAGGTAGGGATTGAGGGCATGAAGGGAAACGCAGAAGCAACTCTTACCACTGTCTCCAAAGGGGCTGGAGTTCCTATAGAATGGGCCAAGGTAAAACGCTGACAGAGGGAGACAACGCTTCCTCTCACATTGCCATATGCTCATTCTAAGGCAGGGAGCCAAAGCTGCACACACATGTCAGTTTCTATGGTTCCAGGTCCACAAACAGCTCCCTTGTGAGGGCCATGTTAGCTCTGTGTGTATTATCAACAGCAGCATCCTTGATGTGCAAGCTTGGTTGCCCTGTGCCATTTCTGTGCAGATGTGACTATGGCTCAAAGCCTTTCCTCCCGTTCGTAAGAGCATACTTCTAGCACCCTTCTCCAGTTTCCGGAAGGAGGTGGTTAGCACCAGTGATTCCAGAGCTGGCTTGAGCCCCAATTTCTAGCCCAGCATCCAAGGGATCCAGTCTCAGATGGTGGTTCAGGGGAAAAACCAAGAAAAATGAGTTCCTGAATTTCTGCCCTGACCTCCTTTCCGCTTTAAATAAATAAATAAAAACTTCTTAAAGGATTAGGTATCCATTGGAGGTACTTTTTTTTTTTTTTTTTTTTAATTTCTAGTTAATAAGTTCATCAAGGCACTTTTTAGAGCTTTTCTTTTTAGTGCTCTCAGTTAACGCCCCAGAAGTCTGGTTCTTCAGCTGGATCATCAAATCCTTTCTCCCCCCAATTGCAAGTCTTATCTCAGTGTGGTTGCGCTCTGTCCCTATGGCTCTCTGGTGGAATTTCATGGCTCATGCTGACTCGACCTCCACCCCTAGCCCTAAGTCCAGCATTTAGGCAGTCACAGTGAAAACAGATCCTCGTACAAATGGCATTAATCTGCGATGCAGCAGGGCACTGCATGTTAGGCCCAAATTCCAAAGGGTGGCTCCCCAAATGTTACCCTTAACTATGCTTTTATCAGCTGGAAGCACAGGAAGGTCAACCCATTATCAGAAATAAATCTTCTCATCAGACAATCAAGCACAAACACAGTCATGAGGATGGCGCAAAACAGTCCTCTACTTTTCTCCATACCATGTCCCCCTTGCCTGCATCTGGGGATCCACCCTGCTGCTCGCTCATCCCCTCTCAGACTTGAGGCCTCTCTTTTTCCCTCACAGGGTCCAGCTGCTTCTTCACCTGGCCTCTAGCTCAAGTACTCTAGCAATAGGTGCCATCCCATTTTGCCCTTCAAAAGGGGATTTGGGTCCTGTAGGTCTTGCATTTAGGACAAGGGAACTAGCCTCAGAGCTACAATCCCCAGGAAGATAGACCTTCTCCAGCTCAGTGGTTCTCAGCCGTCACTATGCCTCAAAATCATCAAGGCAGCTTTTTAAGGATAAAGCTGCCTGGGATCCACCCCGAGAGACTTTGACCTGGTGGACCTGGGGCAGAGTCCAGGCATTACCTGGACTCCCCAGGTGATTCTAAAGTGAACCAGGGTTGAGAACCACTGCACCAATATTGACCACCATTCCTGGCATAGCTGAAATGCACTATTATTGCCAACAGAGTCTTTTGTCACTTTTCTCCTTACCCAACACCCTCTTCTACTCTCCTTGCTGGATATAGGGCACCAGGACAGAGACAGGTGCCCGCTCCGGGAAAGGGGTCTAGGTGGATAATTAAGCACCCCCCCATTTCAAACAGATGTGCTGACCTGGGGCTGCGTGGCAGGAGCCAGTGGGGGAAGCTGGGGTAGGTGCTGCCCATCTCTCAGTGGGAGACAGTAAATAGCACAAGGCAGTGTGGCAATGAGGATGGCAGAAAGGAGGTCACTACTGCCAGCACTCCCTTCCCCCATGCCTCTTCCCCCATTAGAATCTGGTCAAGGAGACACCACTAGTTTGAGGATTTCAGCCCAGCTGGAGGGCTGCTTCTCTGTAACCTTTGCCAGGATTCCTGGAATTGGAAGATGAAACTGGAAGATGAGTTTAGAACAAAAGGCCAAGGGAGCAAGTCTGGTAGCTAGACTCTCACTCCTCAGAGCTCCTCCAGTCCCCAAAGTGGCTCGGATTGTCCTTGATCCCAGGAGCTAAGGACATTCTGTTAGAGGGTACTCAGGCCAGCAGCCTTGCCAGGGGCCCCTGTGTCCTGGGAGAGAGGACACAGCTCAAGTCTGTCTTCCTTAGGGCCAGCTCAGGGGTCCTCACCCATCCTCTCACTCACTTCTTTGGTCCCCAGCATCACAATCTGGCTCTGGGATCCTGCAAATGCAGTTTCTTCTCAGTTATCTGCTAATGGGCTCTGACCCAGGGCTGTAGGGAGAAGAGGTGCTAATGTGGAAGGGAGCTGTGCGTGAGACATATCTACTTCTGTCTAGGGACCAAGGTTACATACAGATGCTTGGGGTGTGTTTCTTGGGGTAATGGTAGCCTCAGAGCCATGCTGCTTTTCTTTAGAGCATTTTTCATTCTAGTACCCCAAGTGATTCTCCCAAGAAGGCCCTGAGGTACAAATTAGCTCCATTCTACAGATAAGGAAACAAGAAGCGAAGCAGCTCTCCAAGTTAATGTCAGGGTTAGTATGAGAGTCTGAACCTCTTGACTCCACCGCCACACCTCCCTTCATCTTTTCCCAGGAGCACTCTACACGGCAAAAAAAGAATGCCAACACCCAGTCCAGGAGGATGTTTTTCCAGGGGCATCTCCCCCGCCAAAACACACACACAACATGCATAGCCCCAACCCTAAAGCCCCAAGCCCTCTCCCCCAAAACCCACCATGCCCAGGAGACAAAAGTCTGGGTCTTTTTGTGAGGCTTCAGTCAACATCAGAGGCCATTCTTCTCCTCCCCCACCAGTGGGAGCGGTCACTGTGGCTTCTGTAAGCCTCCAGCCAGCTCGAGTGTCACCTCCTCTGGGAAGCCCTCCCTGCCTTCCAGCACCCTCCTCTCTGCTCCCACAGCCCTGCATTCATGCATGTCAACACATTACATTTTTTTCTCCAATTGTTTGTTTATAAGTCTGCCTCATCTACAGACGATGAGGTCATCTGAAGTAAAATATTGTCTTGGACATCCTAGTGACCCCTAAAAGACAGGCCAGAAATTATCCCAAATCAGGCCCAGCTGGGGTCCCTGGCAGCTCTCCTGGAGCCTTGGCCCTGGACCTGGGCATCTCCCTGGAGAGTTCAGGATCCAGAAGCTTTCCAATGGGGAGGATGAGGGACCTCTCGTTCTACCTTGCAGCTCCTGTCCATAGCTGACCACACCACCCAAAAACAGAAGTTCCCAAGCTGAGCCTGTTGGATCTCAGGACTAAGGGACAGCATGGGGAGGCAAGACATCATCCCCCAGGGCCAGCCAGATGGCCATCTCCTGTCAAAGATCAGGTAAATGGCCAGTTGAAGACGAAGGAAGAGGGTCCTCGTGGGCACTGTATGCTAACGGGGTAGCAGCTGGTGCATGGTCAGAAATCTGCATCGACAGAGAGTCAGCTTCTGCCCATGTGTCTGCCCAGAGGTATCAGCGACTGAGCCACCCCGAGAGGTCTAGGGCAGGCTCTGCTTCTAGGTAAAGATAAACCAGTTACTGTTGAGTCCATTCCAACTCATGGCACGCCCAGGTGTGTCAGAGTAGAACTGTGCTTCATAGGGTTTTCAGTGGCTGATTTTTCAGAAAGAGATCACCAGGCCTTTCTTTTGAGATGCCTCTGCGTGAACTTGAAGCCCCAACCTTTCAGTTAGCAGCTGAGCACATTAACCATTTGCACCACCCAGGAACTCCTAGGTGAGGATAGGGACTGCCTACTGGCAGAGTGGCCTGTGGATCAAAGATGCTCAATTCATGCAAGCTGAATGAATGAATGAATGAATGAACCCTTATCCTCACCTGTGGCCCAGGCTGGGTGCCCCTGCAGGGTTCCAGAACTCAGAGAAAGGAGACTCAACCCTTGGACTGCACAGAGGCTGCCTTCTCGCCGCTGCAGCTTATTGGGAAATCAATAAGGGCCCCGCCTGGGCAGCCTGACAAGCTGTATACAGGCCTTCTGCAAACACAATCATCTCCTCAGTTATTAATGGGCCCCGCTCACTGCCTCTTCATTAGTGCTCAAATATCAACAGAAAACCATTTACTTACCATAGGCTCCTGCTCGCACCGAGCAAATTTGGACAGGGCTAGTCAAACAGGGAGCTTGTTGTTAGGCTAATGACAGAGCCCAGAGTAAAGTTTAGCGCAGCAGAAGCAGGCTGGGAGGGCAGCAGACTGTGCCTGCCCCCAGGGGCTGCCCAGCCTGAGCTGGGCAGGGGAGGGGTGCAGTGCCAGGGAGAGTGGATGTCCTGGGCCCCAGGCCACGCCTCCACATGTGTGTTCCTACACGAGCTGTGCTGAGCCCTTCACACCTTGTGTTCAGCCACCGTCTCTTCACATCTTCCCATCATTCCTGGGAACTAGGCCTGGCCAGAACCGTAAGCCAATGTGGAGCAGAGGCTGAGGATATGAGCTAGACAGAGCTCGGATTCAAATCCCAGCACTAGCTAGCTGTGTGGCTAGGTACAAAGTATTTGGCCTAAACTTCAGTTTTCAGATCTGTAAAATGGCAGTTATAATCGTCCTCCTCTCACTGAGAGGCTTTGAAGAGGAAATGAGATGATGCACAGCACATAGAGGTGCTTACTACCTAGGCTTCTCATTTGGAGATGACAGAACTGAGGCTTGGCAGAGATTGAGACTCTTGCCCAGGAGTGTGTGTCGAGCAAGCGGCAGAGCCAGACTAGAACCATGACTTCCAACTTCAGGCTCACGGTGCTATCCCAAAGCACCTTTCCAATACTCTCTGCTATGGGTGCGCACCTCATGAGCCCAGCCTGCCCCAAGACCAGCATCCCACCCCTGGGTGGCCGGAGCTGTCCTGAGCCCTCAGCGTAAACCAGCCCAGTGTCTGACATGCCCCTGGGAGGCCCCTCCCTCACCCTCCTCCACATGCTCTGGCATCTGTTCCCAGTATCTCTAATGGAATGCAGACTGAGGGGGGACCTCGGGGGTTCAACTTTTTCATCCTTACCCGCAGCCCTGGCCTCCCAGAAAATATTATCTCTTCCTGGGGGTCTTCCCATAACAATCTATCTGGGCCCTGACAGGGAAAAATCTCATAAGCCTTATGTCCCTCTGCCCAGTGGTCCAGGCTTGGGGAAGGCTCCCTACCAATAGTTGGCTCTCGGCCAGTCAGGCCGCGCTGGTACTTGGGCTTACCCACTTAATGTCTTCTCCTAGGGGAGTCAGAGGCTCTCAAGCTGAGCCCAAGAGTCACCAGAAAGACCAGCCTCTGGTGGCCGCAAAATCAGAAGGGACAAGAGGAGTGGGCAAGGAGTGGAAAATTTTATTATTGGAGCTTCACCTTTCACCTTTCTGCCAGGCCTCTCATCATGTGCCTGCTGCAAACCGTTGCCAAGCATCTAGGGGGTAGCATGGCACCCCCATGCTAGGCTGTGGGGATGCCAAGGTGATTAGGACGCAAGCCTCGTCTGTGAGAGGTTTGGGTCTTTTACACGGGATCCACAAGCAAACACAACCACTGTGGTCAGAGCTAGGAGGCCCATAGAAGGGCCCCAGGAGCATGACAAAGGAGAACTTGGTCTGTCTTGAGAGTCAAGGAAGATTTCATAGAGCTTGAATATTCAAGCACAGGCTGGAAGGATAAGAATGGTTTTCTAGCCCAGGCAGAGGAGGAGGCCTTCCAGGCCATGACAGAAGCATATGTGGACAGGGAGATATGAAAAGACACAACACAATTGGAAGATAGTCATGCTTAGGAGAGGAAGAAGAGGATGAAGCTGAAGAGGGAAAATGGGATCAGTTCTTGATGGTCCTTGTATCTGTCCCATAACCAGTAGATGCGGGAAGCTAACAGTGCTAATTCAGTGCTAATTCTATTTGAATGCTTCCCGTGACAAGGAACTCACTCCCCCATAAGCCAATCCGTTCTGTGTCACAGTTCCTTAGGACTGAAGCACTGTCCCTGCTCCCCCAAAACCTAAAGCAGCCCTGGGGCAGTACAAAGAAACAAGTCATTAATTCACTCATTCTTCAAAGCATTTACTGAGTGCTTACTGTATGTCTGTAGTGTATATACGCAAGTGAACAAGAAAGACGATCCCTATGTCCATCAACAGATGAATGGATTAACAAAACGTGGCATATACATGCACTGAAATATTGTTCAGCCGTAAAGAGAAATGAAGATCTGATACATGCTACCACATGGATAAACCTTGAAAATATTATGCTGAGTGAAATAAGTCAGTCACAAAAGGACAAATAGTGTATAATCCCACTGATGTGAGATACCTAGAATAGACAAATGCATAGAACAAGAAAGTAGATCGGTGGTTATCAAGGGCTGGGAGGAAAGGAGGAAGTAGGGAGTTATTGCTTAAGGGGTACAAAGTTTTGTTTGGGATGTTGAAAAAGTTTTGCAAATAAATAGCGATATGGTTGCTTTTTAAAAAGAAAAAAATGATCCCTGCTCTTGAGGAGCTTAATCTGGAGGGGGTGGGAGGACAATATACATATAGATAATCATATAAGCAAGGTCATTTCCACTAGAGACAAGTGCCATAAAGGAAAGGGGGCTTGTGGTAAAATGGAAAGTACTTGCAGAGAGGTGGGGAGCTATTCAGGTTGCCATGGTCAGAGGTCCATCTGCAGAGGAGACATTTGAACTGGAGATGAAGGAAAGGGAGGAACAGGAGGATTCTGGGTTTGGGGCTTGACAACTGGGGGTGTGGTGGTGCCCCTGACTGAAATGGGGAAGACTGGCGGGTGGGAATGAGCGAGGGGTCAATTGCACCCACACTCCAGGCAGACCACCTACTAAACGTGCCATGAGCTGTGCAGCCTCACACATGCCCAGACACTAACGGGTGTCCGCCAGCACACATGGGTGCACCCGCTGTTGTGCACACCTGCTCACTCCTCTTTTCAGTGCACACACTCACACACTCACACGTCATACACGTGGTCTTGCTCTCCACACGAACGTACTTGCAAGGCACACGTGTTCTGGGCCCGACCCCCAGGACGTTCCATCCTCATAGCCACAAAGGATTCTGTTGCACAGAACACAGATGTGCACTTTGGTTTCCTCCCGTGTCCTCCTTTGCTCGCACACCTTGCTGTGCTCACTAGTCCATCTGTTTTCCTAACCTCGGCTAATGTGTATGTGACTGGTCTGTGTTTCTCCCCCAGGGAGAAAGAAATTCTGATGCCCGAGTCATTTGAATCTGTGGCACTGAAAGGTCTCCTGACCAGAAAGAACAAGAAAATGTCACTGGCTGATGGGAACAAACTGAATGCAAAATGCCACCTTCTAATGATTGCACCTTTTGCTGCAGCTGCCAGCAAAAAGACACTTGGCTCTTTCCAGGGGCCAGACTCTGATCAAACAGTTTTGTGCTTCCTTCTGCTTCCCCATTCCCCGCAGAATAGGGTGCATGGCCCCTCCTCTGGCTCTTCGGGCCGGTCTTGGGTTCTAGCCCCAGCCCGTGCTCCCTCCTGAGCAAATGGGACAGTGGGCATGGGCAGGGCCTTTGTAGCCATGGGGCTGGGTTCCTCCACCCCGAGGCAGTGATTGGGGTGAGGACTTGGGACCTTGGGTTAGGAGACCTCTTTAGGGCTCTCATAGCACCCAATGCCTGCTCTATCACCGCACCTCCTCCATATAGGAATCTCCTCTTTGCTTTCTCTCTCCCCTACCAGACTCTAAGCTGTACGAGGGGAGGGATCATGTCCGTCTTGTTCACCACTGTGTCCCTGGAATCTGGCACAGGGCCTGGCACGCCATAAGCAGTCAGTAATATTTATTGAGTGGATGAAGAGGAATAGAAGGAAGGAAGGAAAGACCCGTGTCCCCCTTATACAGGGCAAAGGAGAACATGTCTGCCTTTACTCAGACTGCTCTGGTCCAAAGGGGCCCCCAGAGTGCAACCAGTCCCTCTCTCTTTCCAAACCATCCCTTGTGGTCATTCCCATCCTTAAGCATCTTCAGAGGCCACCATCCCCCTGGGCGAGAAGCATCAGCATCTCACACAGTCTCCCACCCTTACCTCATCTCTCATCACAGCACCCCCATCAACACACTCTTCAGTCCACCCTCACTGGGCTTGTCATTTCCTGCACTGTCCTCACACCTTCATGCATCTGTCCTTTCCCATGCAGGGCTGTCTGCCTGGAAGGCCCTTTTCCCTCTTCACCGTTTGAAATCCGGTTTCTCTTTCAATCCCCGTTCTGAGGACGTCTCCTGTGGCAGACAGAATTCTAACACAGCCTCCCAAGATTCCCTGCCCCTCGTTATTCAAACACTAATCTAGGTACTACTGTAAAGGGATTTTACAAATGTATTTTAAGTCCCGGGTGGGCCTGACCTAATCACATGAGCACTTTAAGAGTACAGTTTTCTCCCACTGGTCACAGAAGGGATGTCAGAGAGACTCGAAGCACAAGAAGGATTTGACATGCCGTTGCTGGCTGGAAGATGGAGGCGGCTGTGTAGAAAGGACGTGGGGGCGGCCTCTAGGAGCTGAGAGTGACCCCCAGCCAACAGCCAGCTTGAAAATGAGGACTTCCCATCCTACACGCACCAACAACCTGAATGAGCTTAGAATGGATTTTTTCCCAGAGCTTCCAGACAAAAACCCAACCTGGCCACTACCTTGATTTTAGCCTTGTGATACTCTGAGCTGTGCTGGACTTCTGACCTGCAGAACTTGGCGATAATAAATAGGTGGTGCTTTCAACAGCTACAATTGTGGCGATTTGTTGTACAGCTATAGAGAAGGGATACAATTCTTCTCTGAAGCCTTTACTGATCCCCTCTGCTCGAGCTCATGACCTTATCCTTCAGGTGCCCACAGCACTCTGTCCTCTGTTGAAGCACAAACTTGAGCATTAGGGTGTGTGCTCATGTCTGAGTGGGCAAGCAGAGTGTGGAGGTTCCTTGAGAGTGGGAACCAGAATGTATTCATCGCTGGTTCGCCATCATGCCTATTATGGTAATAGTTAATACAAATAATTGTTATCATTTATCCATTTGTTAAGCACCTATCGTGCACTATAATAAGCCCTTATTTCATACAAGCCTCACAAAAATTACCTATGTGGTAATATTCATAACAAAATAATAACTATAATTTACAGCTTGCTAGGGCCTGTGTGGAGCAAATAGTTAACCAACCAAAAGGTTGGTAGTTCGTGTCCACTCAGAAGCACCTTGGAAGAAAGACCCAGGGATCTACTTCCAAAAAATCGGCCACTGAAAATTCTACTCTGACACACGTGGGGTCGCCATGAGTCAGAAGTGACTCAGTGGTAACTGGTACTGGTACACCATGCTGAGTGTTTTATATGCATTTTCTCATTTAAATCTCACAGCCTTATAAGGTTATATATATATATATATATATATATATATATATATATATATGTATATGATCTCATTTTACAGATGATGAAGCAAATTCAGGGAATTAAAAAAAATAACTTGCACAAGGTCACACAGCTAGTAAATGGCAAAACTATGTTCTTAACTACTAGGGTGAATTCCATTGGAACCAGGAGAGCAAGGCTTTGTGGATGGATTTTGTGGACTTCACTCAAACATTGTCATTGCTGGAAGAAACATTGGCACTTACCTTTGGAAACTGGGCAGAAGAAAGGCCTGGTGATCTACTTCCATAAAGATTATAGCCAAGAAAACTGTATGGAACAGTTCTACTCTGATACGTACGGGGTCACCATGAGTTTAAATCAACTCAATGGCAACAAACAACGACATCAGTGAGGAAGGGAGGAGGGCATTTCAGGGTGACATCAAGGTCAGAGGGACCCAGTAGTGTTGGGAGAACAAATGAGGACATGACCAATCCAGGGCCTGAGAGCTGCCTCCAGGCCTGTAGCTGATCACAGTCCTGGCAAACACCCCATTCCCTGAAATGATAGGAGGCCAAGGAACATAACATCCTTAACACAAGAAACATAACATCCCTGAAGGAACCCAGATCCAAACGATAACATCTGGACATTTTGGATTTGAGGGAACAGGGGTGTTGCTTGACAAACCCACATTAACTGCTCTATATAATCTCTAGAGCTTGGGGCTCAGAGCTCTACCAGTCTTGCTGCTGCCCAGGGCCTCGCCTTGTATGTAAGTTTTCCCCATAATAAATCTTAGGCTGCTTATTCAACCTGGAGTGCTCTGGCTCTTTCTTCAGTCTGTCCCTACCTTCTGCATACAGTGACCATTTTTTTTATTTCCCCCAGGAAACTCCCCTGCCCACCTCTGCCATGTGACAAGCAGTTTCAAACTGGGTGGGGAAATTAAGGAGAGGCCACTTGTGGGACCAGGACCTCCCAGCCTCGAGCCTCCTGCTGCAATCAGAGTAGCTCCACTTTTAACCATTTTCTATGTTAGAGTTTCAAATAAGACTTCATTTTGAAAGGGAGTTCCACTGCTAAAAACATAGTCTGAAAACAATTAATCTGTTCCAAGCCCTTCTTCTATAAAGAAGGCTCAGAGAGGTGAAGCCACTTGCCTAAGTTCACACAGCTTTTCTGTGGTCAAGCCAAGACTAGCCCAAAGGTTTTTTTCATATCTCCATTTGGGTCTCTGGGAAGATCTCATATTGGACAACCAAGACCTTTAAATTCTATGGGGTTCTACTGTTGGCTTTGAAGTTGCCCTGAGGCCAAGAAGATGGACAGGCAAAAGAAGACCCTAGGCAGGGAGAATAAGCACTAGCCTGGGAGTCAGTCCAAGTCTTTACAGGACTCTGCTTCTACCCAGCTGTGTGACATAAGTCAAGTCACTTGTCTTTCTTGGGCCCCAGTGTCCCCATCTATAAAATGAGGGTGTAACTAGGTATCGCCATATTTTTTCCAGCATAGATGTTGTGTGAGTCTGTAGTTCTGTGATCACAGAAAGCCTGGCAAGGAAGTAACTCAGCCCCACAGCAGTGACTCAGCACTTCCTTCTAGCTCTTTCTCCCTGCCTCCCATGGCACCCCACCCCCACTAAAAAATGATGAGAAACATTAAAATACAAAGCAGCTTCAGACGGGGAAACTGGAGTGAAGGTGCAAAGACCGTGAGGCAGGAGGTGTCAGCGCCAGAGGAAGTAATTTAATAAGGGCCCGCTTGGAAATTCTATCACCCCAAATAATATAATAAACCCTAATTTACTCACATTTATCTCCCAGAGTTTTTTGGGGGGAAGCATAATCTTGCGTGCTCTACAGTGATGGATTAGCGCAATGGAAACTCCACTGGGAAATAAAAAAATACATCTTGTAGTTTTTGACATGTTATTATTCAGTGTTATCTCGGATGCCTCATTCCAGGCCCATTACTCATGTTCACTTTTTTTTTTTTTTTTTCTGTTTTTCTCCCCTCCCCTTCTTAAAACTCAGAGCCAGAAGCCAGGATGCCAGCACATGGTGTGACTCTGCCTGACCACAGCTTGGTGTTGGCATTTTCCAACTTGGACGAGGGGTGGTAGGAGAGAGTAGTAGTCCTTCAGGAGGACTCCTCAGGGAATGATGGACATTGCCTGTAGTCTATGGTGAGGGGCCACATCCCTTCTCCCGCTTTGGTCCAGCCTGGAATCCTAGAGCCGCGCCCACTCTGCCCACTGGAGCCCCCCTGGCCCTGAAGTCTGGAGGGATACGGGAGCCCTCTTCTCTCTGCTGACCACCAGGGCTGGCCTCAAAATGGTTCAGCTGGAGGTCTACTAAGGGACTTGGGACGGGAAACTATCTCAAGCAAGAGAGGGGATTTTATTGGCAGGATGCGAGAATATTTCTTGGAACGTGAGGGTAAAGAAGATAGCTAGGCCTCGAAAGGAAGTAGAGGGTCAGGAACCGGGGTTGCTTTCTGTGTCTTTCTGGGACCTTGCATTCATTCTCTCTGTGTCTCTGCCTCTCTCTCTCTCTCTCTCTCTATCTCTCTGCATCTATTTCTAGTGTCTCTCCCTAAAGACTGGCTTTCATTGCACATAGTACCAGATGGGCTGCCCAGGTTCCTGGTTCTACACAGTCTCCCAGGTCCAGCATCCCACTGACTGTGTCCCAACTCCCCATTTCTAGGAGCAAGCCTCTGTATGGCCCAGGTTGTTGCAGGAATCCACCCCTGATTCAGGCGGCTCTGGAGATGGAGTGAGGGGTGGGGCAAAGTTGAGGTCATGTGGCATTTTCATGGCTTCAGTGGTAGAGGACGATGAATAAGGAAGACCAAAGAAGAACTGACATCTTTGAATTGTGGTGTTGGCGAAGAATATTGAATGTACCATAGACTGCCTAAAGAATGAACAAATCTGTCTTGGAAGAGGTACAAACAGAATGCTCCTTAGAAGCAAGGATGGCGAGACTACATCTCACATACTTTGGACATGTTATCAGGCGGGATCAGTCCCTGGAGAAGGACATCATGCTTGGGGAGGGTCAGTGAAAAAGAGATAGATTGACACAGTGGCTGCAACAATGAGCTCAAGCATAACAATGATTGTGAGGATGGTGCGGGACAGGGCAGTGTTTCGTTCTGTTGTACACAGGGTCACTATGAGTCGGAACCAACGCGATGGCACCTAACAACAACAAGTGGTAGAGGGCAGTTCTCCAAGAAGGAGGTGCAGGCCAGGCAGGCACTCTAGGAGGTGACTGCTATTACCGAATTTTTCTAAAGCTCAGTCTCCTTATCTTAAAATGGGGATGGTGATAGAAGGAAATGAGATCATGGAAGTAAAAGTGCTTTGTAAAGAGCATCGTGTGCTGTGTGGTTAGCCCCACTTAGGCCCTCCCAATTCTCACTGGAAGGCCTTTCCTGCTCTTCCCCTCCAAGAAGAGGCAGACAGACCTCTGGTCCTAAGCAAGGCTAGCCACAGGGGAGAGCAACGCCAACCACCTGCGTGGTTGGTGCTGCTTCTCCAGCCTCCTGAAGGCAGCATCTGAAAACCCGCTCTCCCCTGGAGAGGGAAGAAAAAGGTAAGGCCCATAGCACCCTGGGAGATGCCATGCATAATTGCTAATAAGCAGGCGTGACCAAGTCTTAACAATAATTAAAGTTACCAACTGAGAACTTGTCCATTTTGGGGTCTAATAGTTTTTCAGCACATTTAACATGAAAGGGGTAATCATCTCGCACGCGCCGATGCCCACACTGCAGTCCTGTCTTTTGCCTGCTGATGGCAGGGAACTGCAGGCAGAGACCCGCAGAACCTGGGAAGTCTCCTCCCCTATCCCAGGGTTCTGGGCCCCAAGCCCCATCAGACCACCCCCTGCAAGCCGTGGTGCTGCCTGAAGAAACTGGCCTCAGCCTGGAAGGGATAGCCCTATGAGGGCCTCCCTTACATCTGCAGAGGTCTGAAAGAGGTCACCCTTCCACATATCCCCTTGCCACCTCTCCTCCACTGACAATCCTCTGAGGAAGGGTTTGTCACTGCCCCTCATCACTGCCTGCCCCGTAGACCTCTTCCCTCACAGAGCAGGACAGGTCCTGGACGGTAATGGTAAACAGTCTTCTCTGTAACTCTATGTTCTGTGTTAGGCCATTCATGTATTTCCTCTCTTATTGCTCACAATTTGTGGAGTAAGTAGATTTTGTTATCCCCATTCTCCAGCTGAGGAAATGTAGGCTTGGAAAAGCTGACTAATTTGCTCAAGATCACACAGTTATGAAAGGAGGTACCAATATTCCAACACCTGTGCCCTTTACAGAAACCTTCCCAAATGCATTGGCCTAACACCCGCTGGTCTGACTCTTCATTTAACCTGGGGAAGTGGGTCTAGGCCCTAGGAGCAGGGGCTGCTGGAACTGCTGGCTTTATCTGAGGGGCAGCAGAAGTGGTTCTTGACCTACAATTAGGAGACTTGGGTCCACAAGTCACAGTTCATCTCCTACAAACTATCAATTTGGGTAAGTTGTTTAACTCTCCCTGTACTTCTATCTTCTCATCTGAGAAATGGAAAGAACATTTTCTACTTCACAGGATTGTTCAAACCAAAAAAACCAAACCTGTTGCCATCGAGTCCATTCCAACTCATGGCGACCTCAAGTGTTAGGAGGCATCACAGTTCTTAGCAAGCTAGAAATCATCGTTACCATCATTATGGCCGTCATCATACTTGGCCTTTGGATGCTGCCCTGTGATAACCAGCTGACACTGTGTGTGATAAACATGCAGGTAGGCACTTACTACATCTCTCTGTCTTCTGGTATCTGCTTGGATGTGTGTGTCTTTGTGTGACCCCCTCTTGTCGATAGTTTTCCATCCCACACCAACCTCCAGCACCGGTGCCCACCAGAGGCAAGATATGAGGCTTATCTTCAATAGGCCCTCCCCACCCGCTCCTGGCCCTGCCATGCTTCTCCCAAGATGCCACGGGGCTCCTGACTCTGGCACACCCCCTGCCCACTATCCCTGGGCAGTGGCCCTGGCTCCAGACCTTTCCAATAATCTCCCTCCATCCAAATGTACCTGACATGCAGTACATCTCCTCTCAGTTCGTATATTTGCATTTCACAGGGCCTTTTAAGCTTATCTCAGGCTCTCCAAGGTAATATCTCCAAGGTTTAAGAAGATGGGGACAAAACGGCCTTCAGCCCCTCAGAAGAACATTTTTTAACCTGCTCTGCTTGAGCAGACTTGTCTCCTAACACAACGGTCACAGCCTAGCCCAGTGGTCTGTGAGCTTGGGTTCATTTATACCCCAAATTACATCATCTTAGCAATAATAGTGTCCACTCCATGGGTCCCTGGATTTTGGAAAGGTATTTTATGGCCATGGCCCCTGAAGTCATCTCCTTATCTGAGTCTTAGAGCCCTGGAGGCACAATGGTTAAGCACTCGGCTGCTAAGTGGAGGGTCGGTGGTTCGAACCCACCAGTGGCTCTTTGGGAGAAAAGACTTAGCGATCTACCTCCCTTAGAGATTACAGCAGAGGAAACCCTACTAGGCAGTTCTACTCTGTCATACAGGGTCGCTGTGAGAAGGAATCAACTCTACAGTGCACACCTACAACATCTGGGTCTTGGGCCTTGACCAGCTCTGTCCAAGGTGCTGATGTTTTTCTTGTTTGTCACAGAGGCTTCGTGGGTAACCAATGCCCCCTCAGGCAAAAGGGCCCATGAAACCGAGTCCTCTCAGTGAATGGACTGGAGTGACGCGAAAGGCACAATCTAAGTTTGTTTAGGCAAACCTCAATTTTTCCCTTTGTGAAATGGGGGTAAAAATAATGACTCACAAGCTATTGTGGAAATTATATGTGATAACATATTGAAGGAAACCCTGGTAGCGTAGTCCACCAGGGGCTCGTTGGAAACTCTATGGAGCAGTTCTGCTCTGCCCTGTAGGGTCACTATGAGTTGGAATCGACTCAACAGCAACTGGTTTGTTCTTTTTTTTATTGTACTTTAGATGAAGGTTTACAGAACAAATATTTTCTCATTAAATAGTTAGTACACATATTCTTTTATGACAATGGATAACAACACCACGACATGTCAACACTGTTCCTTCTCAACCTTGGGTTCCCTATTACCAGCTTTCCTGTCCCCTCCTGCCTTCTAGTTCTTGTCCGTGGACTTTTGTGCCCCATTAGTCTCATTTTATTTTATGGGGCTGTCTAATCTTGGCTGAACGGTGAACCTCGGGAGTGACTTCCTTACAGAGCTAAAAGGTGTCTGGGGGCCACATTCTCGGGGTTTCTCCAGTCTCTGTCAGGCCAGTAAGTCTGCTCTTTTTTTGTGGGTTAGAATTTTGTTCTACATTTTTCTCCAGCTCTGTCCGGGACCCTCTGTTGTGATCTGGGTCAGAGCAGTCAGTGGTGGTAGCCGGGCACCATCTAGTTGTACTGGACTCAGTCTGGTGGAGGTCGTGGTAGTTGTGGTCCATTAGTTCTTTGGACTAATCTTTTCCTTGTATCTTGTTCTCTTCATTCTCCCTTGCTCCTGAAGGAGTGAGACCAGTGAAGTATCTTAGATGGCTCCTCACAGGCTTTTAAGACCCCAGACGCTACTCACCAAGGTAGAATGTAGAACATTTTCTTTATAAACTGGGTTATGCCAATTGACCTAAACATTCCCCGAGACCATGGTCCTCACAGCCCTCCGCCCAGCAATTCGGTCCCTCAGGGAGTTTGGATGTGTCTATGGAGCTTCCATGACCTTTCATTGTACAAGTTGTGCTGGTTTCCCCAGTATTGCATACTGTCTTACCCTTCACCAAAGTCACCACTTATCTATTGTCTATTTGGTATGTCCCCCTTCTACCCCTCCCATCCCTCGTAACCAACAAAGATTGTTTCTTTTTGTGTGTAAACTTATACACGAGTTTTTACAGTAGAGGTATCATACAATATTTATCCTTTTGTGATTGACTTATTTCACTCAGCATAATGTCCTCCAGTTTCATCTATGTTATGAGATGCTTCACAGATTCATCATTGTTCTTTATCGTTGCATAATACTCCATTGTGTGTATGTACCATAGTTTGTTTATCCATTCTTCTGTTGATGGGCATCTAGGTTGTTTCCATCTTTTTGCTATTGTGGACAGTGCTGCAATGAACATGAGTGTGCGTATGTCTATTCGTGTGACAGCTCTTATTTCTCTAGAATATATTCCTAGGAGTGGGATTGCTGGATCGTATAGTATTTCTTTTTCTAGCTTTCTAAGGAAGCGCCATATCATTTTCCAAAATGGTTGCATCGTTTTGCATTCCCACTGACATTGCATAATAGTTCCGATCTCCCTGCAGCCTCTCCAACATTTGTTATTTACAGTTTTTTTTTATTCGTGTCAATAATGCCGGGGTGAGATGGTATCTCATTGTGGGTTTAATTTGCATTTCTCTAATGGCTAGTGATCGTGAGCATTTCCTCATGTGTCTGTTG
>NW_004444079.1:5074597-5167100 GCF_000243295.1 Trichechus manatus latirostris | reverse complement strand
CAGTTTTCCTCTTTCATGATATTGGGGAAGTTTTCTGTCAGCAGTTCTTCAATGATCCTCTCTGTGTTTTCTGTTTTCTCTCCCTGTTCTGGAACGCCAATCACTTGCAAATTTTTGCTTTTGATTGTATCTCACATAATTCTCAGGGTTTCTTCATTTTTCTTTGTTCTTTTTTCCGATTTTTTCTCAAACAGAGTTATATCCAAGTGTTTGTCTTCAATTTCACTAATCCTGTCTTCCATCGTTTTCAAACCTGCTCCTCAGCCCTTCTGTGACACTGTCCATTTATGAAATCTTGTTGTTTATCTTTTGGATTTCTAATTGTTGGTTTTGTATGATTTCTAGTTGTAAATTTATTTTAGCATTTTGTTCCTTTATTATTTTCCTGAATTCTTCCATTTTTTTGTCTGTATTTTCCATGAATTTGTCTATTTTTTCCTCATTTTTGTCTTCTTTTTGCTTCAACTCTTGGATAGCTCTGAATATTAGAGATTTGAATTGTTGTTCTAGTGCCTTTTCTTCTACTGGAAAGTCATCTGGTGTTTTATTTTGGACACCTACTGGAACCATCCTGTCCTGTTTTTGTAAATGTTTTGATATTGTCTGCTGTCTGTGGGACAACTCAGTAGTTATTTTCCTCATTTATTGATTGTAGATTTATTTGTTTCATCCTGCTGTTTTGTTTTATTTGGTTATGTTTGAGCAGGTGGGCTGTGTGTTTTTTGCTGTTTGCTCATCTGTAGGCATGATACTTTTTGCCTCCTTCTCCAATGGGCAGGATCAGTCACTCAGATATGGTACAGCAGGGCAGGTTTAGCTCAAGGGGAGTTGCTGGGATGGGTTATTTGTGGCACATACTAGGGCCAACAGGGTGGGCCGGGAATCAGTGCAGGGCAGATTCCGGTAGGCCGTGCCTGTGCTGCTTGGGGGTGTGATGTTCAGTGCACGGTGCAAGTAGGCAGGAAGGAGGGGGGAGATTGTGATGTGTGGCACTAAGATGGGTATGGGAAAGAGGAGAGAGAGGAGAGAGGAACAGGAGCCAAAAACATACAAACAAACAAAACATTGCTAAGGGAGCTTGCTGTTGGAGTGGAGAGAAGAGAGACTAAGAAGTGGAGAAAAGCAAAATGGAAAAAAAAGACAGAAAAAGGGTAAAATAAAAAAATAATTAATTCAGATTTGGAAAAAATAAAAGCCCGGTGTGGCTGCAAGGACTTGGGAAGTTGCTCCTAGGCTGTGAATTACAGCCTAGCTAGAATGGGTAGAGGTGTCACACAGCACCAGGTATTAAGGAGACAGGAAGAGAAGGTAAGTATAGAGAGATGAAAAACTGGGAAATGAAGAAAGACAAAAAGGGAAAAGAGAGAGAAGAAAACAAAACACTGAAACAAACAAACAAAAAACACAAGAAGAAAGAAATGCTTCCAGGGATCCCATTGCACTTCTGCGCAGAGTAAGGGAGTAGCTCCCAAGCCATGCAGTACTGCCCAGCTAGAAGGAGCTCCCAAGCCAAGAAAAGGAAAAAGAAAACAAACAAACAAACAAATAAAAACAGAACAAACCAGAACAAACAAACAAAAAAGCCCCAGGGGTCCCACCAGAGTGGTGGCATGGTCCGGGAAGCAGTTTCACAGTCAAGCAGTGTTTCACAGCCTTTCAGGAAGAAGCAAAGGTGGCACATGGAGCCAGGTATTTGAGAGAAACGAGGGGGAGGTGGTGAGAGGTAAGGAAGAAATCAAAAGAAGCAGAAAAAAGCAACACCAGCAGTCAACAAATGGCACTCAGGGAGCCAGCCAGTGCAGGCGAGTGGAATCTAAGTGGCACCAGGGTGAAGCTGGTGCTTTCCAGCCAAGAGACTGTGGCCGCAGGAAGCAGAGGAGACCTAGTAGGGGTGAAGGTGGGGGGTGGGAAAGCATATATTGCCAGTTACCAGTTGTTCTGTCTCCCGCTGGAAACTCTGTGAATCTGTTCTCATACCCCTTGTTCACTGGTCTATGATAGGACTCCAAGGTGGTGGATCCGTACTGCATTAGCTGACAGGGGACCTCTGCATGAATCTCTCCTCACTCTCTGTTCTCTGTCAGTTTTTTTATTCCATTCAGTGTTTGGCTGAGTTCTTGATCTCTTCATTTGATGCTCAGGGTCTCAGGATTGATGTTTGTCTCTGTTTGACTTAGTTTTTCAGATCTTTGCTGTGGAGGGACAGCATGGTGCAACTGGTTTTTTTAACATATTGAAGCACAGTGCGTTGTTGTGTGCTGTTCAGTCGATTCTAACTCATAGTGACCCTATAGAACAGAGTACAACTGCCCCATAGGGTTTCCTAGGCTGTAATCTGTACGAGGGAGACCTGGTAGTGCAACGGTTAAGAGCTACAGCTGCAAACCAAAAGGTTGACAGTTCAAATCCACCAGCTACTCCTTGGAAACCCTATGTGGCAGTTCTACTCTGTCCTGTAGGGTCTCTATGAGTCAGAATTGATTCAATGGCAACAGGTTTGGTTTGGTGTTTGGTAATCTTTACAGGAGCAGATTGTCAGGTCTTTTCTCCCGCAGAGCTGCTAGGTGGGTTCCTTTCAGTTAGCAGCCATTGTGCCACCCAGGCTCCTTGAAGCACAGTGCAGACATCCTTTTCTTCTAGAAGATTAGTAACCTATATGCTGTTGTTGTTGTTAGGTGCCATGGAGTTGATTCTGACTCATAGGGTCACCATAACAGAATGAAACACTGCCTGGTCCTGTGCCATCCTCAGAGTCGTTGCTATGTTTGAGACCATTGTTGTAGCCACTGTGTCAATCCATCTCATTGAAGGTCTTCCTCTTTTTCGATGCCCCTCTGTTTTACCAAGCATGACGTCCTTCTCTGGGACTGGTCCCTCCTGATAGCCTGTCCAAAGTATGTGAGGCATAACCTCACCATCCTTGCTTCTAAGGAGCATTCTGGCTGTACTTCTTCCAAGACAGATTTGCTTGTTCTTCTGGCAGTCCATGGTGTATTCAATATTCTCCACCAACATCATAATTCAAAGGTGTCAATTCTTCTTTGGTCTTCCTTACTCATTGTTCAGCTTTCGCATGCATATCAACACCCTAAAATCAATCTCTCAAATCTCAGCAACAATGCCATCTCCTCTGTGAAGCCTTTCCTGACATCTTCCCCGTTATCAGAAATTAATCAATAGCTTTCTCCCGGGATTCCCACAATAGTCTGCACCCATCTCCCCTTCCAGCACTAACTTACCACACTGCATTGTATTTACCCATGTGCCCTTCTGTCTTCTCCCCTAGACTTCAAGGTCCTCCAGGGAGGATGGGGAGCTATGCCTCATTCCTCTGAGTGTCCATGCTACCAAGTGCATAAACGGTGCATGAACTTGTGAGTTCACTCCCACAGAGAACAATGTGCTTTCTTTGTGTGGAGTTTCACATGCATCCCCAGCCCCTATCTGCCCTACTCAGCTCACCTGCCCCTTCCTGGCCCAGCCTCTGTCTGCTGGCCACTCGTCTCCTACCCTGATGGCTCAGCCTACTCCACTTGCTTACACTAAATTTCTCCATGCCACTGTTTCTTCCATCACAAAGGGAGATTAATAACAATCTCCTCTTGGGATTTTTTGAGGATGGGATTTTTTAGTTTATAAATAGCATCCACCATGTAGTAGGTGTGGTTCCCCTCTTGTCACTCCCTGCCATTTCCCCTCAATCCTGTCCCTCTCTCAATGGCCAGAGCCCCCACTCCCTTCCCCTGGACACTCTGCCTTCTCTGGGTCATGCTGGGCTGGATCTTCCTGGAAAAATTCCTGGCCAGGCCTCTGCCACTAGCCCCCCATCTTCTCTCTAAAGGAGCAGAGTTTTTTGAGAAAGGGTGCCTAGGATTACACTGACTTCCATGCAGGAAGTGACATGTTGGAAAGCTGGTTCCAGGGACATCTGCCTCCTGGTTTCTGGGAGGCAGAGGGGCTGTAATTGTCTGGCATTGCCACCCCTCCCCTTCTCAGCAAGCTCTTCTTTCAACTGAGCAATGCCCCCATTCAGCCTCTCCTCTTCTGCCCTGCTGCTGTCTGACACTGTCACTGCCTCTCCTGCCCAAACAGCTCCCATCCAGTCCACCCTTAGACCCTGAGCACCCTCAGCTCTCCCCAGTCTCTGGCCTCCAGCACTTCCTTCCGCATTGCCTCCTTCTGTCTCTCTCATAGGGGTCCTGGTGGCACAGTGATTAAGTGTTTGGCTGCTAATCAAAAGGCTGGCAGCTCCAATCCACCAGCCACTCCTTGGAAACCCTGTGGGGCAGTTCTACTCTGTCCTATGCAGTCACTATGGGTCAGAATCAACTCGTCAGCAACAGGTTTAACGGGGTCTCTTTCATGCAAAATCCCAGACTTGCTCCTAATGCAGAAATGGAATTATCTACAATGATTTGAAAAGACAAATGTGCAGGAAGCCAAATGGCACAGGCTCTCCTCTCCTTCCCTTTGATAAATTCCTTGCCTGATCCAGCAGTCTTTCAATTAGGTGGATTACACTGTAACAGAGTGTTTGTAGTAGGGGGTGGGGAAGTTAAAGAGCTGCTTCAGGGAGACAATAAACTCTGTCGGCATGAGGTGATCTCTCCAAAGGGGGCTGCCCCACCATCAGGAGGCCACACTGCTTACCTCAGTCTCCTGCCACCCAAAACTTTACAGCTAGCAACATCCTTTTCGTCTTCATTATCTCATTTGCTCTTAACAGGACACTGCAAAGTATCTATCACTATCCTATTTTATCAATAATATAATAGGCTTAAAGAGGAGGTGACTTACCCAAGGTCACACAGCAGAGCCTAGGCTTGATGTTGGGCATTCAGGGTGCTCGCCATCACTCCCAGTCTCCCTGCTGCCCCATCATACAGGACTCAAAAGTCCCCAGGGAGCTGGGAGAGCAGAGAGCTCAGCAACAGAGCCATCCTTTGGGATGCATAATTGAGAGTTTAGACAGGGTGCCCCATGAGACTAGAGATAACAGATGTCTCTTCTGTAGAACATGCAGGCAACAAGGCACTCGTCTCCTCAGCGAGGGCGTCCTTGGTTTCCCCGACTCCAGTACTAGGAAGGTCATAGCTAGTCGAAGAACTGGACACAAGCTGCATGGTGCAGTAGATGGTATTGGTACAAAGGAGGTTTTTTTAGTGAACTCTGCCTAGGTTTTTCCAATGAGGCCTCTACTGCACAGAAAATGATCCCTTGGAAGCAGGTGGCCAGGATAGAGGAGATAACAGTGCTGGTTCTTGGTCCTCCACATCCTTAAATCATTTCTTCCTATACCACTACACACACCACCCTCAGGGTCAAGCTCTAAATCCCTCTTGGGAGTAAGGAGTAGCCCAAGAGGTCTGGTTCTGACCTGGGTTGTGACACTGGTACCCCCAGAAATAGGTCAGAGTGTTCTGAAAATGAGACTCTTGCTACAGCCTACCCTCACCACTACCTCCAAAACAAAAGGACACTGGGCTGCAGCAGTGTACCCCCAGCCTCTCCATTGTGACTCTTTCCCTCAGATCCAGAATGGAGGGAATGAGCCCTTGCCACCATAGCACCTGCTCCAACCTTTCATGGGCTCAGTTGGTTTGCCCTTGAGTGACGTAAAGTGAAAGGATGATTCTAATTCCTTATTCCAGAGGAAGGAGGGGCAGAATCACACATAGGCCCAGGGTTAGGTATTGATGGGATCCTGGCACCCTAAATTCAGAATCCTACAAAGCTTAAACTGAAAGAACCTGGAAAACCATCCAGACCAACCCTCCCACATTACAGACGTGGAAATCGAGGCCCAAGTGTTGGGGAGTGACTTGCCTAGGGTCATACAGTGAAACTGTTAAAGATCTGGGAAGGCGACCCAGGTCTCCCAACATCTAGTTCTGGATGGACCCTTCCCACAATAGCTTCTGATGGAGCAAGCAGCTGAGTTCTGGGGGAGGCAACTTCACTGGAGAACTAGGAGAAACTCAGCAAGTTTGAGAAATGCTCATATGGGCATTATTTGGTTGAGAAATTTTAAGTACTCTGTATTATATATTATATATCTTCCAAAATTGCAAGAACATTTTATATTTAAATTTATTATTAATTATTAAGCATCTATTGCGTACAGAGTGCTATTCCAAGGATCACGGACGATTAAAAAAAAAAAATTGCCCTCAAGTCAATTCTGACTCATAGTGACCCTATAGGACAGAGTAGAACTGCCCTATAGGGTTTCCAAGGAGTGACTGGTGAATTCAAACTGCTGACCGTTTGGTTAACAACAGTTGCTCGCCATAGCTCTGACATTGTTCATCCTCATGATGTTTATTCTCTAGATATACATTTATTTTTCAACAAATATTTACTGAGATTCCCCGATGTGGAGGCCCAACTCATTGTACAAGGGTTGATGAGGTGGTCAGTATGGATCAGATTCTCGTCCTCTTGGAGCTTACATTCTAGTGGACAATCATAGCTCATTAAGCATTTGCTGTGTACTAGAAAGAGTCCCTGGGTGGTGCAAACAGTTAACCCACTCAGTTGCTAACCAAAAAGTTGGCAGTTCAAGTCGATCCAGAGGCATCTTGGAAGAAAGACTTGGTGATCTACTTCTGAAAACTCAGCCGTTGAAAGTCCTATGGAGCACAGTTCTACTCTGACACACATGGGGTCTCCATGAGTCAAAGCCAACTTAACAGCAGCTGGTTGGTTGGTTGGTTGGTTGAATGTGCTGGAAATTCTGCTAAGTCCTTTACCTGCATTATCTGCACAAGAGGCCTGTGAATGCTCATTTTACAGATAAGGAAGCTGAGGTCCAGAAAAATTAAGGAACTTGCCCAAATTCAGTTAACACTTAGCTGAACTGGAATTTGAACCTGGCATTTTGAGGACTTGAAGTACTTACTGATGAAGATCAAAGACTACAGCCTTCAGTATGGATTACACCTCAACATAAAAAAAAAAAAAAATTCTCACTCTGGACCAATAAGCAACATCATGATAAATGGAGAAAAGATTGAAGTTGTCAAGGATTTCATTTTAGCTTAGATCCACAGTCAACGCCCATGGAAACGACAGTCAAGAAATCAAATGACGTATTGCATTGGGAAAATCTGCTGCAAAAGACTTTTTTAAAAAAAATTTTTATTGTACATTAGGTGACTGTTAACAGAGCAAACAAGTTTCCCATTTAATAGTTTGTATATGAAGTGTTCCATGACTTTGGCTTCATTTCCCACAATGGATCAGCACTCTCACCATTTCCATCCTAGTTCCCTGTTTCCCTTCATCCTGATTTTCTACCCTTTCCTGCCTTCTCATCTTACATTCTAGCGGACAATCACAGCTCATTAAGCATTTGGTATGCGCTAGAAAGAGTCCCTGGGTGTGCAAACAGTTAATCTACTCGGTTGTTAACCAAAAGGGTGGCAGTTCAAGTCAACTCAGAGGCATCTCAGAAGAAAGACCTGGTAATCTGCTTCTGAAAAATCAACCATTGAAAGCCCTATGGAGCACAGTTCTACTCTGACACACATGGGGTCTCCATGAGTTAAACCAAATGTTGCCCTTTTGATCTCATATAATTGATTGTTCTAAGGAGCACGTTCCTCTCGAGCGTTATTATTTATTTCATGGGCCTATCTATGGTTTGGCTGAAAAGTGGTGTCCAGGAATGGTTTCAGTTCCAGTTCAGAAGAGTGTCTTAGGGCCATAGTCTTAGGGGTTCCTCCAGTATCTGTCAGACCTGTAAGCCTGGTCTTTTTTGTGAATTTGACTTTTTGTTCTACAATTTCTTTCCCCACTCTGTCCAGGACTCTCTGTCGTGATCCCAGTCAGAGTGGTCAGTAGTGGTAGTTGGACACCATCTAGTTCTTCTGGTCTTGGTGTCATGTAGGCTGTGGTTCGTGTGGTTCATTAGTCTTTTAGACTAATTGCTCCCTTGAATCTTTGGTTTTCTTCATTCTCCTTTGCTCCAGATAGTAAGAAGCCAATCGTTGTATCTTAGATGGCCACTTGCAAGCTCTTAAGACCCCAGACACAACTTACCAAAGTAGGATGCAGAACTTTGTCTTTATGAACTATGCTGTGCCAATTGACATAGATGTCCGCTAGTCTATGGTCCTTCACCTGCAACCCTAGGAACTTCTTCCTGCAAGGTATTTGTTTATGTCTAAGAAGTTGCCCTGACTGTGGCCTTTGTGTGCTCTATTGTCTACATTAATATATAAGCGGCACCTACAGTAATGTTTGTAGAAATACCCACCACCAACCCTATGTCTACAGGTAAGTGTATTCCCTTACAACCTCCCACACTTCTTGGGTTATCTATCTACCTATGGATCCATTTGTAAATTAGTGTTTATTAATGCTATTGTTGCAGGATTGTCTACCTATAGTAATTACTGTTGTTGCTCTTTGTTCTTGCATTCCTCTCAGTGTCCTCCTAAGCCTTGGTCATGTGTTGTTGACTTCCCCCATATTGTGTTAACATGTTAACACGTGTCTTCCATCTAGTTAGTAATTTTTCCTCTCTCCCTTGCCATTTCTGGTAACCATTAGTCATGGACTGAATTGTGTCTCTCAAAAATATCTGTCAACTTGGCTAGGTCATAATTCCCAGTATTGTAAGTTTGTCTACTGTTTTGTCATTTGATGTGATTTCCCTGTGTTATAAATCCTATCACTATGATGTAACGAGATGGATTAGTGGCAGTTATATTGATAAGATCTACAAGATTAAACAGTGTCTTAAGCCAGTGTCTTTTGAGATATAAAAGAGAGAAGCAAGCAGAGAGACAGGGGGACCTCAAACCACCAAGAAAGCAGCACCAGGAGCAGAATGCATCTTTTGGACCTGGGGTTCCTGCGCCAAGAATCTCCTAGACCAGGGAAAGATTGATAACAAGGATCTTCCTCCAGAGCCGACAGAGAAAGCCTTCCCCTGGAGCTAATGCCCTGAATTTGGACTTCTAGCTTACTAGACTGTGAGAAAATAAATTTCCCTTTTTCAAAGCCATCCACTTGTGGTATTTCTGTTATAGCAGCACTAGATGACCAAGACATCACCAAATAATTTTTTTTTCTGTGTGTAAAACTTTTCTTGTTTTTTTTTTAATAATAGCGGTCCCATACAATATTTGTCCTTTTGTGATTGACTTAACTCAGCATAATGTCCTTCAAATTCATTCACATTGTGAGATGTTTTGCGGATTCATCATTGTTTTTTATCATTCCATTGTGTGTATTATCACAGTTTGTTTATCTATTCATCCACTGACAGACACTTAGGTTGTTTCCATCTTTTTGCTATTGTGAATAATGCTGCAATGAACACGGTGTGCATATGTGTACTTGTGTCACAGCTCTTATTTCTTTAGGGTATATACCTAGAAGTGTGATTGCTGGGTCATATGGTATTTCTATTTCTAGTTTTTTAAGGAAGCGCCATATCGTTTTCCATAGTGGTTTACCATTTTACATTCCCACCAGCAGTATATAAGAGTTCCAATCTCCCCACAACCTGTCCAACATTGGTTTTTTGATTAGTGCCAGTAGTGTTGGTGTGAGATGGTATCTCACTGTAGTTTTGATTTGCATCTCTCTAATGGCTAATGATTGTGAGCATTTCTTCATGTATTTGTTAACCATCTGAATGTCTTCTTTGGTGAAGTGTCTGTTCATATCCTTTGCCTATTTTTTGTTGTTGAGGTGTTGATGTTTCTATAAATTTTAGAGATGAGAACGTTGTCAGATATTTCCTAGCCAAAAAATTTTTCCCATTCTGTGGGTTCTCTTTTTACTCTTTTGGAGAAGTCTTTTGATAAGCATAAGTGTTTATGAATTTGTAGGAAGTTCCATTTATCTAGTTCATCTTCTGCTATCTGTGCATTTTTAGTTATGTTTGTTATTCTATTTATGCCATATATTAGGGTCCTTAATGTCCCTATTTTTTTCTTCTATGATGTTTATAATTTTCATTTTTGTATTTAGGTATTTGATCTATTTTTAGTTAGCTTTTATGTATAGTATGAGGTATGAGTCCTGTTTCATTGTTTCACAAATCGACATCCAGTTTTGCTAGCATCATTTCTTAAAGAGACTGTCTCTTCCCCATTTAATGGACTTTGGCACTTTGTCAAAGATCAGCTGTCCATAGGCGGATGGACTTACATCTGGGTTCTCAATTCTGTTCCATTGGTCTGTGTGTCTGTCATTGTACCAGTACCAGGCTGTTTTGACTACTGTGGCTATATAGTAGTTTCTGAGATTAGGTAGTGTGAGGCCTCCTACTTTGTTCTTCTTCTTCAGTAATGTTTTACTTATCCAGAGCCTCTTTCCTTTCCATAAAAAGTTGGTGATTAGTTTTTCCATCTCGTTAAAGAATGCTGTTGGAATTTGGATCAGGATTGCGTTATATCTGTAGATTGCTTTGAGTAGTATTAACATTTTCACAATGTTAAGTCTTCCTATCCATGAGCATGTTATGTTTTTCCATTTATGTAGGCCTCTTTGAGCTGCTTGCCAGATTGTTTTGTAGTTTTCTTTGTATAGGACTTTTATGTCCCTGGTTAGATTTATTGCTAAGTATTTTATCTTTTGGGGGGCTATTGTAAATGGTACTGTTTTTCTGATTTCCTTTTCAAAGTTCTCTTTGTTGGTGTAGAGAACAAACTGATTTTTATATGTTGTTCTTGTGTCCTGGCACTTTGCTGAATCCTTCTATTAGTCCAGTAGCTTTCTTGTGGAATCTTTAGGGTGTTCTATCAAAAGATCTCTTTAAAGCATTAAAAAGCAAAGATGTCACTTTGAGAACTAAGGTATGCCTAACCCAAGTTATGGTATTTTCAATCATCTCATGTGCATGCGAAAGCTGGACAATGAATAAGGAAGACCAAAGAATTAACGCCTTTGAATTATGGTGTTGGCAAAGAATATTGAACATTACTATGGGTGGCCAGAAGAACAAACAAATCTGTCTTGGAAGAAGTACAGCCAGAATGCTCCTTAGAAGGAAGAATGGCAAGACTTTGTCTCACATACTTTGGAGATATTATCAGGAGGGACCAGTCCCTGGAGAAGGACATCATGCTGGATAAAGTAGAGGGCCAAAGAAAAAAAGGGAGACCCTCAATGAGATGGATTGACACAGTGACTGCAACAATGGGCTCAAACATAGCAACGATTGTGAGGATGGCACAGAACCAGGTGTGTTTCGCTCTGTTGTACACAGGGTCGTTATGAGTTGAAACTGACTCTAACACCACCTAACAACAGCAGTTTGACTTCAAAGTTTGTACTTTACTTGCTATATTACTGCCTCTCTGTTAGTGTGAAAAAATTCCAAAGAATATATATCTTCCCAAACTGGGCACTGCAAACCACTTGCCCCTACACTGGTTGTGTGCACGCTTGTTTGTCCCCAGATGCCCTGATGAACAGCATCACCTGTCCCTGTAATTTATAGGCCTATCGTATTCAAATTTGGATTGAACCTCTGTGGCCCCATTACACTTTATCCCAGTAATGATTTATTGTTTTAATTGAGACTTTACTTAGGTAGAACTCGTTGCCTCAAGCACGAAGTATTCCAAACCCCCAGAATGCCAGGTCAGGATTGGCCAAGCCAGCTCCCTCTCCCCTGACTCCTTGGTCTGCATCCCTTCCAACTGCTGCTCTGGAGCGACAGAAAGCAGAAAGCAGTCCCACAAAGCGGGGGTGGGGGGAGTCATCCTTCCTGAAAGACAAATGGTCCTCGTATTCCGTTGAGACGAGAAAGTGCAGACGCTCAGTGGCCTTTGGGTTAGTCAGTAAGAGTAGCGCCCAGATAGGTCAATGCTGGCAGGAGAGGAAGCGGGGGTGGCAAGTGCACGAGGGCCCAGATGGGGCGAGGTGAACCCTGTCACTACAGGGGAGCGAGCCTGTGACAGCAGTTTAGCAGATCTAATAAGCAGCCCAACTCCCCCACGTCAGCCCTGACATCTCTGTCTCCCCGGGCAGCAGCACCTGTCCATCTGGTGGCCAGGCTCTACCCCCACCTGTCCCCCTCCTTGGCAGCCAATGACAACGAAGTGGCTGGGTGACAGAGAGAAGAGAAATTAGGGGCTAAGCCAGCCCCACGACCTCAGTGGGGGACTTTTGCACAGTTGCACGAGCCCTGCCTTGGTGGAGGCCAGAAGTAAGGAGTGGGGTTCACCTCATCAAGGTAACATTTACAAAGGACCTGAGAGGTTGACAGTTTTAATCTACCCAGAGGCACCTCAGAAGAAAGACCTGAATATCTATTTCCAAAAAATCAGCCACTGAAAACCTTATGGAACACAGTTCTACTCCAACACACATGAGGTTGCCATGAGTCAAAATCAACTTAAAGGCAACTGGTACCAAGGACTTACTACGTACAGGCCCTGGGTCAGGCCTTTTGGGGAATATGGGAATGAGTAAGACTCAGTCCTGCTCCAGTCTGGTAAAAAGCTGAAGTATCCACATAAACCAAAAAACAAAAACAAAACAAACCCATTGATGACGAGTCAATTCTGACTCACAGCAACCCTACAGGACAGAGTAGAGCTGCCCCATAGGGTTTCCAGGCTGTAAATCTTTACGGAAGCAGACTGCCACATCTTTCTTCTGTGGAGCAACTGGTGGGTTCAAACTGTAGACCTTCCAGTTAGCAGCCAAGCACTTAACCGCTGCACCACCAGGGTTCCTTGGTGTCCACATAGATAACAAAAATATCAGGCAGACTCTGATAGTTACAACAGTTTACTGTGGGAGTACAGGGGAAAGAAATATCACCCCTGGCTCAGAGGCACTGGGGAAGGCTTCATGGAGGAAGTAACTTTGAGACGAGCCTTGAAGGATGGATAGAGTTTTGGTAGGCAGGATCAAGGATGTGGGGCATCCTAGGCAGGAGGACCACTGGAACCAAGAAAGGGAGCAAAAAGCATGGACTGTCTGGGGATTCCAGGAAACCAAAGTGGCAGGAGACATGACTAGAATGGTAAGTTGAAATCAGTGATTGAAGGCCTTGGATGCCAGGGGAAGAAATTTTATTTTTATTTGTAAGTTACATGGGGATCTAGTAAAGCCATTTGTTTTGGGTAATGACATGGTCAAAACATGAGAATGGAAAGTAGGGGAGTGTGCAAGAGGAGGTATTATAGAAAAAGAATCCACAGGACTGTACTACTCCCTAGGCAAGGAGCTTATAAAGCAGAAAGAGAAGTATATCAGTTAGGATTAGGTTATGGCTGGAAATAACAGAAACCCAAGATAGAATGTCTCTTATGTGAAAGAAGTCTGGAGGAAGCCAGTCCAGGGTGGGTATGATAGCTCCAGACATCTCATGCCCAGGCTCTTCCCTTCCTGTTCTACCATCCTAGTGCATGGTTTCAGTCCCAAGGTTACCTCATGCACCAAAATAGGTGCTGGAGCTCCTGCCATCATTTCTACATTTAAGGCAGCAGGAGGAAGGATGGAGAAATGACAAAAATCTCCCACTGAGTCAGTTCTCTTTAAGGAACCAGCACACTTTCTCCAGTAACACTTCCTCTTACATCTCATTGGCCAGAATTTAGTCACATGGCCACTACTAGCTGCAAGGGAGGCTGGAAAATGTAGTCTTTTGGCTGCACCCTCAGTGCCCTGAATACATTCAGGATTCTGCTACAAAAGAAGACAGGAAAGATGGATATTGGAGGGCAGTTTTAGTTTCTGGCATAGACAATCAGATAACTCAGAGGTTGTGAGTGCAAGAATAATGAGTCCAGGAGCAAAAATAGGGGAGTCCAAAAAAGAGGAGCTCTGGAGGTAAGATGAAGCCTGGTTCTGATGCCAGGGAAAAGACAGCTGATGCTGGGGTCTCTGCTTCACTAGCAGCCAGAGACACCTACTTGCCTCCCCCACCAGGCTTGGGGCAAGCCTTGGAGATGCCCCTGGGCTGCAGAGGGTGAGTGGAATGGAGAAGTGGAATTCTTGAGAGACCAGAATCCCTTGGTTAGGACTAACAAGGGAAGAGCATAGGCTCCACCTCATCATATGGGTTGAGGAGTGGCGGGTAGCCTAGGCTGATACCACATATTAAGAGAGATCCCAGGAGGAAATCAGGCAACTGGGACCCTGAGGTCTGTCACTGATGGAGGCAAATACCATGCATGGACCACCATGGAGTAGGAGGTCATCAGACACTCCCATGCTGCTTCCGGGAAGCCTTCAGGTGCAACACAGTTTGCACTGCAACACAAGTGCAACACCAGGAGGCATCCATAAAGCAAGCTGAACAAAGTCCCCTGTCCCAGGACACCAGGCAAGGCTTCCAGGGCCCGACTTCTGGCCTTGGCTACATCCCAATGTCATCCCTGTAAGGAGAGCTGGAGACATGGGGAAGGAGACGCTTGGGTAGCTCTTTTCAATCTCCCCTGCTCTCCTTTCCTCCCACCTCCCCAGCAAAGGATGTGGGGTCCACAGGTTGAATGCCTTCTAGTGAGTTTTCCTTACATACAAAGGAGTAAAATGAATGTCCCTCTTTCTTTAGTTCTCATCTGGATCAGCTATTCCTTTTTCCAAATGAGCTCCCATCTTGAAATATTTCCACTCACCTCAGCAGTCTGTCTTACAGCATAAACCTTCGGATTTCCCAAAATGTCTAGCGCAGGGATGAGAAACAGATTTTGTTTCACAGCCTGTGCCGAAAAAGTGATAGTGGCTATCTGGAATGCTGTGTTGAAAAGGATTCTGAGGACTCTTCATGACTCAGTGAAAAGAGCTTATAACTGATTTGCGATGTCTGCTATGGAAAGGAAGGAAAAGATAGTGGAATAAATGCCAGCTATATGCCATCCCTGATTCAGTACATAATAGGTACCCAGTAAATGTTTATTAAATTAATGCCTGAGATCCTGGGGGTCATTCAAAGGAAGTGTTGTCCTTTCTCCCCGTAACTACCTCCCCCCAGCTGGGTCTGGAATGATTCCATGTTGTTCCATCCTGAATCATAGTCAGCTGTCTAGGTAAGATGGTCTCTAGAAGGATTCTTGGGAGGTATCTCACTTGTCTTCTCAGAGTTTTCCCTCCTGGAACAAGGCTCCCATCCCTTGGCCTAGAATTCTACGCCCATCTGGGAGAAACCTGAGGCCACAAAGGGTGGTTACAGAACGGGGTAGCAATAGGCCTGTATTCCCTGAAGCTTTAGGTGGAGTCAGGCACCTCTCAGAGGCCCAAATCTTGAGGATTCATGAGGAAACCCACTGGAGTGGGCCAGCTCCTATGCCCAGATCCAGTCTGACAGAGTTATTAAAGGAGATCACCAGTTTTTGACCCAATTCTCCAGTAAGAGTTACCCAGACTGGCCCCTCAGCCCACAGGGTGCTGCTGCCAAGCTCAATGGAGCTTCTCTGCACCCCTATCCAACCACCTCATGCTCCTCCACCCCTGTCCTGGCCGAAAGAGCAGCCTCGCCTTCCACCAGGGCAGGCTGGCGCGCTCCTTGTTAACTCTCCCGAGCCCTTCTTCATTAGCAGGCTAACGAGAATGGATCTGACAGAGCAGGATTACCCACTCAGAGGGAGCCGGAGTGATTGTGTTTACTCCCAAACCTGCCCTATTTAGTGGTCTGTGTGCATCATTAATCTTCTTCCACAATCCGTTCCCCATCTGCTCCCACTTTTTAATGAACTGCCACTTGTCGCACTCAATAAAATCAGCACTTTGCGAGAATTTCAGCAACGATGGACTGACGAGGTAAGGCAAGAGGCAGCCGGAGGAGGCGATGGGGGAGAGAGTGAGAGAAAGCAGGGGTGGGTGCTGGGCAAGGAGGCAGCAATAGAGATGTCCCCGTGGGTTCAGGAGCAACGTCCGATCTGCATGGGCAAGTGAATTACAGCAGGCCTGGCGCTCTGGGCAACCTTGCTCCCTGAGCAAGGTACTCATAACCACGTCAGACCCACGCGGCCGCAATTCCTACACTGCGCCGTGTCAGGCTGTGTTTCATCTGCGCCAGCCTGCTTTACACAATTATTTTGCTGGTCGTGAATGGTGCAGGCAGCATAAGGATGGAGTTTTCCAGCCCTGGCCGCCAGCTCTGGGGATTCATCCGATACCAGCCTATTACTTCCTGATTACTTGACTTGGCAGTCAACCCACTCTGAGCTGCAAATCAACAGCAGGAAGGGTGCATGGAGAAGCTGAGACTTCAGATTGCACTTTTCACAATCATTTGTTACAGCAAAGGTGTAACAAGGGCTTCCTCTGGGGCTGTAAAGATGGGGAGGAGGCAGTGAGGGGGTGAGGATGGGGGTCCCTGCTCTACCTGACCATCTTAGAGCTGGAAAGCTCATGACAGGGATCATCAAGTTTGAGGATCAAGAAGGAAACTGAGGCCTAAAGAGGTTAAGGGGCTTGTCCAAGGTCATACAGTGGCCCTCAGCATATGGACCATTTGGCTAGGGCTGGAGCCCAGGGCAGACCCTCTGTTCTCATTGGGAGAAAGCGCTGGAAGTCAAGCTCTGTCTTCTTGGATCCGCCTCGCCTCCTGATCAGAAGCCCTGATAGCCTCCACCTGACGGCTGTGTCCCAACTACTTCCTGGACCAATGCAGACCCAGGCTGGGAGGTATTGGTGAGATCTAGGAACAGTCTTGGGAACCCTGGGCCTCCAGATGCCCACCAAGTCCATGCCTCCCTACTGTCTCAGTCTGGGCAAAGGTGCTTCTGCCTCAGGGTTTGGTCAGTCAGTCTGTCTGTCCACAAGTATTTGTTTGAACACCTATCTTAGGCCACATACTGCAAGGTGCTGACAAATAGGTCAGATGTGTGTCCTGCCCTTATCGATCTTTCAGCCAAGGGGTTTCCCCACCTGATATTTCATCTCCCTACCAGGACTCTTGCCAGCTCCTTTCTGAGGAATGGGACCCTGCTCTCGGTGCCGCAAACACTGGCATGGTTCCTGCACTCCCCTGCTAGACTGTCAGCTATATCAGGCAGGGTTTTGGGGTGTCTTCTTCATGGCAGTATCCCCAGAACCCAAAACAGTGTTTAATAGGCGCTAAATAAATACTTATTAAATAAGCAGATGAGTGAATGAATGAATGAAATGAAGGTCCAGAACAACCTCATTTTGCATGTCACCTGTCTTTGGGGCCTCAGAGGCTCCTTCCTGCCCTCTCATCCCCTTGGCCCCTCTAAGACCACCTCCACGAACTTCTTAATACTGAGCTTTCAGCTCGGGGGTAGGAGAGCCTAGTGGATCCATCCCTGAAGCTGCATCCATCTTCTGAGCCCCCCACCTTTCCCAGGACCACTTTCTCCCATGCATCCTCACCAGTGTCCCAAAGGTCCCCATCCACCTAGGGCTGAGTCACCAGACATGGGAAGGGAAGGCTGATTCATGCTCACAGTCTTTGTTCTGGTCCTCAGAGATGCCCTAGCCTGGCTGACTTTACATAGGCCCATTCCAGCTTCAAGTGCCCGTTCCTCTACTTGGGACACTCTGGGCTCAGATAGGGTATCCACCCCCAGGTTTTGCCCACACCTGTGAAAGGAAACCCCACCTGAGGCAAAGAGTATCTTGAAAACCACAACTGAGAGGGGATGGAAAGGAAAGTCAGAGCGTCAACTTTCCATTTTCAGAAAGATGAACTATCAGGGACCAATGGCTCCCTCCCCCAAAGCCAACCCTGAGGACATGACAGAAGCAAGAGGGAGATTGATGATTTTGAGAAGTTAATAAAAATTTGTGGAAAATCCTTGGGGGAGCTGCTGGGGATTGGGTTCCCATGGTAGCAGAGGAAACGCTGGTGTGAATGTAAAAGAAAGAACATGAGGTTGGGTAGGGGAGTGGCTGGAGGAGAACCCCACATTGCCTTTGGAAGGAGGCCTCACCTTGTCATCACCATGGGGCAGGAAACAGCAGCACAAGCCCACAGTGGGCCAAGGCATCGAAGTTACATCCAAGTGGTGCTGGAACCCAGTTAGGGTAAGAAGCAGTGGACAGGTGCAGCAGACCAGCCAGAACTTAAGTGTGCCCCAACCTGCATCACGCGCACATACACATATCTTATAAAGACTAGGATTAAAACTTAGGGCAGGTTCTCTGGAGGTCAGGGTCACCTAGTAGAAGGAAGAGTCAGTGGTGGTTCATGGGAAATGGTTGAACACTGAGTGTACTACCAGAGATCTGCACACTGAGGGGCATTTAATCACCCTCTCACCTCACAAGCCCTAAACTCACCTGGTGAGGCACAAGCTGGGACCCAGGGTCCGTCTGCTTTTCCTCAGTATGAGTAACAGACCAGAAGACATTGGGATATAAGAATTCACAAGGGAAAATAATGAAATATCTCAGGAGTACAACCCTTATAAAAACTTACACACATATATATATGTATGTGTATATATATACACGTATGTATAGCTTCATATATATATGTAAATTTTTAAATATATCAGAAGTACAACCTTTATAAAAATTTACACACACGTGTGTGTGCATATGTGGGTGTAAATTTTGTAAGGGTTGCACTCTTGAGATACTTTCATTATTTTCCCCTATGAATTAATATTCCCCAGTGTCTGGTATGTTACATAAAGGAAACTATGCCATACAAAAATGAAATTAAAGGACTGGATACAACAAGAATTTGAAATAACTTTATAATAATGATTCTCAAAGAAATACGGGAGGATATTAGTGACAGGAAGCAAGAACATGCAGCTATAAAAAAGAGGCAACTGGAAATTCCAAGTATGAAAAAACTTCATAGTTGAGTAAAGAACTCAGTAGATAGGTTTAATAGCATAATGGATATAGCTAAAGAGCAAACAGGTGAACTGGAGGATCAGGTTGATGCTAAAAGATATCAAAAAGGGATAAAGAGTTGTAAACTGGAAAAGAAAAATTAAGAAATAATACAGTTGTCCCTCGGTATTCATGGGGGATTGGTTCCAGGACCCCTTGTGGATACCAAAATCAGAAGATGCTCAAGTCTCTTATATAAAAGGGCATAGTATTTGCATATAATCTACACACATCCTCCCGTATACTTTAAAACATCTCTAGATTACTTATAATACCTAATAGAATGTAAATGCTATGAAAATAGTTGTTATACTGTATTGTTTAGGGAGTAACAACAACAAAAAAAATCTGGTTTTTTCTCCCCCCCACCCCCCGCCCAATATTTTCAATCCATGGTTGGGTGAATCTGAGGATACGAAGGCTGACTGTAATGCACAGAAGTAGAAGTATTAATATCTGTTAAATAGGAGTCCCAGAAGAAGAGAAAAATGAGCAGAGAAGAGGAAATGTTTCAAGGAATAATGCCTGAGAGCTTCTCAAAATTAAAGAAAGTTGAAAGGCCTCAGATTGAAAAGATTCATATAGTGTCAAAAAGAATGAATTTTAAAAAAAGGATAAAAAAACTAGACACATTATAAAGTAATTTAAGATCAAAAGCAAGAGTAAAATTTAAAAACCTTCCAGAGAAAAAGCAGATAAGCTACATATGAGCAAGAATCAAATCAAATCGTACTTCTCAACAGTGATCTTGAATACAAAAGAATATATAATAGAGTAGTATTTTCAAAGTGTTGCACAGAAAAAAACTTTAAACCTAGAATTTTCTATCCAAGTAACCTATATTTAAATGTAAGACCAAAATAAAAGATAATATCAGGCAGATGAGACCTCAGAAGATACTCAAAGAGAATCTTAGAGGAAATACTCTTGCAAGAAGAAAAATAAATTAAGTACTATGCTGTGAAATATACGAGTAAGCAAGAAAAAGAAAGTAAGAACCAAAAACAAAAGTACATCCACCACAATCTAGAACTAAAATTTTAAACAAATCTTATCTGGCGGGACAAGGGGAGAATCATCATGAGAGGTATATGTTGAGGTACATATCTTATTCAGAGAAAGAGAAAGATCCTGAAATACTTCATAATCTAATAAAAAAAATAAATATAATTAGAGATTTTACGAGGGTAGCCATAGGAAAAAAATAAAAACAGAATAAATTACTTTTGACCAGTCAGCTTTTGCCAGGTTATACTACAATAACAAGAAACCTCATCTCAGTGGCTTGCAATAACAGAGTTTTTTTCTCTCATTCAGATATTGGATGCAGACCAACTAGGGCAGGTGCATTCCACGCATCTTCTTATTCTAAGATCTGGCTGCAGGAGCAGGCCTTATCTCAGTTTCATGGCAGAGGGAAAGTGTAATAGAGAAATCACAGATGCTACTTAAAGCTTTTGTTCAGATGTCATGTACAAATATTTTGGACTCATATTCTATTTGTCACGCAAATATCAGGCCATGCCTGATCTCAATGGGACAGGAAGTTCATCAACCCATAGGGAAATGCTGTAAGTCACACGGCAATAGGCAGGGATGTATAATCCTCTTGTGCGGAAGATGGACACATCTTTGAAACCAGGAAAAGAAAATTTTCTCTAAATAATGTCATGAGAAAAGGGGGGGGGGAGATATTATATAAGATGGCAGAAAGAAGTACTGAAATAAACCAAAATTATAAGAAAGATAGGGAGTCATATATATCAAAATTTTTTAAAAAGCAAAACCACCAGTATGTTTTCTATAAGAGACATATTTAAAACAAAATCTAGACTTTGGTCCAGACAAGATGTGGGAGACCCATTTCTCCCTGCCCCTACCCACTAAGTGCAACTATAAACCCTGGAAATAATGCAAGAAGCAATTAAAGGAGAACTATTGAAGCTGGTTTGTAACCCTAAGGCTAGAGGAACAACACAGCCACAAGGCATCTTACGTTCCCCCATCCAACAGAAAAAAGTGACAAGAACTGGCATTTTCTGAAACCCAACCTAACAACAGAAGGCAGCCCATCCCTCCCCCAAATCAAGCAGGAGTCCCTCTGACAACATCAGGTAATTCCAATACCGCCAGTAAGAGCAATTGATTGGGAGCTATGCTAAAAATAAGTGCCAGGGGGCATTCTCCTCCCAGGCTAGGCCTGAGACTCCCCTCCTCCACTGAAAGACACTTGATGGCCTAGCCTGAGGAACCCCTTTCACCCTGTCAGGAGGCATAAGAAGGGACCAGTAGGAGCTCCAGAAGCAGCAGATAAACCAAGAAGACTAAATAGCACTGGAAAGTCCCAGAAAATCAAACTATCATTAGAACCATAACCCACAAAAGTAGGCTAGGATCTGTGTGCTAAACCTAAACAACGTGATTGCCTGCTTAAAAAAGAATTAAGTAGGACACAGAATCTCTTAGTATAATATACAAAATATCCAGGATACAATTAAAAATCACCTGTCACACCAAGAACCAAGAAAAATCACAATTCGAGTGAGAAAAAGCAATAAACTAATGTAAACACTAAGATGAATCAGATACTGGATCTGACAAGATAACTTTTGTAAAGCAGCCATCATAAAAATGTTTTGACAATCAATTACAAATTCTTTTGAAACAAATGAAAAACCAGAAATTCTCACCGAAAATTTAAAAAAAAAAATTGCCATCATGACTCACAGCGACCCTATAGGACAGAGTAGAACTGCCCCACACTGTTTCCAAAGAGTAGCTGGTGGATTCGAACTGCCTACCTTTTGGTTAGCAGCCAAGCTCTTAACCACTGCTGTGCCACCAGTTATAAAAATAAAAAAAAAAAAGGAAATCATAGAACTTAAAAATATAACAACAGAAATTTTAAAACTCACTGGATGAGTAGAGTGGAGATGAAAGAGGATCAAATTAGTGAACTTGAAGACAGGTAAGTAGATTTCACCCAATATGAACAACAGAAAGAAAATAGACTGGAGAAAATGAACAGAGCCTCAGGGATCTATGGGACAATAACAAAAGAGCCAACATTCATATCATCAGAGTCCCAGGATGGCGGGAGAAAGTGAGACTGAAAAAACATTCAAAGAAATAAAGGCTGAAAACTTCCCAAATTTGTACAAAGGTATGAACTGTCAGATTCAAGAAGCTGGGTGAACCCCAAAAAGAATAAACTCAAATAAATCCATGCCGAGACACATCATAATTAAATTTCTGAAAACTAAGGAAAAAATCTTGAAAGTAGCCCAAGATAAGGGACACACTACCTATAGGAGAACTCCAATTCAAATGAAAGCAAATGTCTCATCTGAAATCATGGAGGGCAGAAGCATGTGACCCATTTTTCGAGTGTTGAAAGAAAATAACTAGCAACCATAAATTTTATATCCAGCAAAACTATCCTTCAGGAATGAAGGGGAAATAAAGACGTTTTCAGACAAAGGAAAACTAAAATAATTTATTGCTACCAGATCTACTCTTAGAGATTGTTTGAAGAAAATTCTTCAAATAGAAAGGAAATGATAAAAGAATCTTGAAGCACCAAGCAGGAAGAAAGACCATGGAAAGAGCAGAAATATGGGTACATACAATAGACTCTCCTTTTCCTCATGAGTTTTATGAATCATATTTGATGACTGAAACAAAAATTATAACACCATGTGATACACAACTCCCAAAATTTTGAGAATTCTACTAAACATTTAAAGAAGAATTAACATTCATTTTACACAATATCATCCAAATATAGAAGAGGAAAAAACATTTCCCAACTCACTTCATGAGGCAAGTATCACCTTGATAACAAAACCAGACAAAGACAGTACAAAAAAGGAAAACCACTGACCAATATTTCTCATGAATTTATATGTAAAAATCTTCAACAAAATATTAGTAAACAAAATCCAACAAGGTATGAAAAGATTTATACATAATGACCAACTGGGATTTATTCCAGATATGCAAGACTGGTTCAACATTTGAAAATCAATGTAGTCCACCATATCAATACACTAAAGAAGACAAATCCTTTGATCATATCAGTTGATGCAGAAACAGCGTTTGACAAAATCCAACAACACCCAATCGTGATAAAAAAAAAAAAAAAAACTCTTAGCAAGTTAGGAATAGAGGACAAACACCTCAAATTGATAATGAGCATCTACAAAAAACCTGCAGCTAACATCATACTTAATGGTGAATGCTGAATTGTTTTCCACTAAGGTCAGGAACAAGGCAGAGTCTACTCTCACCACTCTTATTCAACATAGTACTGGAAATTCTAGTCGTTGCAATAAGGCAAGAGAACAAAACAAAAGGCACACAGATTGAAAAGGAAGAAATAAAGCTGTCTCTACTTACAGATGGCATGATTGCCTACATAGAAAATTCCAAGGAATCTACAAAAAAATTCTAGAACTAGTAAGTTCAGTAACATTGCTGGCTACGAGATCAGCGTGCAAAAATCAATTCATTTCTACATACTAACAATGAATATGCAGAAACAGAAATTAAAAGCACGATACCATTTACAATCACTCCCAAGAAAATGAAATACTTATGTATGAACTTAACAAAACGTGTACAGTGTCTGTATGCTGAAAATTACAAAAGTCTGATGAAAGAAATCAAAGACCCAAATAAATGGAGAGACATATCATGTTCACAGATTGAAAGACCCAACATAGTAAGGATGTCAATTCTCTCTCAAATTAATTAATGTAATTCTTATCAGAATCCCATGAAGAGATTTTGTAGACATAGACAAATTCCTATGGAAAGGCACATACCCTAGATTAGCTAAAACAATTTTAACCAAAAAATAAAGTGGGAAGAATCACTCTATCCAATATTAAGGCTTACTATATAGCTACAGAGTCCTGGTGGTGTAGTGGTTAAGCATTTGGCCGCTAACCAAAAGGACAGCAGTTTGAATCCATCAGCTGCTCCTTGGAAACCCTATGGGGCAGTTCTACTCTGTCCTATAGGGTCGCTATGAGCTGTAATCAACTCAACGGCAACGGGTTTATACAGCCACAGTAACTAGTAAGAAGGTGTGGTATTGGCAGAGGAATAAACACATAGGTCAGTGGAATAGAAGAGAGAATCCAGCAATAGATCCATACAAATATGTTCTGCAGGTTTTTTACAAACATGCTAAAGCAATTCAATGGAAGAAGGATAGCCTCTTCCACAAATAATACTAGAGCAATTGAACATCCACTAGGCAAAAAAAAGAACTGCAACCTAAACGTCATACATTATACGAACACTAACTTAAAGTGAATCACAAATTTAAGTATGAAATATGAAACTATAAAACTTTTAGAAAAAAAAAAACAGGAGAAAATCTTTAGGCTCTAAGGCTAGGTAAATAATTCTTAAACTTGACACCAAAACTGTGATCCATAAAAGGAAAATCTGATAAATGAGACTTTATAAAATTAAAAACTTTTGCTCCACTCAAGTCCACGTGAAGAGGATACAAAGACAAGCTACCGACTACGAGAAAATATTTGCAAACCTCATATCCAACAAAGGACTAATGTCTACAACATATTTTTAAAAATCTCTCAAAATAGTTTTTAAAAATCCAATTAATAAATAGTGAAAAGACATGAACAAACATCTCACCAAAGAGGACATACAGATGGTAAATAAACACATAAAAAGATGTTCAGCATCATTGCCCATCAAGGCAATGCAAATTAAAACCACAGTGAGGTATCACTGCACACCTCTGGTTACAATAAAAAAGACTGACAACATCAAATGCTGGTGAGGATACAGAGAAACAGTCACTCATACGTTGCTGTTGGGAATGTCAAGTGGTACAGCCACTCTGGAAAATACTTCCATATAAAACTAAACTTGCAATTACCATACAACCCAGCATTTACACTTTCGAGGATTTATTTATACTTTTGTGTATTTACGCTTTTGCGAATTACACTTTTGAGCATTTATCTCAGAGAAATGAAAACTTATATTCACAGAAAAAAATCTTTATGTGAATATTTGTAGCAGCCTTCTTCACAATAGCCCCAAACTGGAAACAATCCAGATGTCCTTTAACAGGTGAATGGTTAAACTGTGGCACATACATACCATGGAATATTACTCAGCAATAGAAACAACGAACCACTGATATACACAATGGCTTGGATAAATCTGCATGAAATTATCCTGAATGAAAGAAAGCAAATCCCAAAAGGTTACATACTGTATGATACCGTTTATGTACAACATTTTTGAAATGATAGATTAGGATTGCCAGGGGTTAGTGATGGGATGGGGAGAGCTTTAGGGGTAGGCAAGTGGCCGTGGTTATAAAAGGGCAACATGGGATCCTTGCAATGGAACTGTTCAGTATCTTGACTGTGGTGATGGATACATGAAGCTACACATGTGATAAAATTATATAGAACTAAACACACACACACAGAGATGAGTACAAGTAAAAGTGGGGAAATCTGAATGAGATTGGTGAACTGTATCAATGTCAACATCCTCACTGTGATAATATAGTATACTCATTGCCGTGGAGTTGATTCTGACTCATAGCAACCCTGTAGGACAGAGTAAAACTGTTCCATAGGGTTTCCAACGAGAGGCTGGTAGATTTAAACTGTGGCCTTTTGGTTGGTAGCCAAGCTCTTAACCACTACTGCAAAAATGGTACCATTAGGAGAAACTGGTTGAAGTATACTTGGGAGCTCTCTATATTATTTCTTAAAACTGCATGTAAGTCTACAATTATCTCAACAAAATTTTCAATTAAAAAAGTAAAATGTACAGGAAATTTGAAAAACGAATAAATGATATGGCAGAGATGGATAACTGTAAATTCTATCATTTTCCCTTCTATATAATAATATAAACCAATTTTTAGCTGGGCACATGGCTTCCTGGAATAAAGACTACATTTCCCAACCTCCTCTGCAGTTATTGTTAGTTGCCATCCAGTCATCTCAGACTCAGGACAAAACGTTGCCTAGTCTTGCACTATATTCACGCTCATTGGACTGTTTGAGTCCATTGTTGCAGCTATTGCGTAGTGCTTTCCAACCTAGGGGGCTCATCTTCTAGCATTATATCAGATAATATTCTGTTGTGGTACATAAGGTTTTCATTGGTTAATTTTTGGAAATAGATCACCAGGCCTTTCTTCCTAGTCTGTCTTAGTTTAGAAGCTCTGCTGAAACCTGTCCACCATCGGTGACCCTGGTGGTATTTGAAATACCAATGGCATAGCTTCCAGCATCATAGAAACACACAACCCACCACAGTATGACAAACTGACAGATGGCTGGTGGCCTTTGCAATTAAGAATGGTCAATGACTAAGTTCTGGTCAATGGGATATAAGTGGTAGTGCTATATTGAACTTCTAAGAAATGTCCTTAAAAAAAGTATTCCTGTTCTTGTCCTTCTTCTGTCCTGCTTAATGAATCATGAGGACAAGGGATGTATCCCAGGAATTGTAGAAAAACAAGACAGAAGAACCCTGGGTCTCTAAGGACTTTATGGTGTCGCCATAACAGCTTTTGCCTACCTACATTTAATTAGAAGAAATAATCTTCTGTTTTGTTCAAGGCACGCCAACCTTAGACTTCTTCTGGATTTATTAAATAAACTTTTACATTATTTGGGGCACTGGTATTTTCGGTTTCTTTCACTGCAGTTGAATACACCCTTAACTAATACAAATGGAAAAGATATTCCAAACAAAACTAAACTACAAGAAAGCTTGGGTAGCTGTTTTATTATCAGCCATGTAGAATTCCAGGCCAGAAAGAAAACTACAAGGGACAAATAAGGATGTTAAAAACTGCAAAAGAACAATAGATCAGGGAGATACAAGGATCATGAATACATGTGTGTTTACTAATATAGCCTCAAAGGTTATAAAGCAGCAGCTGACAGTACTATGAAAAAAATGAGATATGTCAAAAACCATAGTTAGAGATTTTAATGCAACCCTCTCAGAAACTAACAGACTAACCATCAGAGCAAAGATAGAAGATTTGAATAATGCAACTGATAACCTTGAACTAAGATACAGTTAAGAGCTTTAAACCCAAGACATGGGGAGTATATATTATTTTTCAGTTCATCTGGAACATTCTGAAAAATCTACTATGCTGATCTCAGAACCTAGTATACAGCTACAGTAGTCAAAACAGCCTGGTACTGTACAGCAACAGACACATTGACCAATGGAACAGAATCGAGAACCCAGAAGTAAATCCATCCACCTACAGTCACCTGGTCTTCAACAAAAGCTCAGAGTCTGTTAAATGCAGAAAAGACAGTCTTTTTAACAAGTGCTATTGGCAAAACAGGATGTCCACTTGTAAAAATATGAAACAGGACCCATACCTTACATCATACACAAAACTAACTCAAAATGGATCAAAGACCTACATATAAAACCAAAAACTATAAAGATCATAGAAGTAAAAATAGGATCAACGCTAGAGGCCCTAATACACAGCATAAATAGCATACAAACCATAACTAACAATAAACAAACACTAGAAGATAAGCTAGATAACTGGGATCCTCTAAAACTTAAACACTTACGCTCATCAAAAGACTTCTCCAAAAGAGTAAAAAGAGAACCCACAGACTGGGAAAAAATTTTGGCTATGACAAATCCAACGAAGGTCTGATCTCTAAAATCTATAGGAAAATCCAACACCTCTACAACAAAACAACAAATAATCCAATTAAAAAACGAGCAAAGGATAACACAGACAAAAAAGAAGACATTCAGGCACCTAACAGACACATGAGGAAATGCTCTTGATCACTAGCCATTACAGAAATGCAAATGAAAACTACAATAAGATACCACCTCACCCCGATATCACTGGCACGAATGAAATAAAACAGAAAATAACAAATATTGGAGAGGCTGCGGGGAGACTGGAACTCTTATGCACTGCTGGTGGGAATGCAAAATGGTACAACCATTTTGGAAAATAATATGGTGCTTCCTTAAAAAGCTAGAAACAGAAATACCACACAATCGAGCAATCCCACTCCTAGGAATATATCCTAGAGAAATAAGAGCTGTGACTCGAATAGAAATGCACACCCATGTTCATTGCAGCATTATTCACAACAGCAAAAAGATGGAAACAACCTAAGTGCCCATCAACAGATGAATGGATAAATGAACTTTGGTATATACACACAATGGAATGATAAAGAACAATAATGAATCTGCAAAACATTTCACAACATGGGTGAATCTGGAGGGCATTATGCTGAGTGAAATAAGTCAATCACAAAAAGACAAATATCATTGTTGTTAGGTGCCCTTGAGTCAGTTCCGACTCATAGCAACCCTAGGTACAATAGAACAAAACACTGCCCCATCCTGCGCCATCCTTACAATTGTTATGCTTGAGCCCATGGTTGCAGCCACTGTGTCAATTCATCTCATTGAGAGTCTTCCTCTTTTTTGCTGACTGTCTACCTTACCAAGCATCATGTAGTTCTCCAGGGACTGAACTCTCCTGATAACATGTCCAAAGTATGTGAGACATAGTCTCACCATCCTTGCATCTAAGGAGCATTCTGGTTGTACTTCCTCCAAGACAGATTTATTTGTTCTTTTGGTGGTCCATGGTATATTCAATATTCTTCACCAACACCACAATTTAAAGGCATCTATTCTTTTTCCGTCTTCCCTATTCATCGTCCAGCTTTCGCATGCATATGAAGCGATTGAAAACACCATGGCTTGGGTCAGGCACACCTTAGTCTTCAAGATGACATCTTTGCCCTTCAACACTTTAAAGAGGTCTTTTGCAGCAGGCTTGCCCAATGCAATGCATCTTTTGATTTCTTGACTGCTGCTTCCATGAGTGTTGATTGTGGATCCAAGTAAAATGAAATCCTTGACAACTTCATTCTTTTCTCCATTTATCATGATGTTGCTTATTGGCCCAGTTGTGAGGATTTTTGTTTTCTTTATGCTGAGGCGTAATCCATACTGAAGGCCGTGGTCTTTGATCTTCATCAGTAAGTGCTTCAAGTCCTCTTCACTTACAGCAAGCAAGGTTCTCTCATCTGCATAATGCAGGTTGTTAATGAGTCTTCTCTAATCCTGATGCCAAGTTCTTCTTCATACAGTCCAGCTTCTCGGATTATTTGCTCAGTATACAGATTGAATAGGTATGGTGAAAGTATACGAACCTGATACACACCTTTCCTGACTTTAAACCATGCAGTATCCCCTTGTTCTTTTCAAACAACTGCCTCTTGATATATGTACAGATTCCTCATGAGCACAATTAAGTGCTCTGGAATTCCCATTCTTCTCAATGTTATCCACAATTTGTTATGATCCACACAGTCAAATGCCTTCCCATAGTCAATAAAACACAGGTCAACATCTTTTTGGTATTCTCTGCTTTCAGCCAGGATCCATCTGACATCAGCAATGATATCCCTTGTTCAATGTCCTCCTCTGGATCCAGCTTGAATTTCTGGCAGTTCCTTGTCGATATGCTGCTGCAGCCGATTTTGAATGATCTTCAGCACAATTTTACTTGTGTGTAATATTAATGATATTGTTGAATAATTTCCACATTCGGTTGGATCACCTTTCTTAAGAATAGGCATAAATATGGATCTCTTCCAGTTGATTGGCCAGGTAGCTGTCTTCCAAATTTCTTGCCATAAATGAGTGAGCACTTGCAGTGCTGCATCCGTTTGTTGAAACATCCCAATTGGTATTCCGTCAATTCCTGGAGCCTTGTTTTTCACCAATCCCTTTAGTGCAGCTTGGACCTCTTCCTTCGATACCATTGGTTCCTGATCATATGTTACTTCCTGAAATGGTTGAACGTTGACCATTTTTTTTTTGGTACAGTGACTCTGTGTATTCCTTCCACCTTTTTTTGATGCTTCCTGCATCATTTAATATTTTCCCTGTAGAATCCTTCAATATTGCAACTCGAGGCTTTAATATTTTCTTCAGTTCTTTCAGCTTGAGAAATGCCAAGCGTGTTCTTCCGTTTTGGTTTTCTATTTCCAGGTCTTTGCTTTCTCGAGCCGCCCTTTGAAATCTTCTGTTCAACTTGACAAATACCGTATGAGACCACTATTAAAAAACCTCATGAAAATGTTTACACACAGAAAGAAACAATCTTCGATGGTTACAAGGGAGGGGAGGGGTAGGAGGGAAAAACGCTAACTAGACAATAGATAAGTGGTAACTTTGGTGAAGTGTAAGACAGTACACAATACTGGGGAAGTCAGCACAGCTTGACCAAGGCAAGGTCATGGAAGCTTCATAGACACATCCAAACTCTTTAAGGGACCAAATTACTGGGCTGAGGGCTGGGGACCATGGTCTTGGCGGATGTCTAGCTCAACTGGCATACCATAGTTTATAAAGAAAATGTTCTACATCCTACTATGGTAAAAAGCGTCTGGGGTCTTAAAAGCTTGTGAGTGGCCATCTAAGACACTCCACTGGTCCCAACCTGTCTGGAGCAAGGGAGAATGAAGAAAACCAAAGATACAAGGGAAAGATTAGTCCAAAGGACTAATGGACCACAACTACCACAGCCTCCACCAGATTGAGTCCAGCACAACAAGATGGTGCCCAGCTACACTAGAGGGTCCTGGACAGAACTGGAGAAAGACATAGAACAAAATTCTGACTCACTAAAAAAAGACCAGACTTACTGGTCTGATAGAGACTGGGGAAACCCTCAGAATATGGTCCCTGGACACCCTGGAAACTCAGTACTGAAGTCACTCTTGAGGTTCACCCTTCAGCCAAAGATTAGACAGGCCCATAAAACAAAAAGAGACTAAATGGGCACATCAGCCCAGGGGCAAGGGAGAGAAGACAGGAAGGGACAGGAAAGCTGGTAATGGGGAACTCAAGGTTGCGGAGAATGTTGACATGTTGTGGGCTTGGCAACAATTGTCACAAAACAATATGTGTATTAATTGTTTAATGAGAAACTAAATTTGCTCTGTAAACCCTCATCTAATGCACAGAAAAAAAAAATCTACCATGAATTAGTCTACAAGGGAAGATGATTAAATGAATTCCAAAAATTGTAATAAAAATAGAAATCAATAACAAAAAGAGAGGTTTCTTTTTAATCTCAGAGGTATAGAAACTGAAAAACTAAGCTATTTAATAATACTTGTGTTAAAGAGGAATCATAAGGAACATTACAAAATACTTAGAACTGAATGACAATAAAAACACTACATGTCAAAATTTGCAGGACAGAGCTAAAGCAAGACTTAAGGAAAATTAATGGCTTTAACTATATTTATCAGAAAATAACAAAGATGGAAAAATGAGCTAAGTATTCAACTCAGGGGTATGGAAACAAGACCATAGAGTAAACCTAAAGAAGAAAATATGAAAATAAAAAATGTGTAGAAATCAATAAAAGCAAGAATAAAAAAGCATTAGATTACACTATCACCTTTTTGCAACCCCTAATGAATTAATTGATCTAAGCATTGATCATCTGTGACTACTAAAATCACTAAAGGAGACAACCAGACATTTTCATTATGTTCCTTCTGAAAAAAGAGCATAATCCACTTATGAGGTAGTCATGCTGAAAATGTAGACATATCTACATCTCTACATCTGTTTTGTTGTTGTTGTTGTTAAGTGCCGTTGAGTCGATTTTTGACTCATAGTGACCCCATGTAACAGAGTAGAACTGTCACATAGAGTTTGCTAGGCTGTAATCTTTACAGGAGCAGATAGCCAGGTCTTTCTTCCTTGGAGCCACTGGGTGGGTTCAAATTGCCAACCTTTCCGCTAGTAGCTGAGCACTTAATCTTTGCGCCACCGGGCTCCTTATCTATATCTGTATCCATATCCATGTCTATATATACCTATCCATATTTATATCTAAATCCCTATCTAAATCTAAATCCCCATCTAAATCTAAATCCCTATCCCTATTTTGGAAACCCTGGTGGTATAGTGGTTAAGAGCTACAGCTGCTAAGCAAGAGGTCGGCAGTTCGAATCCACCAGGTGCTCCTTGGAAACCCTATGGGGCAGTTGTACTCTGTACTATAGGTTCGTTATAGGGTCACTATGAGTTGGAATCAATTTGATGGCAATGAGTTTGGTTTTTTTTTTTAATCCATGTCTATAAAACCCTTCCCATTGAGTCGATTCCCACTCATAGCCACCCTGTAGGGCAAAGTAAAACTGTCCCATGGGGTTTCCAAGGAGCGGCTGGTGGATTAGAGCTGCTGACCTTTCAGTTAGCAGCCAAATGCTTAATCACTGTGCCACCAGGGCCGCATCCATATCTATAGCTATCCTGGTCTGATCAAGCCTCTGATCCAACCACAAATTTATGGGAAATTCAGGGAACAGAGCAACATGTTAAATAATACCACAGGGATACAATCAGCAAAATCAAGTCTGTTGGAAACTCTAACGGACAAATCACCTAGTGTCTTCACAAATAAATTGCAATGGGAAAAAGAGAAATGGAGGAGGAAACTATAGATTGAAAAAGACTTGAGACTTCCAGTCTCTGGTTGAACATATAAAGATCTTGGAGGTTGTCACTCCTGTCTTCACAACAAGAAAAAAGCTAAACAAACTGAAAATCAACAACCCTTCTTAGATCCTTCAGGGAATTGAGGTCACAGCACAAACTGCTGCCCTGAAAACTGAAGAGACAGGTGAATACCGAGAATCACAGCTTACTGGGAGCAGAAGCCGCTGCTGAAGCCAGCAACTAGAATGAACACTTAAACAGCAATTAACTCATTGCTGGAGACTGAGCAGAGACTAGCTTGAAAAGTAAAAACTTATGGGCCCAGCCTTAAGGAGTCCCCCATGCTTTTGTGACTCTCACCTCCAGAATCCCCACAGGTTATCAGGGTGATGGTCAGAGAAAAATACCCTCAGGCTTCCAGCAGGGGGAGGTGGAAAGTAACCATTCTGAAACATGCCCAGAGCACTCTATTCTATTTAACAAAGGGAACAACAGGGAAACTATTTTACCAGAGCCTCGCCAGTGAGTTGGAGTTCACTTGAGGGCAACGGGTTTTGTTTTTGATTTTATTTTTTTTAAACCAGTGTAGGTTTTACCAGAGAGGGGTGATTATGAGTTGAAAATCAACTCGACAGCAGCTAACAACAACCAATGTGGAGGAAGGGAAATAGCCAACTCCAACCCCTTCTAGCCTTCCCGTCTCACGTCTCACATAAGTAGGAAAAAAAATAGGTAAAATCTAGCTTTCCCATCTCACCTAAGTAGGAAAAAAAATAGGTAAAAAGCACTCATAAAAAAATTTAAAATTTGTGCATCAAAGGACTTTATCAACAAAGTGAAGAGACAACCAACAAAATGGGAGAAAATATTTGGAAACCATATATTGAATAAGGGTTTAATATCCAGAATATATAAAGAACTCCTACAACTCAACAACAAAAAGACAAAAAATTCAATCAAAAAATGGGCAAAGGACTTTAATAGACATTTCTTGAAAGAAGATATATAAATGGCCAGTAAGAACATGAAAAGATGCTCACCATCATTAGTCATTAGAGAATTGCAAATCAAAACCACAATGAAATACCACTTCACATCAACTAGGATGGCTATTATCAAAAAAATGGAAAATAACAAGTGCTGGCAATGATGTAGAAAAATTAGAACTCTTGTGCAATGTTGGTGGGAAAGAATGCAGCCACTGTGGAAAAGAGCTTGGCAGTTCCTCAGAAAGTTAAATATAGAATCACCATATGAGCCAGCAATATCACTCTTGGGTATATACCCAAAAGAATTGAAAGCAGGGACTCAAACAGATGCTTGTACACCAATGTTCACTGCAGCATTATTCACAATAGTCAAAAGGTAGAAATAATCCAAATGTCCATCAACAGATGAATGGGTAAACAAAATGTAGTATATATATACAATGGAATATTTAGCCATAAAAAGGAACAAGTTCTACTACATAATGTGTCATAGATAAACATTTAAAACTTTATGCTAAGTGAAATAAACCAGCACAAAAGAGAAAATATTGTGTTATCCCATTGATATGAAATATCTAGAATAACAAATGCATAGAGACAGAAATCAAATTAATGATTACTATGGGCTACCATGGGGGGGGGGAAATGGGGAGTTAACACTTATTGGGTACAGAGTTTCTGTTTGGAGTGATGAAAAAGTTGTGGAAACCAATAGTGATGATGGTTGCACAACATTGTGAATAAAATTAATGCCACTGAATTTTACACTTAAAATGGTTAAAATTTAAAAATATTTAAGACAAAACTGCTATTATTTTTTAAAAAGCCAATAGAGTTAACATTCAAACCAATAAAACGAAAATAGTTCAACAAAGTTGCCACATATAAAATGAGCTTACGACTATCAATAGTGTACTTTCATACCAACAATAATCAGCAAGAAAATGCAATAGACAATTAGATCTCATTTAGAATAGCAACAAAAACTGTTAAGTATCTAGATATTAGCTTAATAAACATTAAACATACTCTATAGAGAGAAATATTTTTAACTCTGATAAGGGACATAAAAGAACACTTATATAAATGGAGATATTTACCATGATCACGGATGGGATAACAATACTATAATGCTGTCAATTTTCTCTAACTTAATCTCTAAATTCAATAAAAGTTCAATCAAAATTCTAGGAGATTGTTTAGAAAGCTAATAAATTTATTCCAAATTAATATATAGAAAAATGAAGGTTCTAAGTCAACAACTACCTAAAATCTAGTTTTTTAAAAAAGGAACAAGGCATGATGACCTATTCTGTCAGATATTAGAACATGCTACAGAATTATATAATTTTATAAAGTTTAGTACTAACTCAAGAACAGACATATAAATCCAATGTAACAGAACAGAAAGTACATAAACAGACCTGTGTATATATACAAAAGAAAAAAAAAAAAAAACCAACTCATTGCCGTTGAGTCGATTCTGACTCATAGCAACCTTAGGAACTTGATATATGATTTAAAAAAAAAAAATTTTTTTTAAATGGCTCCACAAATTAGTGGAAAAAGGATGATCTGTTTAGTAGATGACTCACTAAAAAGAGTTTAATCCCTACCTCACGCCATATACAAAGGTGAATTCCATATAGATTAAGGACCTAAAGTTAAAAGGTAAAACAATAAGCTAATATTATAAAAACAAATAAAACTATCCTTGTGATCTTGGGCAAGGATGGACTTCCTAAACAAAACCTAAATAGCAAAAATTGATGAATTTGACTACATCAAAATTAAAGATTTCTATCAATGGAAAGACTGTCATGGGAAAAATTAACAAACAAGAAACAAAGTGATAGAAAAAATTCCAGTCTAAAATCAGTATGGATTACTGTCTACTGTCTACAATATGCGAGAAACTCTTACAAATCAGCAAGACAGGAAATCTCATAGAAAAATAGGCAAAGGATATGAACAGAAAACACATAAAAGTAGAAACCAAATGAAAAAAACTTTTCTGAAGAGCTATTTAGTCTCACAAACAATAAGAAAATCCAAATTAAGACCCCAAAAAATGGACTTTTTGCTCAAATACTGACATAAAAAAAGTAAGATAATACCAAGTGTTGACAAGAATGTAGGTAAACCAGAGCCCTCGTAATTTGTATTGACTTCCCATGTTGCCAAAATGAAGACAGTCATTATTCAGACCCAGAAGACCCTGCATTTCCTGGTCCCCAACTACTTCTCCAACCACTCTCTGCTTCCCTCTCTCCACTCCAGCCCATCAGCCTCCTTGATGTTCCTCCAATAGACCAAGCACACTTGGACCCCAGGGCTTTGGGACTTCTTGTTTCCTCTGGAATGCACTTACCTCATTCATCTGAATAGCTTGGTCCCTCATTTCCTTGAAGTTTCTGCTCAAGTGTTGCCTCTTGAGGAAGCTTCCTTGACCCCTCTAGTAACATAGGCCAGCACCCTCCCCCTTTTTTGGTTTGTTTTTTTCCATCGCACTTACAACCCTCTGACACACTTTATACTTTACTAGCTTGTCTGTTAATTGTCTGTGTCTTTCTGCTAGAATGTAAGCTCTGTTCTGCTCACTGCTGCAACCCCAGAGCACAGAACAGTGTCTGGCCTAAGAGAGGTGTTCAGTGAACATGTTGGATGAATAATAATAACTATTAATATCTATTGCATAATTACTGCGTATTTTGTGCTTTAGTTGTATTATCTCATTTAATCCTTTCAACAACCATATGAGTTAATCATTATTATTTCCATTTTACAGACTAAGAGACTGAGGCTCAGAGAAGTTAGGCAGTCTTTCGGAGATCACACAGCTAGCAAATGACTGAGCTGCAGCTTGAGTCTTGCCTGGTTAATTCCAAAACCCATACTCACAAACACTTCACTGTATTTCTGGCAATTACCCACAGAGGTCATAGTTCTCATAGGGTGGCCATGAACTCACTTGACTCATATCTGCTGTAGGAAACCCAGCTGTTGTCCCTATACATCCACCATCACATAGTGCTGAGGCCACTCTTGCCCCAGGCCTCTCCCAGTCAATGCGTAAGCACAGTCGGCACTGGGCGGGCCTCTTCTAATGGGAACTTGGGCTTGAGACTTCCCATCAGCCTGGCCGAAGCTTTCTTGGAACTGCACTGCCCCCTGAGACTCTTCCTCCCTGACCTTTTTTCCTTCTATCCCTCCTTTCATAAGACCAGACCTGTATCAAAGTCTGAAGCTTCTCCCTGCCTACTCCTGCTCCGTCCCTTTATCCCTCACAGGGTTTCCTCCAATAAATCTCTTGCACCACTAATCACTTCTTGACTTCTGTTCCTCACAGTCCCTAATCTGAGCCAGCCAGCCCACTAACTACTAAAACTGGATATACACATACCCTGTGACCCAGTAATTGCACTCCTACATATATACTCAACAGAAATGCATATGCATTGTCTTAGTTATCTAGTGCTGCTGTAACAGAAATACCACAAGTGGGTGGCTTTAAAGAACAGAAATTTATTTTCTCACAGTTCTGGGGGCTGAAAGTTAAAATTCAAGGTACTGGCTCCAGAAGAAGGCTCTCTGTCTGTGGGCTCTGGGGGAAGATCCTTGTCTCTTCCAGTATTCCTTGGTTCCTTGGTGATCTTCGTGTGGTGCGGCATCTAACTTCCCCATTTGTATTTGCTTCTCTCTGGGTCTGTGCTGCTGTTTATATCACTCAGAAGTGATTAAGTTTAGGGTATACTCTCCACTGATGTGGCCTCAGTAACATAACAAAACCTTATTTCCAAACAGGATTATATCCACAGGTATAGGGATCAGGACTCCGACACATATTTTGGAGGAAAGAAAAGGCTTGTTGACTTCCACCCCACAGGAATCAGTCTTGAGCCACTGATCTTGATTATCTTCCACCTTGTGAAGTTAGAGGAGGTCAGACACCACCCCTATGCCATTTTTTACAGTAAGAAAGAGTGAACCATGGTACACATATCAGGTATTTGCCTCAAATAACGCTAAATCCAAATTCCTAATCTTGGCATTCTAGACTCTCCCTGGTCTTATACAATGGTCTTATTTCCTAGAGTACTGAGCCTAAAATGTTCAGCCTAGGTTTCAAAACAGACCAAGTTGAAGTGAACTGAGATTGGCTCCACTGTGTTGAGTGGGGTCACAGTTATTACGGTGCCTCACATCGCTCCCAGGTCACTCAGAGAGAGCCCCATTGTGGCGGTCAGTCCTTGGGCTCATCTCCATTTCCAGAACTCAAATCCAAAACATTGCTCTGAACTCCCTTCCAGAGAGCTGATTTATGCCCCAGCTAAGGAAAAAGGGATCCAAAATATTGTACCTATTTGTCTGATGGTTAAGTGGTCTCATCTATGGCCTGCTCCTCTTGGCTCCTGTGACACCTGCTAGATATAACTGGACTTGACAGGTGAACAAACAGTTCAGCCCTGCCCAGAGGACAAAGCCCAGGCTGTGACCCACTTAAATGCCAACCCAGGGCCCCTAGGAGACCACGAGGACTTGCCCATAGGGCTCACTGAGTCCAAGACTCAGACAAACACATAAATGGACCCAACAGTACTTGATTCACTAAATAGGGAAATCTCCCTAGTCCTAATTTTCCATCTTCTTCTTCTCCTACTTCTACTCTTTTTTTTCTTCAGCATCTTCCCACCCAAAATGGTGAAGGCTGGGTTCAGCTTGAGCCAGCACATTTGGGTTGTCCAGCCTCACTCCAACCCCTCATCTTCTCTGGGCAGACACCCCTACGTGGCTACCCAGGTGGGGAAGGCCAGGCACGTATACAGATAATACAATGAGATACATGCTCTGCTTGGGCAAAGTACCAGGAAAACACAGAGCCAGGAGACTGATTCTCCACAAGAAAGTGGCAGGCTTCTTGGAGAAGGTGACTGAGGTTGGTCTTCAAGGATAAGTAATAGTTGGCCTGCCAGAGCTGAAAAGGAAGGGAAAGCTTCTGCCAAAGGATGCAGGCAGGACGAACTCAGCATATTATTGAGCACCTACAGGATCCCAGTACTCCAGCGGCTGAGCCTGGTGTGTCCTGCTGACCCTGACCTCATTTCACACACGGGGTGTGGGGTGGCAATCTTGGCTATGCCTTCACAGAACAGAGGGTATTTCCAAAGCGCTCAAAGAGTTCTCTGGAGAACCACTATCATATCTTCTCAGGGACATCTCTAACATTCCCTGTCCAGGATGGACCCAGTCTGGGAAAAATCATGATTGGTAAAACAGTAGGGAATTTGATCTCTAGAGATTGGAGGCCCCAGAACAAAAGAATGGCCAGGGCAGCTGGGCACCCCTACTTCCTTCTCCTTCAGAGATGCCCAGCAAGCAGTCTTATCCTGGGGACTTCCTGCTGAGATCATTATCCTTCACCCTACTCATAGCTCGATCCAGTCCTTCCTTTCATTGGTTAACCCCAGGGGATGTAATGTGTGGACTGGGAGACAGTGGAAAGTGGGTCCCCTCCTGCGGGCACGAGACTGGGCACACCAAGCTCCTGGGGTGGGGGCTGAATGGAATAACTGATTCTCAGGAAGCAGTTTCGTGAGGTCATTTGGGAGGAGAAGGACTTGAGTGTGTGAGCACAGAGGGCAGGAAAGTGGCCAAGCCGAGAGGAACAGAGAGGGAGGTAGGAGGGAGGGGGAGATGCAAAAGGTCCCCTCTGTCTTACTGCCCAAGAGGTTCTATCCACCTACACAATACACACTGTCATGCACTGAACTGTGTCCCCCAAAAATATCTGTCAACTTGGCTAGGTCATGATTCCCAGTATTGTATGATTGTCTACCGTTTCGTCATCTGATGTGATTTCCCTGTGTGTTGTAAATCTTACCACTATGATGTAATAAGATGGATTAGTGGCAGTTATATTGATGAGATCTACAAGACTAGATAGTGTCTTAAGCCAATCTCCTTTGAGATATAAAAGAGAGAAGAAAGCAGAGAGACACAGGGACCTCATAACACCAAGAAAGCAATGCCGGGAGCAGAGCGAGTCCTTTGGATCTGAGCTTCCTGCGCTGAGATGCTCCCAGACCAAGGGAAGACTGATGACAAGGACCTTCCTCTAGAGTCAACAGAGAGAGAAAGCCTTCCCCTGGAGCCAGCACCCTAAATTTGGACTTCTAGCCTACTGGACTGTGAGAGAATAAACTTCTCTTTGTTAAAGCCATCCACTTGTGGTATTTGTGTTATAGCAGCACTAGATAACTAAGACACACATCTACAGGCAATATGCAAAGCCCTCTCCTCCAGGGAGCCTTCTTTGACTTTCCCAGCCAGACAAGCCTGAAGTATAACCAAAGTTGAGGACCATGATTTCTAGACCAGTGTCTTATGAAGCAGTAACATGAAGTAGAAATAGCAAGGGCTCAGGGGGGCTAAATCTGTATTTTATTTCCAATTCTGCCTGGACTAGCTGGGCCACCATGAGCAAGTAGGGCCGAGTATGAAAGCCACACACATTCATTTACTTCACAAATATTTTTGAATATTGCCAAGAGTGTGATTCCAAATTCCCTTAAGGAACTAACAGCAATGATAGAGTTGGGCAGGGTTAGTGGAAGAATGGTTTGTATAGAAACTCTCCCAATATTAACGAGCATAATTTTCTCATCTGCCAACTGAGAATTGATCATAGTACCTACCTCTCAATATTGAGAGGATTAAATAAGATATAAAGTCCCAGAAATTAGATAGAGAGATAGAGAGCTGCTGTCAAGTCGACTCCAACTCATGGCAACCTTGTAACAGAATGAAACATTGCTGGGTCCTGCATCATCCTCACAATCACCAGCATGTTCAGGTCTCTCATTGCAGCTATTGCACCAATTCATCTCACCAAGGGTCTCCCTTGCCTTCGCTGGCCCTCTACTTCACCAAACATGATGTCCTCCTCCAGCGATTGATACTTCCTGATGATGTGTCCAAAACCAGCAAGTCGGACAATGTTCTGTTGTGATCCATAATGTTTTCATTGGCTAGTTTTCAGAAGTAGATCACCAGGCCTTTCTTCCTAGTCTGCCTTAGTCTAGAAGCTCTGCTGAAACCTGTTTACGATGGGAGACCCTGCTGGCATTTGAAATACTGGTGACATAGCTTCCAGTTTCATAGTAACATGTAAGCCACCACAGTACAACAAACTGACAGGTGGTGGCTCGGAATTTAGTGGATGCTGAATAAACGTTTTTCTCTAGAAAGAGGCTTCATTTTCAAGTGTACACCTCACCTTCAAGTGGAAGCTCCAGGAGGGAAATTGAAAACCCCTCCCCCACGCAGTGCTAGCACAATGCTGGGCACATAGATAAATCAATGCCTTTTGGAAATAAAGACTTAGAGAGCAAGAAGGGGCAAAAGGAAGGCGAGGAGGCAGAACCCTGGGAAGAGTGCTTTAACCCCCTAGCTGGACAGAAGGCGGTGTCTCATCTTTCTTATCCAGTTGTAAAGAGCCTGTGTTCATTATTTTAACAATTATTCGTGATCAAACGATTTGGTGTTAATGTGGATCTAATGTATAAATCCATATGGGTCCCACAGTCATTTAGCATTAATTACACTAGGTCATTATAAGGCTAGGATTCCACTGGGTTTATTGTGCTTAGCAATTAATGGTGGGAACCCACTCGGCCGCTATGCTTTCCCCCTGCTCTAGCATTGTCCATTTTACCTCCAGAGGGAAGGGGCGGGGCTGGATAAAAGCTGCCCTGGGACAGGGAGCAATGCATGGGAAGGACCCTGGCCAGGGCACAGAGATGATTGACAGGTGGGGAGTTCGGTGGAGGCCAGCGCTTGCCCTGGAGGTGACATTTCATGAAGAGGGAATAAGGGATGCATTGGCAGAGCACTGGCCTGGGAGTCAGGAGAACGAGATTTTAGTCCTGGCTCTGCTACTGTTAATGGGCTGTGTGACCTTGTGTAAGACACTTTCCCTCTCTGTTCTTCATCAGTTAATTAAGAAGTCTGGACAAGGCAAACTTGCCCTTAGTTGGACATCTTTCCAACTTTCAGGTCTCAGCTTACATGTCAGTTTCTCTAAGAGGCTTCCTAACTACCCTCTTACTACCACCCACTCCCCACCACCCCAGTCACTCTGGAGCATGTTTCTCTGTTTTATTTTCAGCATGGGACTTGTTGTTGTTGTTAGTTGCTGTCAAATCAATTCCGATTCACGGTGACCCCAGAAGCACAGAGTAGAACTGCTCCATAGAGGGTCAAGTCTGTCACCTTTTGGAAGCAGATCGCCAGGTCTTTCTTCTAAGGTGCTTCTGAGTGTGTTCGAACTGTCAACCTTTCCACTAGTAGTTGAGCACTTAACCATTTGCCTCACCGAGGGACTATCTCCATATTTCTACCACAAGACAGAGGTCTTTGTCTCACTTATTTATCACTTTAACGCCTATTTCCAGAACAGTATCTGGCACATAGTACCAAAAAACCGAAAACTAAACCCATTGCCATGGAGTCGATTCCGACTCATAGCGACCCTATATGACAGAGTAGAACTGCCCCATAGGGTTCCCAAGGAGCAACTGGTGGAGACGAACTGCCAACCTTCTGGTTCATAGCCTGAGCTCTTAACCACTGCACCATCAGGACTCCAGCACATGGTAGGGGCTTAAAAATTATTTGTCCATTGAATGAATCATTAACCAGTTGCTGTTGAGTCAATCTTGACTCCTGGCCACCCCGTGTGTGTCAGCGTAGAATGGGCACATAAGGCTTTTTTCAGACATAGATTGCCAGGCCTTTCTTCCAAGACACTTCTAGGCAGACTCAAACCACAAATCTTTTGGTTAACAGCCAAGCACATTAACCATTTGCATCAACCCCTCCAAAGCGGATGCTCATGAGAGGCTACTCAATCACATTTGTATCTGGAAGGCAAGGGCAGTATGGGGTGCAGGTAGAGCTGGGTTAGTACAGGGAGGCTAGTGGGAGAAGGACGATTGGAACCAAGTCCTAGAGGACAGAGGAAAGTGGGCTGGAGAAGAGGCAAAGATGGGTGCTGCCTTGAGCAGAAGTCAGAATGGAGCCACAATGGTGGAGAGCTCCAAGTCCCAGCAGCTGCTATGCCTTGGGGCTTCCAGCCAAGACCATTTGGTGAAACTATATTAATAATCATAATACAAGAATCCCTTGTGGACTGGAACAATCTTCCTTTCAAGGCACTGGTGTGCATATCACTTCACTTTATTCTCATGCCATCCCCTTGATACAGGGGAGAGGAAAATATCTTTTGCTATTTATATGTATAATATTAGTAACAATAATTGTTGATTTATATAGTATTTGACAGTTTCCAGAACACTCTTTCCTATGCAAGAATGCTATTCGTATATCCCCATTTGGCAGAGGAGGAGACTCAGAGAGGTAACAGGACTTATCCAAGGTCACTCACGGAATAGTTAGCCTGACAAACTCAAACCCAAAACTCCAAAAAATGTCCACACAATGGCTTGTTTTCCAGAAGAGGAAACTGAGGCAGAGAGCGGGGATGTGCTGGCTGATCACAGCTCACACACACACACACATACACACGCACACACGCACGCATGCACACACTCGGAGAGCTAACTTATTTGTATGGTCAGAGTGAGGCACGATGAAGACGGGGAAAGGGGACAATTTTCCTTCCAGATCTGAGCATGGAGATTACCTGAATGAAATTTTTCATTATCATAGTACAGGGAGAGGGTCAGTGAATCATGGTATTATAGAATCCTAGAATGTTGCTTTGAAAAGAATGTTAGAGATGCCCACTATCTCTTTATATTCAGATTATTTATATGCAGTTCTCAGTTTCCTGTTCTGAACTCTATCTTTGTAATTTCTGAAGGGAAAAGCATGATGCCGTGCACAAAATAGGCCCTCAACGAATATTTAATGCAAGGGCAGCAAACTCAGACACCTACAATGCCAGGCAGGGAAGACAAACGAGTCAGGCAGATCAGGCGTAAGATGACAGATAATTGGCACTCAGCATCAGTGTTGGGGATCACAACAGGGAGTAGTGGGGACTGTGGCAAGTTGAAGAATTTAAACTCTGTCTGAAGAGGTATTATTGCAGCCTATTGTTGCCAGAAGGACATGTAGGTTCAATGTTACAAATTCTTATAATTTTGGGAGAAAGGCCAGAAAAGTAGATCTCTATTGGAAAGTCTAGAAATTTAAATTTTAAATGTTGGCATTTAAATTTAAAGCACAATGTAAGCCAAACAAAATATGTCTAACAACAAGTTTCTATCCATGATCCATTGGTTTGAGACTTCTAGTTTAAGGAATAAATTACCAGTTACCAGTTGCTGTCAAGTGTATTCCAACTCATGGTGACTCCACGTATGTCAGAGTAGAACTGTGCTCTACAAGGTTTTCGGTGACTGATTTTTTGGAAGTAGATGGCCAGGTCTTTCTTCCCAGGCATCATTGGGTGGACTCTAATTCCAACCTTTTGGTTAGCAGCTGAGCACATTAACCATTTGAATCAGTAAATGAATAAACTGTTCTTGTTAGGTGTCATTAAGTCGATTCCAACTCATAGTGGTCCTACGTACAACAGATCAAAACACTGCCGGGTCCTGTGCCATCCTCACAATCATTGTCATAGCCGCTGTGTTAATCCATCTTGTTGAGGGTCTTTCTCTTTTTTGCTGACCCTCTACTTTGCCAAGCATGACATCCTTCTCCAGGGACTGGTCCCTCCTGATAACATCTCCAAAGTATGTGAGATGAAGTCTCGTCATCCTTGATTCTAAGGAAAGACTCTGGCTGTATTTCTTCCGAGATAGACTTGTCTGTTCTAAACCTGTCCAGACTTTCCATTGTACAGATGGGGGTGAGAGTTAAGCCATTTTCCTGAGATCACATCATGTTCCTGAGAAAACTAGCAGCTGGGGGCAAAGCTTAGACCCCAAGCCTCCAGAGCTCCAATCCAGTTCTTAAGCTGTTGACAAGAGATCAAGTAAGGGAGGTGTCTTAGGCTGGGTTCTCTAGAGAAGCAAAACAGTAAAGTGCATAAATATATATAGAGAGAAATTATATCAAGAAAACAGCTCACGTGATTGTAGAGGCTAGAATGTCCCAAGTCTGTGGATCAGGGTAGAGGCCTCTCCCAAGTCACACAGCAGCAGAAGCTGGCAAGCCCCAGATCGGAAGGTCGGAGAGCAGGGCTTCCACTCACAGGCTGTGCAGATCGACGAATCCCAGGTTCGGCAGATAAGCTGACAGCTCAAGTCCCAAGAACGGGAGACGAGACGACAGGAAGCAGCCGCAGGATCCAGAGACAGCAAAAAGCCAGAACGTCTGCTTATATACAGATGCGGGCCACACCCCCAAGGAGACTCCCTTTCATCTGACTGGCTACTCACAGTATATCAATCTTGGGAGTGATTACATTAAAATGCAGAGAATCACGGCCCAGCCAAGTTGACACACGATCTTAACTATCACAGGAGGAAATTGAGAACCTTGTAGGTTTGGAGGTTCCTCACTACAGAGTATGATGTCCTGAACCCACACATTACACCAGCACAGGCCCTGGCCCAGGTATCAGGGCCCACCTTCCCACCTGGGCTAGAAGACCTCATCCACCAAAGAGGCTCAGGCAGCACCTCTGGGCCTCCCTCCATCCAAAGCCTTGGGAGAGCTCCCACACCCTCCCAGTGGCCCATCCTCAGTCCACTCAGAATGCAGCACCATGGCACAAGCCAGCTGTCACTTAGGCACTTACAGGCAGAACCGTGGAAAAACCAAACCACTGTTATTACATTTAATAACCAGTTTCCACATCATCAACTCATTGGCGTCTGACAGCGCTGTTAGGGTGTCAACTCCCTTGGCCTAACAAGTCAGCACTTGGGGGGGTGGGGGACCACCAGGCAGGGCTGGGCACCAGCTTCCAACAAGTTATCACGTCCCCCCTCCTGCCCCAGGGGAGGACACATATCCAAGGGCAGCCTGAGGCCCAGCTCTGCCCTCAGCTCAGGAGCTTCAGCGGCTGCACCAAGAGCACCCAAGGTTTAGAGCAGGACGAGAACCCCAGAGAAAGGGGCTCTGGGCCCTGGCTGGTGTCTGACCAGGAGAAACCAGGCCAGCTTGGCAGGGTGGGCGGCCCAAGGGGTCTGAAGGCAAACAGCGCAGGACTGAGGCCCTGGACACAGCATGCAGTAGACACATTCAAAGCACAGGCTTGGGCACCTGGGTTGGAATCCTGGCTCTGCCATAACCAGCTGTGTGAACTTGAGTCAGCTCCTCCATCTTCCTGAGCCCCAGTTGCCTCACTAGTAAAAGGTTTGTTATAGGATTGAATAAAATATATGTATAGTGCCCAGCAAGGTGTCCATGCCCAAACAATGGCAGTTATTACTGAGCTATTATTGAGGGGTAAGTGCAGAGGGTGGGGTTCATGGGGAGAGAGGCAGGGACATGCACAAGGGATTACTAAGCAATCAGACCACTGAGAAATGCTTCTGAATTGGCCCAGTATACTGGAGCAGAGGAGGTCTTTAGAGCTGTCACAATAGTAGCTAACGCAAAGACCTAACGTTATTCTTGGAGCCCTGGTGATGCGGTGGTTAAGAGCTCAGCTGCTAATCAAAAGGTCAGCAGTTCAAATCTACTAGCCACTCCTTGGAAACCGTACGGGGCAGTTCTACTCTATCCTATAGGGTCGTTATGAGTTGTAATCGACTCAACAGCAACAGGTTTTGTTCGGGGTTTAACATTATTCTTATTGTTCCCCCTTTAAAGATGAGAAAACTCAGAAAGGTTAAGTAATTTACCCAAGGTAATCCAGCAAGCAAGTGATGGAGCAGGGCTTGGGGACCAGGCAGTGAGCCTAGAGCCTGAGATCTTAGTCATCCTCCCCCTCAACCCTCCTCCAAGTCCTGGCATCTACATGGGAAGATTTGCAGGGGTGGTGGCCAGGGTGAGGGCACATGGGGCCAGGCTACAGTTAGCCAGGTTCTTGAGGTCGCATTACCAGATCGTTCCTCATTGAAACAGCAAATGGCCCCGGAGTTTTAGGGAGTAACTCAGGGACGGAGGCCTCCAGAATGCAGTGATCCACCTGGCACTCTGGGTGGGAGGTCACACAAGCCACACCTTCTTTGAGGTGCAGCCAAAGCGGTGGTCCCCACTCAGAGCATTTGGAGGACAAAGGACAGCTCCCTTCCTAGGCCCCGGCACACACCCAACTGGCAGCCCCTCCTGCAGCCAGCGCTGCAGCGCTGGCCTGAGGCAGTGCGGTGCTGCCATCTTTTGACCACATGCTGCACTGCATCCCCGACCGGCCCGTGGGTGAACCCAGCCCCAGGCCACAGCATCCAGGGGAGCCAGCCCATACTGGGAGCCACCTCAGCGAGCCCTGCAGGGTGGCCTCTCAGCATCGGATGTGGCCTGAGTGCCAGGCCAGCCAAGCAGCCACAGAGGGGCCCTCTGCCCTGGGGAGAGGGACAGGGAGGCAAGGTTTCAAGGAGCCCAGGCTGCCTGAGATTGCCCCCTCTCAGCTCCCACCTCTGGGCCAGCAGAGCAGAGACAGGAATGTGGGCAGGGGCGAGAAAGAGCAGCTCCTCACCTCCTCGGGGCCTCTGGAGAAGCCACTGCCAGCTTCAGCCAGAGCGGTTACCTCTCAGGTAGGATTGTGGGTGCTCTGCATGGTTTTGTTAGTTTGTTTGCCTATTTGTTTGTGTTGTTGGGTCCGCTATTCTCATTTTTCTTTCCTCTTTTCCTTTATGCTTAATTGGAATATTACATTTTCCCACAATGACCAAGTCTCAAGATGTAATTTATGGTTATAAATTTACCTGAAAGTACATTTACTTTTGAGTAAAAACACAATAATTCTAGAGCAGAAAGGGACTTTTTTTCAAACCTCTTTATTTCACAGTTGAGAAAAACGATATCAGAGAGAGGTAAATTGCCCAGGGTCACACCACTAATTAATGGAAGAGATGGACTAGAACTTCCTCTCAGGACAGGATCCTGACCCTCTAGCTATTATTTCCCATGAAGTCTGTCTGTCTCTCCCAGGTAAGTTTCATAACCTTATCTGTCTTGTTCTCTAATATGTTCTGTGTCCATTGCAGTACTTGACATATGGCAGACACTCTGTAAACACATGTTGAAGGAAGGAATGGAGTTAATCAGGGAAGGCTTCCAGGAGAAGATGAATCGTAAGTCCAGTTTTTAAAAGGCAGCAGTAATGGATCACCAGAGAAGGTGGTGGTTGGAGATGGCCTAGAGCTGGCACACAGTGAATGTCTGTTCCCAAATACTTTGGGGGAGACTGGCAGGATGGCATGGGTTGTCCTCCCGTATTTATAGGTGCCTTAGAGAAGATCTAAGGAGACCTGGTGGCACAGTGGTTAAGCGCTCAGCTGCTAACCCAGTTCAAACCCACAAGCAGCTCCATGGGAGAAATGACCTGGTGATCTGCTCCCATAATGATTTCAGCCTAGGAAACCCTATAGGGCAGTTCTACTCTGTCATATAGGGTCACTATGAGTTGGAATCAACTTGACGGCACACAACAAGGGAAGATCTGGTCCCTGGCCCTGATTCCTTGGCTCATCCTGGGAATCTGGGACAGAAGCCAGAAAGAACCCCTCTTTGGGGCCAGGCAGGACCCACTAAGAGCTGGAGCCTCAGTTGGGTCTGATGTATTCTGGTTGGGCCTAGCTTGGCAGGGTCTGATGTGGTCTCACTGGGCTACGCGGCATCTCACCAGGTGTGGATGGGTGGGCCTGGCTGAGCCTGGCTGGGCTGGGAGCGTTTTCCTTGCTCCTGCAGTTAGGAGAGCCCAGTACCTGTCATCTCAGCCTGATCTCCCAGGACTTAAGTCTAGAGATACATTCGGGGCGGGGGCGGGGGCGGTGTCCAGAAACACAGGCCAAGAGGAAACCATGAGGGGATCCAAATGCATGCACGTCTTCTTTTACAATGTCACTGTATTTTAGGAACATAAAGATACGCTAAGACGTAATGATCATGTTGAAATATGGAAGTCATTTACTGTTTCAGCAAGGGGAGGATGGACATTTTCCAAAGGGAAAAAAAACTTAATTTTTCTGAAAAAGTCCCCCAAAAGGGTTCTTGGAGAGAGCTTTATTTCTTCTAGGATGTTATATCAGTCTATGTGACAAGGAGCCAGATGCCCTGAATACCTTCTTCCAACCCCAATCAGAAAGGAAACTCGCATGCACTGAGCACCTGCTCTGTGCCAGGCTCTATGTTGGGCTCATACACCCACTGTCTGGCATAAGGAAAACGGCAACCTGTGGATCACAGGCAACTCCCCTCAGGCAAAGGACGGCATTTGCCCTAACACATGGCAGGGGGATCTCTCAGCCTTAGGCTTGTCCCTGCTACGGGGGTGGGGGGAGGGCACTGGTGGGTCTCAAACCTGGTATATATTTGGAAAGCAGGGGTGCACCTGCTCCTAGCAGCAGCCTTTTTTTAGGGTGAGGTCTTGCCCCTTCCCCTCGCCCAGGCACCTGTGACCACCTCAGAACAGAGCTCAGCCATGCTATGGGCTTGAGACTTTACATTTCCTACTGCAAAGCCCTTTAGCACCAAGACCCAAAGACACGGGATGCTGGTGGGGGACCTGGGGCCAGGGATGATTCTTGATTGTTTCTGACAGAGAGGGAGAGAGCAAAGAGAGACAGAAAGAGCGTGACTCAGAGAAAAGAGACCCAGAAAGGAACAGAGAGAACGATGGAAAGGGAGAGAGACAAAGAGGAAAAAGATGGAGAAACTTAGACCAGGGAGGGAAAACGAGAAAGAAGGAGAGAAGATTACAAGGGAGGGGGATTACAAAGCAGGGGAAAGAAAAGCAAGAGACAAAAACAGGCCAGCAGTTCTAGAAGCAGGGAGAAGGGGGGCCGTCTCCACCTCTCTCGGCTGCCCCCCAACCCCCCTCCAGCCCTCCCTGCAAGAACAGCGAAGAAATAGGAGGCGGGAAGAGCGAGCAGAGACGGGCAAAGTCGCCGGGTAACCTTGGAGACGAGAGTGAGGGAGTTGGGCGCAGGGAGGAGCGCAGCGAGGGGGAGGGCGGGCGGCGGGCTGGAGACTAGCAACAAGTCCCCGCCGCCGGGGAGGGCGGGGACAGAGGCCAAGAGTGTGACCCGGATGAGTTGGGGGTGTAGGGGGGAGACAAAAGATACCAGGAGCAAACCTAAAGAGGCCTGAGGAGTTGGAATAAAGAAAGAGATTTTACTGAGAATCAATTTAGGGAAGAAAGAGCGGGGAGTTTGGGAGCTGCGATAAGAGGAAGGGGGGCGAAGCGGGGCGGGCTGGCGGCGGAAGGAGGGAGGTGCCCGCGCGTGGAACCGGCTCCGGGGGCCGCGCTGCAGCCAGGAGGACCGGCCGCTGTTGCTGGGCAGACGGGCGTAGGGGAAACGGTCATAGTGGACCTGCCTGGGGAGCTCCGGTTTCTGACCCTTTCCCTGGGCCCTACTGGGGGCTTCCCTGCAGCACCCACCGCAGCTAGGGACGCAGAATCTCTGAATCCCAGATGTCAGGCTAGGAGCACTATTTTCATTCCCTCATGTCCCAAATTCTTACTGACCTCCCATTATGTGCCAGGTGCTGTGCCGGGCACTCCGGGGGACACGGGGCTACTAGACAACTGCCCTCAAGCCCCTCGTAGGCTAACAAGCAAACTAGGTGTGTATACGAAGAACAGCAAGACATAATGACAAAGAGGGACTCCCAGATCATTTACCGCCGGCTGGGGGCGCATAGAGAAAGCTTGTCCCTGGAAGTTACACCTGAGCCAGGCTCCCGAAGGCTGGAAGGGCTGTGTTCTACAGAGCCAGAGTGGAAGGGCTTGTCAGGTAGAGGAGCAGCAGAACGCCCGGCAGGGGGCAGGAAAGGGAAGCTTGGGTTTGAATCCTGACTCTGCCACGTACTACTTGTGTGATGTTGGGCAAGTTAACTTCTCCGAACTTCTATTTCCCCATCTGAACAATAAAGTAATGTCTATCTTGCAAAATTGTTTAAGAATTATGGATAACATCTGTGTAGTGCCTGGCACATAGTAGGTGCTCAGTAAATGCTAGCTATTATTTGTGCCTGTATTTGTGCCTATTCCAAAGAAAGGTGATCCAACAGAATGCAGAATTATCAAACAGTATCATTAATATCACAAGTAAAATTTTGCTGAAGATCATCCAAAAACAACTGCAGCAGCAATCAACAGGAAACTGCCAGAAATTCAAGCCAGATTCAGAAGAGGACGCGGAACCAGAGATATCATTGCTGATGTCAGATGGATCTTGGCTGAAAGCAGAGAATACCAGAAAGGTGTTTACCTATGTTTTATTGACTATGCAAAGGCATTCAACTATGTGGACCATAACAAACTGTGGATAACATTGCAAAGAATGAGAATTCCAGAACACTTAATTGTACTCATGAGGAATCTGTACATTGACCAAGAGGCAGTAGTTCAAACAGAACAAGGGGATACTGCATGGTTTAAAGTCAGAAAAGGTGTGTGTCAGGGTTATATCCTTTTACCATACTTGTCCAATCTGTATGCTGAGCAAATAATCCAAGAAGCTGGACTATAAGAAGAAGAACTCGGCATCAGGATTGGAGGAAGATGCATTAGCAACCTGCGAGACTTCTTTGGACATGTTATCAGGAGCGACCAGTCCCTGGAGAAGGACATCATGCTTGGTAAAGTGGAGGGTCAGTGAAAAAGAGGAAGATCCTTAACGAGATGGATTGACACAATGGCTGCAACAATGGGCTCAAGCATAACAAAGATCATGAGGATGGCGCAGGACCAGGCAGCGTTTTGTTCTCTTGTACCTAGGGTCACTGAGTCGAGACCAACTTGACAGCACCTAACAACAATAACAACAGTGCCTAGCACATAGTAGGCGCTCAATAAATGGTAGCTTTACAAGGGAGGGTAGGGGCGGGGAGGGAAAAACACTAACTAGATAGCAGATGAGTAGTAACTTTGGTGAAGGGTAAAACAGTACACAATACTGGGAAAGTCTGCACAACTTGACCAGGGCAAAGTCATAGAAGCGTCATAGACACATCCAAATGCCCTGAGGGACTGAACTACTGGCCAGAGGGCTGGGGACCATGATCTTGGGGGACATCTAGCTCAACTGGCATAACATAGTATACAAAGAAAATGTTCTACATCCGACCATGGTGAGTAGCATCTGGGGTCTTAAAAGCCTGTGAGTGGCCATCTAAGATACATTGTTGTAGACTGAATTGTGTCTTCCAAAAATGTGCATCATGGAAACTCCATAGACACATCCAAACTCCCTGAGGGACTGAATTGCTGGGCGGAGGGCTGTGGGGACCATGGTCTCAGGGAACATCTAGCTCAACTGGCATAACACAGTTTATAAAGAAAACGTTCTACATTCTACCTTGGTGAGTAGCGTCTGGGGTCTTAAAAGCTTGTGAGCAGCCATCTAAGATACTCCACTGGTCTCACCCCTTCGGGAGCAAGGGAGAATGAAGAAAACAAGATACAAGGAAAAGATTAGTCCAAAGGTCTAAAGGACCACAACTACCATGGCCTCCACCAGACTGAGTCCAGTACAACTAGATGGCGCCCGTCTACCACCACTGACTGCTCTGACAGGTATCACAACAGAGGTCCCGGACAGAGCTGGAGAAAAATGTAGAACAAAATTCTAACTCACAAAAAAAAGACTGGACTTACTGGCCTGACAGAGACTGGAGAAACCCCGTGAGTATGTCCCCCGGACACCCTTTTAGCTCAGTCACAAAGTCACTCCCGAGGTTCACCGTTCAGCCAAAGATTAGACAGCCCCATAAAACAAAACAAGACTAATGGGGCACAACAGTCCAGGGACTAGGACTAGAAGGCAGGAGGAGACAGGAAAGCTGGTAATAGGGAACCCAAGGTTGAGAAGGGACAATGTTGACATGTCATGGGTTGTTAAAAATTGTCATAAAACAATATGTGTACTAACTGTTTAATGAGAAACTATTTGTTCTGTAAACCTTCATCTAAAGTACCAATCAAAAAAAAAAAAATAAACAAACAAAAATGTGTGTCAACTTGGCTAGGCCATGATTCCCAGTATTGTGTGATCGTCCACCATTTTGTCATCTGATGTGATTTTTCTATGTGTTGTAAAGCGCACCTCTATGATGTTAATGAGGCAGGATTAGAGGCAGTTATGTTAATGTGGCAGGACTCAATCTACCAGATTAGGTTGTATCTTGAGTCAATCTCTTTTGAGATATAAAAGACAGAAGCAAGCAGAGAGACAGGGGAACTTCATACCACCCAGAAAGGAACGTTAGGAGCAGAGCACATCTTTTGGACCTGAGGTTCCTGCTCTGAGAAGCTCCTAGACCAGAAGAAGATTGATGACAAGGACCTTCCCCCAGAACTGACAGAGAGAGAAAGCCTTCCCCTAGAGCTGGCACCCTGAACTTGGACTTCTAGCCTCCTAAACTGTGAAAGAATAAATTTCTCTTTGTTAAAGCCATCCACTTGTGGTATTTCTGTTATAGCAGCACTAGGTGACTAAGACATACATCTACTGGTCCTATCCCAGATGAAGCAAAGGAGAATGAAGAAAACCAAAGACACAAGGGAAAGATTGGTCCAAAGGACTAATGGACCACAACTACCACAGCCTCCACCAGACTGTGCCCACAATAACTAGATGGTGCCCAGTTACCACCACTGACTGCTCTGGCAGGGATCACAATAGAGGGGCCCAGACAGAGCAGGAAAAAATGTAGCACAAATTCAAATTCACAAAAAAAAAAAAAAGACCAGGCTTGCTGATCTGACAGAGACTGGAGAAACCCCAAGAGTATGGCCTCCGCACACCCTTTTAACTCAGTACTGAAGTCAGTCCTGAGGTTCACCCTTCAGCCAAAGATTAGATAGGTCTATAGGACCAACAATAACACACGTGAGGAATGTGCTTCATAGTTCAATTCATGAACATGAGACTAATGGGCACACCAGCCCAAAAGCAAAGACGAGAAGGCAGGAAGGGACAGAAAGACCAGACAAATGGAAACAGAGAACCTGGGGTGCAGAAGGGGAGAGTGCTGACACATTGCAGGGTTGGCAAACAATTTCTGTATGAACTGTTTAGTGAGAAACTAATTTGCTCTGTAAACTTTCACCTAAAGCACAATTAAAAAAAAAAGAATGTAAGTGGGCTTGGAAACTAGATTAATGGAAACAGAACAACCTGAACGGAAATAATGAGCATGTTCGCACATTGTGAAGAATGTAACCAATGTCATTGAACTTGTGTAGAAATTGTGGAATGGGAACTTAAACTGCTGTGTAAACCTTCACCAAAACCACAATAAAATATTATTAAAAAATAAATAAATCATAGCTATTATTGTTATCTACCAGGCACTCTTTGGAAACCCTATGGGGCAGTTCTACTCTGTCCTATAGAGTTGCTATGAGTCAGAATCGACTCAGCAGCAATGGGTTGTTTTTTTTTTATTATTCTTATATGGACCCTGGGTGGCTCAAGCAGTTTTTGATCCACTGCTAACCTAAAGGTAGGAGGTTTGAACCCACCCAGCAGTGCTGTGGAAGAAAGTCCTCGTGAAATATTTTGGTAAGATTATAGCCAAAACTCCATGGAGCAGTTCTACTCTGACACACATGGGGTCACCATGAGTCAGAACTGACTCGACAGCAAAGGGTTTGTTTTATTATTATTGTTGTAAAGACTGAATAGAAACTATTGAGCTGGAATAAAAGCTAGTGGCTAAGAATAGTCTGGAAAGGTAGGTTTAAGCCTCAGCATGGAGGCCTTGAATGCCAGGAATAAAGAGACTGATCAATAGGGAGGATAAGGCTGCTGACCCAGCCAGTGCTCAGAAGAAGCTGTGAGCAACAAACAGTCAAGGGAGCATTCCCTAAAGACTATTTGGCAGAGCCGTGGTTGGTATCCGGTAAAGAGCTGGATGGCTTACCTTTACCACTAAAAAAAGAGTAGTTGGGACTAGGGTGGTTTTTAAATATGTCCACATTTTTTTTTTTTTTTTTTTTGGATAATCTTCCCTTCAAAACATGAAGTTTAGTCCTCCCCTTGCCCCCTTGAGTGTGGCCAGACTTAGTGACTTGCTTCCAATAAATAGAATGTGGCAGAAATAACAGTGTGTGACCTCAATACTAGGCCATAAATGACATTGCAGCCTCTTACTCACTCTCTCGTTTGGATTACTGGCTCTGGGGGAAGCCATGTTGCGAAAACGCTGAAGCAGTCCTACGGAGAGGTGCACGTGGCAAGGAACTGAGGCCTCCTGCCAACAGCCAGCACTAACTTTCGAGCCATGTGGGTGAACCATCTTGAAAGTGTATCATCCAGCCTCAGTCAAGTCTTCGGGTGACTGCAGCCCTGGCTGACATCTTGACTCAACCTCATGAGAGACCTCAAGCCAAAACCACCCAGCTAAGTCACACCCAAGTTCCTGACCCACAGAAATTATATGCGATAATAAACATTTATTGCTATTTAAAGCTGTTAAGTTTGGGGATAATTTATTATGCAGCAATGGATAGCTAATATAGGGGGCTTGTGGTTGGGTCTAGACCTACAACCCCCAATAGGGCATCAAACCCGCAGCAGCAGCTCCTGGGTCTCCTATGAGGTTGCAGTTGCCAGTAACTGAGCTCGGTCAGTACCCACAGCAGGGAGGGTGAGGAGACAATGCAGGCACCCAGGCAGGGCATCAACAAGTCCTGCCACAGATGGAGTTCTGAACGTCACCCAGAGCTGTTCTGGCTGTGGAGGGCATGGGTAGGGTCTGGATTGTTCAGCATTTCCAAAAAAGGCAACAGGACTGATGTCGTCATCTTCCCTGAATCTTCCCACATTGACACAGTTATGTGTCTTCCCTGGGCCAGGTGGCAGGCCAAGGTAGAAGCAAGAGCAAGACGAACTTTACCTCACCCGGCCTCAAACTCCATTCCACTGTTTACTATTTAGGGGGCAGTGGTGGTTCAGTGGTAGAATCCATGCCTTCCACGTGGTTAAATTTGGATTTGATTCCTGGCCAATGCACCTCATGCACAGTCATCACCTGTCTGTCAGTGAGGGCTCGCATGTTGCTATGATACTGAACAGGTTTCAGTGGCACTCCCAGACTAAGACAGACTAGGAAGAAAGGCCTGGTGATCTACTTTTGAAAATCAGCCAATGAAAACTCTTATGGATCACAATGGTCCAATCCCCAACTGATCATGGTACAGAACTAAGCAGCAATTCGTTCTATTGTGCAGGGGTTGCCATGAGTCAGGGGCCAACTTTACAGCAGCTAACAACAAATTACTATTGGGGTTATCTTGCACAAGCGACTTTGACTCTCCTGGCCACAGTTTCTCACCTGTAAAAAAATACCCGGGGTATTTTTCTCATGGTGTAGTAAAGAGCCTCACTACATGAGAATCAAGCATCAGGCACAAAGTTTTTAGCCCCATAAACGTTGGTAACATCTACCTCTTGAAGCCGGAATGTAGGTCTTTTAGTTTGGCATTTTTCTTTGCCTTCTGATTCTCATCCTGCCCACTTCCATTAGGGTCTCAAGTAATTTGCACAGGAAGATTGAAAAGAAGGAGGGGGGCACTGTCATTTCTGTCCCATAACAATCCTTCTTAATTAGTTGGTGCTTGTTTATAGAGCAAATCTTGGCCTCCTCATCACAGCTCTGGGTTACTCGCAGAGTTACTCTGGGTTATGATCCAGGGCTGTTGTGAGGGATAAGTGAGATCATGGGCGAATGGGCCTGGCAGGCCCTCCACAAATATTCAGGATGACATGACAATGATGACACTTTCACCCAGGGTCTGTGATGCTAAATAAGGTTATGCTGTTTTAGCACGGAATTTAAACAGCTCAGGGCTCCTGATTTCATTTATAGAGGGAAGTTCATTCTTCTTCTGAGGCCTTCTCCTCAAGTAATTAATTGTTGGGAATCCCAAGAAATTCTGACACAGGGTGAGAATCTGTCCTCCTCCTTGTACACCTGCTGCCACATTCTGTCCAGGATTCATTCATCTCTGTACCCACTAATGTACCTCCTGCCACAGTGCCCTGCACATAAGACAGGGAGGACATACTGAAAGTATGGATGGATGGATGAATAGACAGACAGATGGACAGATGGATGGACAGGCAGGTAGGTGGATGGATGGATGGATGGACAGACGGACGGACAGATGTACGGACGGATGGGTGGATGGATGGATGGATGGATGGATGGACGGACAGATGGACGGACGGACAGGTGGATGCATGGATAGATAGAAGGATGGATGGATGGATGGATGGACGGATGGATGGATGGATGGATGGATGGATGGATGGATGGATGACAGACGGACAGATGGAGGTATAATGGACGGACAGACTGATGGGTGGAGAGACTGATGGACGGACAGACTGATGGATGGATACACTGATGAATGGACTGATGGATGTAAGGATGCTTTGAGGGTATACCTCATTCCAGGCCCCATGCTAGACCTCATCCTAGGCATTTCTTGGGACTCAGTGTGGACAGAAAGAATTCCTCTTCTACAAGGAAAGAGAAGAGAGAGAGGAACATTAACCATCCCACAATTAGTTCTGAATCTTAATTACACACATTTCTGCTGAGTTCATCAACTTCACCTAATTAGGCTGTGCTGGTGCCACCTCTGTCCTAGGATGTGCTGAGGGAGGCTGAGCTGTCTTCCTCTGGAGGAGAGAGGGAGAGATTCTAGGTCTAGAAGTCTGTACTCTTCACTGTTCAGGTGGCCCAGCAGCCCAAGGGGAAGGCCCAACTAGTGAGGCAGGAGCCTTCCAACATGTTCTCAAGAAGAGCACCTTCCAGTCTCTGAAATCTTATGATTCTCTGGGGTGAGGGTAGAGAGTGGGGAAGGGGAGCAGAAGCTTCTTACGAGACTCTGCCACCACCTTCCCTTCCCCTGGAGATGCCCAGAACTCACTAAGAGAGGAAATAAAGCTGGCTGTTGGCTGGGAGATTATTTTGGTGTCAGGGAAAGAGCCCTGGACTTGAGTCAGAAGCCTTGGACTGTAGGCTCAACCCTGACATGTGCTGGCTGAGTGACCTTTGACCTCTTTGAGCCTCATTTTGGTGAGGAGGTTGGACTGGATAATCTCATAGGGTCCCTCCCATCTCTCAAGACTCGTTGACTACATAAAACAAGCTTCAAGGTCATTCAGGAGCTACAGATCTGGACACCCAGGCTGAGTGGGGAGAGTCCTGCCCACCAGCTGGCTGCTTGGGGGCCTGGATGAGTCTGGGAAGCCTCTGGGGTCCCTCTGCCAAGTCCATGACTGGTGCCAGCAAGCACACCCTAGCAGATCCTGGCGCCCTTTGTTTGCACCAGCAAAGAAGTTGGCAAAGGGGCTTGGAGAGGAGACCGTAGCAGGGACTGGAGCCCCTGAGCATGCATGTGCCTACCTTCTCTGCACAGATGGCTGCCCTGCAGAGAGCTGGTACCTTCCTAGCCCCAAATCTTCCAGGAGATGGTGAATCAGGACCACTTCCTAGTGCCCAGCGAGGGGCTCACGGCCACATCTTCCTCATATAAAGTCCTCAGGAGCTGGTCAGATGCTCCAGCCACAGGGAGGACCAGGCTGCCAATCCTGCCCCAGTCACCACCTTGAACTCTGGCCTCTTTCTCTCTGTTGTGAGTGTCACCTGACCAGTGCAGGCAGCCCCAGCACAGACATTGACTGCAGGTGATTCAGCTCCACCGGGCCAGACTCCACTAATCAGGAGATGGGTCTCCCTGGGCCTCCGCTTCCACTGCTCTAGAACAAAACTGGGGAGGTGGGAGAGGTGGCTCAAACAGCCAGCCCTCACCTTCTGCCACGACCAGGGAGGGAAGAGAAGAGGCTGGCATCACAAAGGTACTTCCTAGGAATTGTGGGGACAGTATCTGTTAGGAGAGAAATTGCTTTGCTTCCTTGGGTCTAACCCAATCTATCCACCCTGTTGCCTAGAGTATATACTGCCCTGGCTTCAGCCCAGCTCTCAAAGTTGGCTCAGTCTACAGGTGAAAGACTGAGCCCAGAGAGGGGGAGGAGTTTCTCAAGGAGACAAGGGATCTCACTGGGGCCAAGCTGCTGTGTGGCCCGAAAGTAGAGGGAAGTGCAGGCTGCAGAACCTGGCACGAGGCTCCCCCTTGGTTTTGCTGATCCACATGGGGAGAGTCTCCAGGCACAAGAGATGGTGCTCTGAGGTATGCCTGGCTTGGAGACAGGATCCACCTGGTTCTCATCACAACCCCACCACTAATCTGCCACGTGATCTTCCAGAAGAGGCCTGAACCCTCTGTGTCTAAGTTTCCTCATCTGTAAAATGGGGGTAATAATTTCTGTTCAGAGTTCCCTCAGCTCAGGGCTTCTCGTGAGGTCCATATGAGTTAATGCCATGTCAGTCATAGACAGCCCAAGCTGTAAAGGGGCCTGGGGGTCTCCACCCCAACCTCCTGGTTTTACAGTTATGGAAGAGTCTCAGACAACTTAGGTGACTGCTCCAAGGTCACACAGCATGTTGTGTGAGAAGATGAATTCAAACACTCATCATTGTACAAAGAGAAGATGAATTCAAACACTCATCATTGTACAAAGATAAAGCATTACTATCAGAAATAATGCAGCAGGTATTTGTTATAAACCCACAACCAGCTCCCCAACGCACCAGTGATAAACTGATGAAAGTTACAGATCCTCCGTTTGAAAAATAGTCACATGTGATCTTGAGGGGGGTTGCCCCTGAAGCCCATTTATGGATTAGCTGGTGGTCAAATATCCAGCTCTGCCACTGTGTGATCTTGGGCAACTTACTTAACATCTTCGTGCCTCCATTTCTTCAACAATTAAATGGGCGTAACAATGGTACACAGGTGGTTGTGTGGAGCCCTGGTGGCATAGTGGTTAGGAGCTATGGCTGCTAAGCAAATGGTTGGCAGTTTGAATCCACCAGCCACTTCTTGGAAACCCTATGGGGTAGTTCTACTCCATCCTATAGGGTTGCTATGAGTCAGAATCAACTTGACGGCAACCAGCTTGGGGTTTTTTGGTTTTTTTTTAAGGTTGTTGTGTGGATTGATTGAGCTATGTATGTGTAAAGTACTTAGAACAATGCCTGCACACAATAAATGCTAAATGTGTGTTATTATTATCCCCCTAAGATAGTCTCGGCTTCCCAGGAGCCCCAGATGCCAGCGCAGCCATCTTCCTGGGACCCTTCCAGATATCCAGGTGTAGCTGCTCAGATCTACCCCAGTTTCCAGCCTAGCTGCCTCCTACAGCCACCAGGCAAATGCCCCTCACTCACCCTTGACAATTCGCCACCTGCCCACTGCCCACCTGGGCACACTGCCTGCAGTTCCAGGAAGCCAGCCTCTTCCCTCCCCGGCCCTGCCCTCCCCACTGCTCTGGAATCAATGCAATCCCCTAAAAACTCATAACTCAGAGGTAATTATAAGAAGCATCAATTACTCAGTAATGTGGATTTCATGAATTCAATTAATTTGCATGGCGATCGATACAGGCAGGTTTGCTGGGGTCCCTGGGGGAAGTTGGGACATTGTTCTGCACACTATTGATTTTACAATGTAAAACAAAACATTTCTCCTCGAATTCATAGATGCCCATTCAGCCATATTAACTTTCAGATCATTTATTTTTGTATGTCTTTCAACTCTGTTTGTTGCTATCACACAAATGCAGAGCATTACATTGTAGGGAATAATTGAATCAATGCAGTCATGCTATGCCAAGCCTCTGAGTCAAGGAAGAGGAGCTGGTCGCAGGCTGCTCTTCTTCCTGCTCCTCTGCCTTCTCCAGTCACCCCCTCACCCCTGCCCCAAACAGTCCCTCTCCCAACCAGGCCACTCCCCTAACCCTAAGTCCCCCACTCCATCAAACTTATCTACTTGATTCAAGATAGGCTTAAAGTACAGCTGGAGGCATGTGGTTAGACAGTAAGAAGAACTTCTCTGACAGTGGATAGAAGTGCAAGGAGGGTTAGGGGAATAGAACCAAAACCAAACACACTGCCATCAAGTCGATGCCAGCTCATGTCAACATCACATGTTACAGAGTAGAACTGTTCCATAGGGTTTTCTTGGCTGTAATCTTTAGAGAAGTAGATCACCAGGCCTTTCTTCCATGGCACCACTGGGTGGATTTGAACTGCCAACCTTTAGGTTAGTAGTTGAGCACAAACCGTTTGTGCCACCCAGGGACCTTACAGGGGGAACAGAGGTCTCCCCTTTTCTGAGGAGCCTTCAGAACCAAGAAGATTTAAGCCCGATGGTTGGATTAAGTCAGGGGTGTGGTCTCAATGGCCTCTTCATGGTCCTTTCTCCACTGCTCAGAAGAGAACAGGCATTTTTATCCTGCGCTGAGGGGAGTGCTTCTCTTCCTGCCTCAGAAGCGATGAGAGTGACGAGGCACCATTTCCCCCAACATTATGCCACACCCTTCCCCCAGACAAGGCCAAGTGTAACAGGAAAAGTGGCCATCCAGAAAGGAAGGGCCCCACCAACCTTAGCCTCCCATTCTTCCTAGCTCTCATGCCCTGTGTCCCCAGCTCGGCTGTGCTCCTGAGGCCCCGTCCCGTCCACACCCAGCCTGCCAGTCTCCCCTGGATGCTCCTTGAAAGAGGTCAAGCTATACTCTGAGCAGCATCCAGGGACTCCTGCGCACCCTCACCTCTCCCTTCCCCACCCCACGCACACATGTCCAGATATAAGACTAGGGGCCACCAGCCTGGCCACAATCCCAGGAGAAGACGAACCGGGGCTACCCCACCACCCCCCACAAAAGCCCCAACTCAGCAAAGCACCCTCAGCATCCCCTGTCTGGAGAAGGAGAGAGGCCTTTTTTAAACTTGTCTCTGCCCCCGCCCCCTGTCAGGGTATTAGACTGCTAAACAGCCCGGCACCTGTTTCCTTCAGATAACCAGTTCCTGACGAGCCCCCTAATTGTCCCTGGAAACTCAGCACCAGTGTACAGAGTAGGTCATTTAACCAACAGTACACACAACTAAATAAAAATCCATTTTCCAAGAGAAAATTCTATTCTTATCAGAGTTTTGCAAGAGGGTTGCAAACGGCCCATGTTAATTGAAGCTTTGATGTTTGTAGGAGTAGGCCTCTAATCAACACCACAAAGGAGGCTGATTCACAGCAGTGTGCCCCTTGGCTGAGGAGCCCACTCTGGGTGGCCAGTGATGGGGGGTAGGGGTGCCGAGGGCTGGGGAGAGGGCAGAGGGCTCAGACCACCGCTGGCCACCACAGGGTCCCAGTCACGGGCCCAGGTCTAGAGCCAGGCACCAAGATATCGGGGTGGGGGAGGGGGGGAGAAGGTGGCTGGGTCAGGAAGGCCACCAAGGCTGGAGTTGAGCAGGGGCTCGGTTGTCTACTTGCCTGGGGTCAGGAACCACCTCTGTGATTTCTCACCGTGTGGCCTCGGGCAAGTCATTTGACATTTCTGAGCCTGTTTTCTCTTTGCCTGACCATACCCCTCTTTACTACCCTGAAAAGCCATCTGGTGATGACCAACTGAAGATAAAATCTGGGGAAATAAGTTTCTTTTTTTGAGGATGTCCTGTGAGCCAGGCTTCCCGCTTCCTTCACTTGCAATCTATATAGCACATAGTATCCTAACTGCTTACTGCTTTCTGTTGCTGCTTTGTATATATATTCCTCATCTTCTTTAATCCTCAAGGTGGGGAATCTTACCCCATTTTGCAGATAAGGAAACTGAGGCTCAGAGCAACTATCTTCCCCAATACCTCATAGCAGAAAGTGGTAGAGTTGGGATTCAAACCCTGCTGTCTTTGACTCCAAAACCCAAATAGCTTTCTCTTATCTGAGTTGCTTCTCCTAAAAGGCAGTGGGAGGACCCTCCGGCCCTTTGTCCCTTCATCCCTATCTCCCCCTGCCTGCCCTCCCCTAATCTTGGTAATGATTAGCTTTCACGTCACACATGCGCGCACACACACACACACACACACACGCATCATTTCATTTGCTCCAAGTAGGCAGGTGGGTAACTGGGAACAAGAAGATGGGCCCTGCAGGAATGTGTGTGGGTTCATGATATAATATTCATAAAGAATGAACTTAGCGCCTGGACCATAGCAAGCTCTCGAAGGATAGTGGCTCCTTTGGTTGTGATGATGATGATGGTTATGACGATGGTGGTGGTGATGACAGTGGTGACAATCGTTTTCATGCCTGGCACAGTACATTCCATACAGAGCTGCTCAAAAAGGAGTAGTCAGTAGTAGTGGTAAAACTGTTATCATACCATGTTACAAATGAGGAAGCTGGAGCCAGAGAGTTTTAGTGAGTTCCATGGGCCACACAGCCCATGGGCCACATAGCCCATGGGCAGCAGTGTTGGGAATGTCATTGTCTTAGTCATCTAGTGCTGCTACAACAGAAATATCACGAACAGATTTATTCTCTCACAGTCTAGTAGGCTAGAAGTCCCATTTCAGGATGCCAGTTCCAGGGGAAGGGCTCTCTGTCGGCTCCGGAGGAAGATCCTTGTCATCAATCTTCCCCTGGTCTAGGAGTTTCTCAGCACAGGAATCTCGGGTCCAAAGGACACATTCTGCTCACGGTGTTGCTTTTTTGGTGATATGAGTTTCTCTCTTTTATATCTCAAAAGAGATTGCCTTAAAACACAACCTAATCTTGTAGACTGAGTCCTACCTCTTTAACATAACTGCCTTGAACCCCACCTCATTAACATCATAGAGGTAGGATTTACAACACATAGGAAAATCACAGCAGGTGACAAAATGGTAGACCATTATACAATACTGGGAATCATGGACTAGCCAAGTTAACACACATATTTTGGTGGGACACAATTCAATCTGTAACAGTGGTGAACCCAGCCTTCAGCTGCAAAGCTGTGATGCATCCACAGTGCTACTTGTTATCCAGTGCTTTATAAAGGCCGCTGCTGGTTAGGGCTGATCTGGGAGAAAGGAGAAATCAATAATACATGGGGCTGCCTGGGGGGGCCATCAAAAGCACAGCTGGAGCACTCAGGGCATGACACCCAGTCCTGGGTACCGGCCAGGAATCAGGGGTATGGACAGGACAGAAGAGACAATAGTCCTCACCCTCAGGACCGTGGGGGCTCGAGGTGGGCAGGAGGCTCAGGCCCAGACCACAGAGCTGGTGCTTTGGGGAGAAGGGTGGGGTGGCAGAGGAGGGGAGGCAGCTTGAGGGGTTCTGAGTAGGAAGCATCTTCAGAAGAGAAGAACTTATTGCAACCCTGTAGGACACAGCAGAACTGCCCCGTAGGGTTTCCAAGAAGCAGCTGGTGGATTCGAACTGCCGATCTTTTGGTTAGCAGCCTGAGCTCTTAACCACTACACCACCAGGGCTTCAGGGTTAGGCTAGTGTCGTGGATTGAATTGTGTCCCCCAAAAATATCTGACATCTTGGCTAGGTCATGATTCCCAGTACTGTATGATTGTCTACCATTTTATCATCTGATGTGATTTCCCTATGTGTTGTAAACGCTATCACTGTGATGTAATAAGATGGATTAGTGGCAGTTATATTGATGAGGTCTACAGGATTATGTAGTGTCTTAAGCCAATCTCTTCTGAGACATAAAAGAGAGAAGCAACCGGAGAGACATGGGAAACTCATACCACCAAGAAAGCAGTGTCGGGAGCAGAGCGCATCCTTTGGACCAAGGGAAGACTGATGTACCACAAGGATCTTCCTCCAGAGCCGACAGAGAGAGAAAGCCTTCTCCTGGAGCTGATGCCCTGAATTTGGACCTGTAGCCTACTAGACTGTGAGAAAATAAATTTCTCTATTTAAAGCCATCCGCTTGTGGTATTTCTGTTACGGCAGCACTAGATGACTACGACAGCTAGAAAGAGCTGGCACACATTTGTTCAACACTAGCTTACCTCTGACCTGCCAGCTCTGTGCCAGGGACTGGGGTTCAGAGATGAAAAGATGTGTTCACAAGAGGCTCCTGCTTCAGAGGAAGACATGTATAAAGCAGTGAGGGTTTTAACCGGGGTCTACCTGGGCCCTCAGGGAAGAGACAGTAGCTTTCCAGATGCTATTTCAAGGATGCTTAGGGGTGTGCTGAGCAGGGAATAAAGAGAGGAGAGGTTTACCAGGAGCTTTCACACTCATGACCTCATGTGATAGCTTTATCTGCTGAGATAAACCAGCAATGAAGAAACCAAGCCCCTGAGAGCACTGCTGGCTTGGTCAAGATCATATGACTTGCAGGGAACTAAGCTGTGGCCTGAACCCAGGTCTTTGGACTCTTTAAACACAGGTCTTCCCACTGCACCAGGGCAGGTAGGCATGGGGGTGTGAAATGTAAAGGGGGTATGAAAGCTCAAAGTCAGGAGTGAAAACCAGAGTCTGGAAATGGACACTGGACTGAGTTGGTATGACTGGCCCTCTCCAGAGCACCAGGCCCAGAATCTCCCACAGGCCGTGCCTGTGCCTGGCTGTGTCTGCAGAGTGGCAAAATAGGGTGGGGCATGAGGCAGGGAGGGGTTGCGTGCAGACCATTGTGGGGTGAGCTGAGGGATTCTTAGAAGGGTAGCAGCCTCTAGCTTGTGTCTTCCCAAGAGCCAGTGGGACCTCAGAAAAGATGGTGGTGAGCTTAAGGGGACCAATTGCACTGAGTCTAGGCGAAGGTGGGTGAGATGCCTCAGGACCTGCAAGCCTCTTTACTCGCTTAGTTAGCTCAGTCGATCCCATTTGCCTTGGCAGCCATTTTTGCTATGTACTGGCATGCCAAGACTTAAAGATGAGTAAGCATTTAGAAACAATGGTAAGAGCAGAAGGCTCACAGCTTGAGTCTCCTGATCCTGAGGTCAATTCCCAGGGATCCCAGGTGACTCAAAGCCTACTAACTAGTCTCCTGATGCTCCCCCTCTATCCTCTCCACTTTGTTCCCTGTCTGAAGCCAGGTGATTACTCTAAGGTAGAATCTGACCATGTCACTCCCCAGCTTAAAACCCGCATGTTTCCTCACTGCCCTGGGGTAAAATCCAAAGGCTTTGCTGACAGCCAAGACCTTCCGCATCTGCTCCTGCAGGCCTTTGCAAGAGCCTTTAGTCTTGCAGGCCCCACCCCATACTCACTGCTCCTACCAGACAGTTCCCCGTACTCCAAGCCCTGACCAGTGCATGCTGTTCCCTTATCCTGTGACATCCCACCACCATCACGGCATTCAGTCCATCTCTGGTAGACTGCATTAATGGCCGAGACTCTAAAGAGGTGGAGTATACCATCCCACTAAAGAAGTGGAGTATATTTCCCTGATAGAGGGCATTGATGGTTCAGTGGTAGAATTCTCACCTTCCATGAGGCAGACCTGGATTTGAAACTCATCCAATACACCCGTTTGTCAGTGGAGGCTTTTATATTGCCATGATACTGAACAGGTTTCAGAGAAGCTTCCAGACTAGGAAGAAAGGCCGGGTGATCTACTTCCAAAAATCAGTCAGTGAGAACCCTATGATCACAAGGGTCCAATCCACAACCAATCATGAGGATGGTACAGCACAGGGCAGTGTTTCATTCCATTATGCATGGGGTCTCCATGAGGCAGGGGCCAGCATGACAACAACTAAAAACAGCAACATATTTTCCTTCCCCTTGATCTTGAGTTCAGACATGTTACTTGCTTTGTGCAGTGGAATGTTAGCGTGAGTAACGTGAGTAAAGGTTTGAAAAGTGCCATTGTGATTGGGCTTGCTCTCTTGTGCTTTTGCCATCACCACTAGAAGACCACGCCCAGGCTAACCTGCTGGTCCCAGGAGGAGGATAAGGGACTCATGGAGCAAGGTGGACCAATCGGGCTCAGCCTGGATCAACTGACCCCCAGGCAACATGCAGATGCATGGGCAAGCCGGCTGAGATCAGTAGAGACACCCAGCCAAGCCCAACCTAAGACAGCTGATCCCTAGCTGACTCAGAGAAGCATGAGTTAGATAGTTATTGCTGTATGCCACTGAGTTATTATGGATGTTTGTTACACAGCATAGTGTAGTAATAGCTAACTGATACATCATCTTAAACTGACTAGCTTCTATCCATTCATCAGATCTCGGCTGAGGATATGTCATCCCTTCTCAGGAGCCTGACCTGAGCCCCTCACCACCTTCACTGTTCAGGGCCAGGTGCTCCTCCTCTGCGCTCCCATAAAACCAGAACTAGTTGCCGTCCATGTGTGCCACAGTAGAACTGTGCTCCATAGGGTTTTCAATGGCTATGATCTTTCAGAAGTAGATCACAGGGCTTTCTTCCAAGGCACCTTTGGGTGGACTCGAACCTCCAACCTTTCTGTTAACAGCTGAGCACATTAACAATCTGCACCACCCAGGGACTTCCTGGGCTCCCACAGCACCAGGATTTATCCTTTTTGCAACACTTGTCACACACAAGGTTGTAATTAATACTTCACTATCCTGTCTCCGTCACTGGAGTCTGAGCTTCTGGAGGTCAGGGATTACACATTATTCACAATTTCTAATGCAGAAAATCCCTCTGAATATCTGTTGGAAGAATAAACATGGAGCTAGCCTTTTCCAAAGGATGGACCAAAAAAACCAATCTGTTGCCGCTGAGTCAATTCCGACTCATAGCAACCTCATAGGACAGAGCAGAACTGCCCTGAAGGGTTTCCAAAGGAGCGGCTAGTGGATTCAAACCGCCGACCTTTTGGTTAGCAGCTGAGCTCTTAACCACTGCGCCACCAGGACTCCCAAAGGATGGAATTAAAGAGGATTTCAGAACTAGTACACAGCTTCGCTTCCCCTTTTCCACCCCGGCCTACCACCATCATGGAAAATACTCAAAATGGGAAGAAGGCACATGTGAACTTTCACTGCCCACAGCCACTTGCACACACACTTGTGCACACTCAAATCCCATGCTTACCCAGGCCGCACGTCCTACCAGCCGGCTTGCTTGGTGACGAAGCACTTTTTGATCCACTTTGCTCCATCTTTCTTCAATACTCTCCAGCAAATCAAGCATCCCCTTCTTGGGATGTTTTCAATCTGTTTTATGTTGATTTTAATTAAAGAATCCGAAACTGAACAAACAGTTCCTAGCAGGTGGCCATACAAGTGTGAAATAAGCAAACTGTTTTATTTGCCACAAACTCTGCTAGTAAATTTCTTCAAATTAATCCCAGCCTCCAAGAGTCTGCTGATTCCAAGGAGAAAGCTAAGCAATCCCAGCCTCCAAACATTTGCTTGCGTTACTGCTCCTGGAGCCAACGACTGGTGGTGTCCGCCTTTGTCCTTCCTCATCCACGGTGTCTCCCAGACCCATCTCTGGCACTGCTTTTGCCCAGCTCATCTGCCCAGCCAAGGCTTGTGTGGTCACACCACTGGGCTCCACAGCCAGAACTCCGATAGGGTGGTCAGATGACCAGGGAAGAGCTCCCAGCCCTCCTTCTTCTGAGCACCACCAGCCCCTAGCTATCTACTCCCACTGCCAACCCTCCCACCTGAGCTCGGCCCATCAAACCAGTGCTCGCCCACTCCCAGGGAGGAACAACCTTGGGTGCCGAGGACAAGACTTGCTTTCCTCCCCATGGTACAGCCCAGGAATGAAAGGATCCCTGGGAAAGTGATGCCACCCAGCCCTGGCAAGGGTGTGAATAAACGGGCGGTCTCATTCACTGCTGATGGACATGTAAATTAGCACAGCCTTTCTGGAGACCACTTCGTCCTTGGAGACCAAAAGTTTTAAAATGTTTCTTACTTTTGGATCCAAGGACTTAGCCAAAAGAAATAATCATCCACGTGCAAAGGTAACCCCAGGGCTGTTTCTAACAGCAAAAACTGGGAACTATTTGTTATTATCGAACAATAAGGGATTGGTTAAATAAATGATGGTATTGTCATATAAAATATTGTAAAATAATGTCTAATAATATAAAAAAAATCTTGATTTTAGTGGGAAAAGCAGGTCACAAGGCAATATGTACACCATGAATTCATTTTCCTTTTAGTTTTTTGTGTATACATACACAGATACAGATAGATAGCTGCCGGAGAGTCATCTCTAACTCATGGCGACCTTACATACAACAGAACAAAATGTTGCCCAGCCCTGCATCATCCTCAAGCTCACCAGCATGTTCAAGTCCATCATTGCAGCTTTTGTGCCAATCCATCTCACTGAAGGGTTTCCCTTGCCCTCGCTGGCTCTCTACTTCACCAAACATGATGTCCTCCAGTGACTGATCCCTCCTGATGACATGTCCAAAGCAAGTGAGTCATACAATGTTCTGTTGTGATTGATAAAGTTTTCATTGGCTAATTTTTGGAAATAGATTTATCAGGCCTTTCTTCCTAGTCTGTCTTAGTCTGGAAGCTCTGCTGAAACTTGTCCACCGCAGGTGACCCTACTGGTATTTGAAATATCAGTGGCATAGCTTCCAGCTGATCACCACAGTACGACAAACCGATACGTAGTATAATCATATTGTATATATATTATTCTAAGTATATAACATATATGAGTTGTGTGCATAAGAAAAAAGGCTGGAAGCATGTAAACTAAAATGTTAATAATGGTTGTCTCTGAGGTACTGGGACTATGCTATCTTTCTTGCTTGCTTGCTTTTTTTTAAGAACCCTGGTTGGGTAGTCAGGAGATCTGGGTTGTGACCCCAGCAGTGACACAAACTTAGTATTATGCCATCTCCCTGCCTAACTCTAAAGCCAGCTCTGGAGTTATCAGTGCCACACTGTGTCTTTCCTGATCAACATATAACGTGGAAGAGAAACCAGATCACCTCTAAGGCTGCACCCAGCTTCCTATTTTGTAGTTCGTCAGCGTGTCCTGCACTACGTCTGGGACAGAAGGATGGGCAGGAATCAGAAGATACAAACTCAACAGAACTGGTTCCTGTATAACCTGTGCTTCCCTGGTCATACCAGCCTCAGAGCCTAAAGTATCAACAACACTGGATAGTGCTTACTAATGCCGGGCGCTATTCTAAATACTTGACATGTATTTACACATGTAATGCAAAGTGGTTGCACTAGAATAAAAAGCTGCTTCTCTGCCCCACTATAACTGCAGGGGAGACCCTGGCTGGTGCAAAGGGTTTTCACACTCTGCTGCTAACTGAAAGGTGGGAGGTTGGAGTCCACCCAGAGGCACCTTGGAAGAAAGTCCTGGTGATCTGCTTCCAAAAGGTCACAGCCATGAAAACCCTATGGAGCACAGTTCTGCCCTGACACACATGGGTCGTCATGAGTCGGAGTCAATTCCATGGCAGCTGGTTGTATTTCCTTACTCCTGAAATGATAGTGTTTCCCAGGCAGCAACTTCCACTCTCTCTTCCTTTCTTCTCATCTTCACCTTCTCCTTCCCTGGGTGATGCATCTGTCCCTTGCCTCACTCAGGTTCTGCCCCTCACCTCTGTCCTAACTCCAGGACCTGCATTTCTACCTGCCTGCTGGACACATCAGCCTACGTGCTCCAACTCATCATGTCCAAAGCTGGGCTCCTGTCCTTGCTCTCTGGCTTAGTGAGCCCACCAACCACCCTGTCACCCAAGGAAAACCCTGGGAGTCACCCAGAGTGCAGCTCTGAGAGTCCCCACAGCCAGGTGACAACAAGCCCTTCCAAGTCTACCTCCCGGGTATCTCTGGGTGCCATTTTCTGCAGTCTCTCGACCTCCACTCCAGCCCTCACCATCTCTTGCCCAGACCGCCCAAGAGACTCCTCCTGGTCTCCTTCCCTCCAAACCTCCCACTCCAATCCATCCCCCCGAAAGAAGCCAAAGTATTTTTTCTAAAAACCCAGCTTTCACCATGTCACTCCCTTCCAAATATGCAACATGCGGGGACCTCAGGGGAAAGACCAAACTCCTTAGTCTGGCAGGAAATGCCTCTCACCATCTGGACACCACCACCCCTACCTCTCCATTACTTCTCTCCTCCCTCCTCCCTCTCCCTACTTGCTTCCTAACTGCCCTCCCCACAGGCCCCACCAATCCCCAGGCTTTCTTAGTTCTGAGCCCAACACCTGCATTCACACCTCTGGGTCTCTGTGAGTGAAGTGTTCTCCTTCCCACCTGGAAAAATTCTAGCATCTTCCCTGCGCAAACACCGCCCCAAAATAAAATGAGGGTAGAGTACTCTCACCTCTGTGTTCCCCCTACGCTCTTTTTCTTCCTTGCAGCCCCCTCGCACCACACCTTCGCACCTTCATTCATTTCTGCTCGGATTCCCCCACCACCACCACCCCGCCAAAGGGGCTATGAGTTCGCTGAGGGCCAGGCACAGGGGCTGGCACTTGTAAAGGCACAAGAGGTTTACAAAAGGAAGCTAGATCCTTCTCTCTTCCCCTCCTCGGCCCCACAGGCCCCACAGGCCCCGGGCAGGAAAGCCTCCGGGGATGGCGCTGCGAAGTCGCGGTCCTCCCGCCTGGACACTCTTCCCGGTAGGGCTGGGAGGCCTGGCCCGCACCCCTCCCGTCAGCCTCTCTGCCAAAGGCGACTCTGGCTGGCCCGTAACCTTGAAGATACAAAGCCCGGCAAGGATCCTCTGCAGCAGCGGGCCCTGCATGCTGATGAGCCCACATGAGCCCACAGAGGAGCAGGAGGAGCGGGAGCTAGAAACTGTCCCTCCTCCTCCTGCGAGGAGATAGCGAGAAGTGGATCGCAATAAACAAAAGAAATCCTTCCCCTTCATCTCCTGATCAGTGCCCGCGCTCAGAACTGCTTATCGGCGTCTTGCAAAGATCGCTGCGCCCTCGACTTTCGGGAATATTGCTCTCGGGCGCGGCGGCAGCCAGAACTTGGAAGCCAGACCCGCCGCCTTCCGCGGGGTTGCTAGGCCGCCCTCCAGGCCCAGGGAGTCCGGGACACGCACTCAGCGGGGAGAGGGCGCCCCCTTCCCAACCTGAGGGTAAGGAAGCTTGGGGACGCACGGGGCGGGGTGGGGGGCAACCCACAAGAGGCACACAGGTGCACAACATGGCTCCGCCGCCACACATGCACTGGGTCCCAGGTACAGACATATGCCCCACTGTGTACCTCCAACAAGTGGCAGATGCAGATACACCGCGAGGAAAAGCCATCTGCCCCCTCACCTGGGGCAACTCACTCGTCTGGGCCGCACCCCTCTTCTGTCCGCGTCTCTGCCCAAGCCCACGCCCACGCCCACGTCAATCAACAAGTATAGGCTGCGACTTGCTGTGTTACTAAGCGGGTCCAGGGAAGAAGAGTGTAGCCCAGGGAAGGGCAGCAAGACCGAAAGGGGGAAGAGAAATTGCGGGAGTTGGACAGCCTGGTGTGCTGGGGCTGTTTGCCTGAGAACTGAGGAGGCTGCTAAGGGGAGAGAAGGTGAGGGAGAAGAACATCTTGGGAGCCAGGACACCTACTCACCTTGAATTCCTGCTTCTCAGAGGTAAGCCTGGTAAGACCCCCCCTGGCCCAGGGTGGGCAGGCCAGCCTGGCCTAGCCATTGAGCCCAGAGGCAAGTCAGCCTAAACCCCCTGCCATGAGTCCATTCCAACTCATGGCAATTCCATGTGTTACAGAGTAGAAGTGAGCTCCATAGGATTTTCTTGGCTGTAATCTTTACAGAAACAGATTGCCAGCCCTTTCTTCCACAGCGCCGTTGGGTGCATTCAAACCTTTCGGTTAGTAGTCTAGCACAAACCACTTGTGCCATCCAGGAACCTTACAACATGCTCCTAATCCAGGCTTGTCTCACCTTTGTTTTTTTGTTAGAGACCCTGGACCACTAGGGGGTCCACAGAAGGGCTTTGAGGAGTCCTTGAGCTCCCTCAAATTAAATACAAAATGATTTTATGCACACAGAGACACTTTTCTGGGGAAGGGCCGTGCCTGTCATCAGATACACACAGGACATAGAGAGAAAGAGAGGGAAACCAAGGAGTACTCTGCATGGTCCCTACTCCTCACGTGAGAGGGTCAAAGTGATAGCTCACAGGCAGGTTCAAGGGCAGCCAGGTGCGGGCGCCAGGCAGGTGCATTCAGTATCTGAGCATGCACTGCGGAATGGGCCACCCAGGAGGCTTTCCCAGGGCAGTGATCAGAGCAGGACCCTGAGGGGGAGGAGACAGTGGTCCTTTGGTGCAAGTGCTCATCCTTCCAGACCCAGAGGAAAGGGATGTGGGAGAGCATGGGGTGGCCCGGGTGGAGAGTCCTAGAAGATGGGAGAGGAATAGGTGGGTGATTATAGCCTGGCCTGTGCAAACCATTTCCAAGGGCAGCTGGAGGAATTTGCCAGCCTCAGAGCAGGAGGGCAGAGCGGTTAGGAGCAGAGGCTCCGCGTCAGGCAGACTTGGGCCCATATCCTGGCTCTGCCATTCAGTACCTGTGTTACCCCAGGTGAGTGCCTTAATCTCTCTAAAGTGAAGGTAATAATAGAACTGACTTTACAGGGCTGTTTTGAGGCTTAAATGTAATAATTATAAATTACTTAACCAGTGTCTTGCATAAGTTAAGAGCCAAAATAAACATGACTCCTTACCTAGAGAAGCTTCAGCCTGGCGGTGCTGGGTGTGAAGGCCCAGCTCCAGGTGTGACTCCTGGGCATTGTTCACACTCTCACCCACCCACCCACCTGCCACTATGCTCACGTTTTCATCTGTGCCACCTCAGACTGGAGGAGCCAACCACAGCCTCAACCACCAAGTGTTCTAGAGAAATCTGCACAGAGAGAGAGAGGGGCAAGGGGTGGAAGCTTGTTACAGTGGGGACCCTTTGGGTGTGTTAGAGGGCCTAGGTTGGACCCTTGCCCCCTTGCCTAACTTAACTTGAGCCTTTAAGAGGGAAAGCACCCCTCGTCCTTGCTCAGGGTGCAGAGTCAGGTAGGGTACTGAGAGGAGGAAGGGAGTGTGTTAACTTCCACTGTTTGTTCTCTACTAAGCATTAGTTCAATGGAGGTGTGATTATCCCCATTTTTCAGGTGAAGAAACTGAGGATCAGAAAGGTTAAACAAGAGCTAGGTCACTGTGGTAGGCAGAATAATGCCCCCACCCCAAAGATGTCCACATCCTAATCCTGGAAGCTGTGAATATGTTACCTTATGTGGCAAAAAGGACTTTGCAAATGAGATTAAATTAAGGACCTTGGGAATGAGAGATTATCCTGAATTATTTACATCAGCGCAATGTAATTATCAAAAAACAACAACAACAACAAAAAACCAGCTTCTGTTGAGTCAGCTTCAACTCATGGTGACTGCAGGTGTCACAGTAGAACTGTGATCCATCGGGTTTTCAACCCCTGATTTTTCAGAAATAGATCATTAGGCCTTTCTTCAGAGGTGCCTCTGAGTGGATTCCAACTGACAACTTTTTGGTTACTAGCCAAGCGCTTAACCATTTGCTCCACCCAGGGACTGCTAATGTAATCACAAGGGTTCTTAAAAGTAGAAAAGGGGCAGAGGGAGAGGTCAGAGTGATGTGATGTGAGAAGAATGCAACTCATCTTTGCTAGCTTTGAAGATGGAAGGGGCCACAAGCCAACGAGTGTGGGTAGCCTCTAGAAGCTGTAAAAGGCAAGGAAATGGATCCTACCCAAAGCGTACAGAAATGAATTCAGCCTGCTGATGCCTTCATTTTAACCCGTTAGACCCATGTCAGACTTCTGACCTACAGAACTGTAAAATGATATATTTTTTTTTTTACGCCACTAAGTTTGTGGTAATTTGTTACAGCAGTCGCAGAAAATGCATACAGTCACACAGTATACAGGGGAGTCAGGATTCAAAACCAAGTTGGTATGGGTGTATTTTGAAGATTGAGCCACGGGATTTCCTGATGTATAGACTATGTGGGTGAGAGAACGAGAGAAGGATGACTTCCAGGGTTTTTCCTGGGAGCTGCCATTCGTAGAGTGGGAACGTTGTGGGAAGAGAAAGTTCGGGGGAGAAAATTAGAAGTTGAGTTTTGTACGTATAACATTTGCAATGCCTATGACATATCCAAGTGAAGATGTTGAGTAGGCAGTTCAGTATAGAAATGTGGAGCTCAGAGGAGAGGTTTGGGTCGGAGATATAAAAGTGGGAATGATTAACATGAAGAAGGAATTAAAAGCCACAAGATTGGATGAAGTCACCTAGGAAGACAGAGAAGTCTGTTATAGATTGAATTGTGTTCCCCAAAAATGCTTTGAAACCCTAACCCCTATACCTGTGGATGTAATCCCATTTGAAAATAGGGGGGTTTTTTTGGTTATATTGTTATTGTGTTAGGTGCCGTTGAGATGGTTCCAACATTCGATAGAACAAAACACTGCCCAGTCCTGCGTCATCCTCACAATCATTGCTATGTTTGAGCCCATTGTTGCAGCCACTGTGTCAATCTATCTCACTGAGTGTCTTCCACTTTTTCACTGACCCTCTACCTTACCAAGTATGATGTCTTTCTCCAGGGCCTGGTCCCTCCTGATAACATGTCCAAAGTACATTAGACATGCTCCCTTCTAAGGAGCATTCTGGCTGTACTTCTTCCAAGATATATTTGTTAATTCTTCTGGCAGTCCATGGTATATTCAACATTCCTCACCAACACCATAATTCAAAGGCATCAATTCTTCTTCAGTCTTCCTTATTCATTGTCCAGCTTTTGCATGCATATGAGGCAGTTGAAAATACCATGGTTTAGGTCAGGTGCGCCTTAGTCCTCAAAGTGACATCTTCGCTTTTCAACACTTTAAAAAGGTCTTTTGCAGCAGATTTGCCCAGTGCAATACATCATCTGATTTCTTGACTGCTGTTTCCACGGCACTGATTGTGGATCCAAGTAAAATGAAATCCTTGACAACTTCAATATTTTCTCCACTTGTCATGATGTTGCTTGTTGGCCCAGTTGTGAGGATTTTTGTTTTCTTTATGTTAAGGTGTAATCCATACTGAAGGCTGTAATCTTTGATCTTCATCAGTAAATGCTTCAAGCCCTCTTCACTTTCAGCAAGCAAGGTTGTGTCATCTGTGTATCAAAGGTTGTTTATGAGTCTTCCTCCAATCCTGATGCCATGTTCTTCTGCATATAGTTCAGCCTCTCGGATTATTTGCTCAGCATACAGATTGAATAAGTATGGTGAAAGGCTACAGCTGTGATGCATACCTTTCCTGATTTTAAACCATGCAGTATCCCCTTGTTCTCTTTGAACGACTGCCTCTTGGTCTATGCACAGGTTCTACCTGAGCACAATTAAGTGTTCTGGAATTCTCATTCTTCACAATGTTATCCATAATTTGTTATGATCCTCACAGTCAAATGCCTATTAATGAGGCCATATTAACGTAGGATGTGTCTTAAACCTAATCACTTTTGAGATACAAAAAGAGAAGATGAGGCACAAAGACAAGCAAGCACAAATGGGGGAAAGGTAGATGCCACATGGAGATCACCAAGGAGGCGAGGAACACCAAATCTAGACAACCTGAGACACACATCTTCCCCCAAAGCAGACAGAGAAAAAGCCTTCCCCTAGAACTGGTGCCCTGAATTCTAGCCTCCTAAGCTGTGAGAAGGAGCCCTGGTGACTCAGTGTTAAGCACTTGGCTGCTAACTGAAAGGTCAGCAGTTCAAACCCACCAGCTGCTCAGTGGGAGAAAGATATGGCAGTCTGATCCTGTAAAGATTTACTGCCTTGGAAACCCTATTGGGCATATTTACTCTGTCCTGTAGGGGCGCTATGAGTTGGAATCACTCAACAGCAACAGGTTTTAAACTGTGAGAAAATAAATATGTTTGTTAAGGCCACACACTTGTGGTATTTCTGTTACAGCAGCACTAGATAACGAAGACAAAGTACAAGGACCAAGCCCTCAGAATTTGGGGAGATGAGGAGGAATCAGTAAAGGAGAGAAGAAGCATCCAGAGGTCCAGAAGAGGCTCATGGGGGTCTGAATCCCTCCTACCAGCTCTGACAACAATCACAAAGTTTTGCAAGTGGAAAAGCTGAGGGACAAGACAGGTAGTAACTTACTTAATGGACCCAAGAAAGCTGAATCCTGAGCTAGACATGGGAAAAGCTGAGAATCAACCCAATGTACATTGCAGATCCTCAAAAGGCTCAGGAACCGACAACTTCAGGCACCTCTGGAGCTGGTAGGAAGAAAAACAAAACCAAACCCATTGCCGTCAAGTCAATTCCAACTCACAGCTACCCTACAGAACAGAGTAGAACTGCCCCATTGGGTTTCCAAGGAGCAGCTGGTGGATTCAAACTGCCAACTTTCTGGTTGGCAGTTGAGCTCTTAACCACTGGGCCACCAGGGCTCCAGTGTCTATTAACCTATAAAATGGGGATGATTGCCCATTCCACAGGGTTGTTTTGAGAAGAAATTCAGTCAAATAGACGGAATTGCCCACACTGCCTGTAGCCACTTCTGCTCCTGCCATTCTCTCTGGAACTCATTCCAACCAGGCTTTTATTCCCACTGCTCCAGCGAGACACCTCTCATCAAGGTCACCAGTGACTTCTGCGCTGCTCAGTCCACTGGTGAGTTCTCAATCCTCATCTTACGCATCAGACTGTAGAATCCAGTAACCATACCCACACTTCTTTTAGAGACGTAGTTCCCAGAGTTAGGTGTCTTTGCCTTGTCATCCCTGTATCCTCTCTTCACCTGAAGATCAGTGTACCTTGAGCCAATCAGGGTTAGGAGGGAGAGCATAGCCTTATTCTCTTTTCCTTGAGCAAGTTGTCCTATGGAAAGGAATAACTGAGGGTCACATTTCTGCAGGATCTTCACTCTGACACACCTGAATCCATTCAGAGTTTCTAGCAGTGGGAGTGAGGGCTATCCCCTTATTTTTATCCTTGATGCAACAATGAATTTTAAGTGGCTTTTGTCCTTCAAAACTTTTCTCAATTTTATTCCTTACTATTTGGAGCCTAAAATTGAGTGGCTTTTCCAAATATTTCAACACCCCGAATTTTTAGAAAGTATTCGCTTTCATTTCTGCTTGCATATTGGCCAATTCTTTTCTGAGCACATTCTTTTCTTATAATACTTTGCCAACCACAGTCAACCATAACCAAATATATGCTAACATTCTATTTTCCTGTATTTTCACCTAGAGTTACAATTTCCTGAGGTATGTGATCTAACTCCCAGACAATTTTTAATAAATATTTGTCACTGCATTATATAAATTACCATCCTTCCAGTCTCCAAGAGAGTTTTCTTACAGCTCACTGCCCAGCCCCTAAGCCAGACCATGTATTTTAGGCGGTTTTTTTCATCAATACCTCATTTCTGGGAGCCTATCTTTGATACTGGAGCCCTGGTGGTGCAGTGGCTAAGAGCTTGGCTGCTAACCAAAAGGTTGACAGTTCGAACCCATGAGCCACTCCTTGGAAACCCTATGGGGCAGTTCTACTCTGACCTATAGTGTCTCTATGAGTCAGAATCAACTCAATGGCAATGGGTTTTGGTTTGGGATTTTGATATCAGTCATGATGAGCTAGGCTATGCTGTGACAACAGCCAACACCTAAATCTCAATGGCTTCAAACAATGAATTTCTTGCTCATTCTACAAGGTGGGAGGGCTGTGCCCCAGGCCATCCTCACTCAGGGACCCAGGCTGGCAGAACCTCCAGCACCTCAAATGCATCAGATGCAGTAGCAACATGGTGAGCCACATACCATCTCTTTATACATATATTTATGTACATTTTTATTTTTGCAAAAATATATATAACACGTTTGCCAATTTAATGTTTTTCATGTGTTCTATTTGTTGTTGTTGCTATTGCCATTGATTCTGATTCAAGACAACCCCGCATGTACAGAGTAGAGCTGTTTCATAGGGTTTTCAAGGCTGTGATGTTTCAGGAGCAGATTGCCAGTCCAGCCTCCGAAGCACCTCTGACTGGGTTCAAATTGCCAATTCGGCTAATAGTCATTGGCACCATATTAATCATGTTGTGCAACATTACCGACATCTGTTGCCAAATTTCCCATGACCATAAACACAAACTCAGTGCTTGCTAAACAATGACTCCCCCCTTCTCCTCCTTCCCACCCCTGATAACCACTATTAACGTTGGTCTCTATACACTTGCCTATTCTAGACATTTCATGTGTGTGAAGTCATACAATATTTGTCCTTTCGGGATTGACTTACTTCATTCAGCATGAGGTTTTCAAGGTTCATCCATGTTGTGGCATGTATCGGGACTTCATTGCGCTTTACGGCAGAGTGGTATCCATTGTCTGCAAGCACCACATTTTGTTTATCCCAGGGCTTCCAATCGGTTCAGGATGAGGATTGGCACTTCTAACAAGTTCCCAGGAAGTTATAGATAAGAATTGCGTTGTAATTAGAATAATAAGAAGAAGAACAACAATTAAGTTATACATAAGAATGTAGATTCTGATTCAGTATATCTGGGGTGGAAACGCAAATTCTCAGCAGGGGTTTGAACCAGAACAACCTATTCAAAGCCCTGGGATAAACAACATGTGGTTCCAGAACGAACTGGTTCAAAGCCCTGGTTTATTCTTTCGTCTGTTGATGGACATTTAGGTTGTTTCTACCCTTTGGCTATTGTGAACAGTGCTGCAGTGAACACTGGTGTCCACCACACACTACCTCTTAAAGTCTTCTGCCCAAGGAATTCCTGCAAATTCTGTTCACATTTTGTCATCTAGAGAAAATCACATCACAATGCCTAAATTCAAGAAAATGAGGATGTGCCATCCTGCCACGTGCCCAGAAAAGGCTCTCTTGCCCACTCTCTTACGTCTCAAACCCCTTGTCTCACTCCCTCTGGCCTCCTGCTCCTTAACCGGGAGGTCTAGGAGTAAAATGGCTATGAGCAAGTGCTTTGGAGCCAGATATGGTGGGTTAGAAACATGCCCTAACCTCTCACTAAACCAAACAAACCCGTTGCTGTCAAGTCATTTCCAACTCTTAGCAACTCTATAGGACAGAGCAGAACTGCCCCGTAGGGTTTCCAAGGCTGTAAATTTTTATGGAAGCAGATTTCCATGTCTTTCTACTATAGAGTGGCTGATGGGTTCAAACCACCGACCTTTTGGTTAGCAGCTGAGTGCTTAACCACTGCACCACCAGGGCTCCTTAACCTCTCACTGGCTGTGTGATACTGGGCTAGGTCTTTAATCTCTCTGAGCTTCAGTTTCCTCAACTCTACAATGGGGATAAAATAGAATTTACACCAGACAATTATTGTAAGGACTTAGCCTGGTGCCTGGCAGGTATCACCTTGGTTATCTGGGTTTTTTATGATTTCTCTAATACGCAGTATCTTCCTGTCTCTCTTCCTTGGTGACTTTCCTCCCTCTGTTGATCAGTCTGTCTGTCTGTCTGCCTATCTCCCAAACAAGTTGCAGACTCTTCAACATGCTGGCCCACCTGAGAGACCCAGATGGGCCTGGGGCTGACGCTTCCATCTGCATCTTGCCCTGGATCAGGAAGAGAGCTTGTTTCAGGTGTGGAACCACAGTAAAGACCACACATGCAGCCGTCTTCACCTGTCCTGGGCAAGAACGGGAGAGACCTGTGCAGGTCAGAGACAGCTGGCAGAAAGGCCCGGGAGGTTGGAGGGGCTGGAGGGGCTGAGGATGAATTGTGGGGACAGCCCTGGGAGGGCCTGAGGAGTCTTAGTCCTGGACAAGAAGAAAGCAGGTGGCATGTGACCCCAAAGGTCCCCACCCTCAGGGAGAGCTGGGGGTAAAGATGTTGCCCAGGGGCAGTTCCATCCACCAGAGACTTTACCAAGGGGCCGTTCTGTGTAGCTGGTATCAGGGCAGAAGGCACAGGCTCCCACCCGTACCTGACTCTAGGCCTCTCGTAGGTGGAAGGTCATCAGGCCCCCGGAGAGGCTGCATTGATGGAAGGCAGTGGGAAGAACCAGGACTGGTCTCAAAAGACCTCAGTTTGTGCAAATGCATAGCCACATACTAGTCACATGATCTTGGGAAAATCATCCAACCTCTCTAATCCTCGGTTCCCTCATCTGTAAAGTGTAACGAAAATACATGCCCCACTGGTTGCTGTGAAAATTGAATGTAGACATAACAGGTAAGAGGGGACGTGGTAACTGCCCAGGTGCTCTGTGATGTTGGGTGTTATTATTGGCACAGGTTGATGGCAGACCTCTCCCAGCCGCCCTTTCAGTGGCCAGTCCACCCCTCATCTCCCTGCTGCCATAGCCACCCTTCATCAATGGTGACACCAAGAAGACAGACAGACATTCCAACCCAGTCCAGCAACACAGTCCAGCTGAGCCCCTAATCAACTTGCTGAGTGACCTCCGTTTCCTGCCTATACTGAGGGGTTGGGCCACAGTGCTAACTTTTCAGGGGCCTTGTGAGACTCTAGACTTCATGTTGGTGGCTTGAAATCAGTCACAGGGGGAGTATTTACACCATGGAAATGGAAAAACACTACAAGTCAGGGTGCCACTGGTTAGAACCACTGGTTGGGCTGACCTTCCAGAATCACCTCCTTCCCGGGCTGGCCAGGAACGGAGCAGCTGGCCCAAGCATATTGCCCGCGTGCTCAGCATCTGGCTGCTTCCCAGGGACTCACCCCTGATAAATATGGATGCACACCTGGCCGGCAGCAGGCCCACACCCCCACCCACTCCCTGCCTGGTGGATCCCTGGGCGCAGACAGGGAGGGGAAGGAGGCAGCCCAGGCGCTTGTCGGTTGTGTAAACAAGGCTCTGGGCCCCGCCTGGCCTGAGTATTACGGAAGGCTCGAACTCCCCCGTATTTCTGCTCTCTCCTATCTCTTGCCAAGCCTCCAGCATCCCACCCCCTCTGGAACTGAAGGGCATCTTCATGAAGACCTCTGTCCCCTCTCCTCTGCCCCCCCGAGACCTCCATGTTGTGCAAGGGCTGTGCTGCAAGGGGGTGTCATTCACATAGACTGTGACGTGCCTGGTGTCCCTGGAGCTGGGCCACACGACACCCCAAAACCTAGAAGGCAAACCAGTCTGAGCCAGGTGAGGGGAGCCCAGGATGGGGAGATGGATGGAGGCTTGTTCTGGGAAGGGGGCTGTTGGAAAGAGGCTGGGCCTTGTCTGCCGCCAACTGTATCCCCTTTTGGTGTTTTTTGCTTGTTGTTCTTTTTGTTTGCTGACTCAGGTACTCGGGGCCAGAGGAGACTGCCTTGGGGTGTCTCAGTTCCATCTTCTTTCAAAGCACACTCACTCTCATTGTGTCTTCTGATCCTCACATCAGATGACTCTTAGGTCCAACAGGTGCTGCTCATCCCATTTGACAGATGAGGAAACTGAGGCACAGAGGCAATGTGCTCCCTGAAAGGCCCACACAGAGTTAACCACCAAGCCAGGGCAAGAACCAAGGCCTGCTCACCACCACCCCACAGTGCTTCCCAATGCCAAGCCTCATTTCTCTTCCCAAATGTGTGCAGAATTCTGTGAGGCCACGGGGTGGGGGACTGGGGCCCGGCATCTGTCCTACCGGAGGAGACCTTTGAGGCAGTGGTCCTTCACCAGATGTACTGTGGAATCACCTGGAATCAGCCTGCTGCCCAGGCCCCCCGTAGGACAATTCAATTAGAATCTCGGGATGGGGCTCAAAAAACACCAGTTGCTGTGGACTTGACTCTGACTCATGGCAACCCCATCTGCATCAGAGCAGAACTGTGTTCCATAGGGTTTTCAATGGCTGATTGTTCAGAAGTAGATCGCCAGGCCTTTCTTCTGAAGCACCCCTGTGTGGACTCAAAACCACCAACGTTTTGGTTAGCAGTCGAGCGTGCTGTGTGTTAACCATTTGCACCACCCAGGGACTCCAGGTGGGGCTCAGGCCCTGGTATTTTTGACGGCTCCCCAGGTGATTCTAATGCACAGCCGCGGTGGAGAACCACCAGCTAGAGGGTGCCGTGCAGGGTCCGTGAGCAGACGTGGCAGCATCCTATGATGTGGCAAGGCGGAGGTGGGGGTCTAAGTACCTACACTCCACACCAGAGGGCCTGGGCGTGCCCCAAGGCATCTCACCTCAGGAAACATCAGATATAAATTAAGGTGCAAATTGGTGCTCGGTCATTTCCCATTTCTGTATATAAAGGCCCATAAAATTTCAGGGGTGCAGGGGAATGAGTCCGAATCAACTTGAAGGCAACAGTTTTCGGGGTTTTTTTTTTTGTTTCTTGATCATTTATTTTGGGTAGGGGGAGGTCATTAAAATATTAATGGAAGGAAAATTGTATTTTCACTTTAACTTTGGGCCTTTACTCTTCCAGCTGCTGTTACTGTTGCTTTTGGTCGCCATCGAGTTGATTCTGACTCAGTGACCCCGCGTGACAGTGCAGAACTGCCTCATAGGGTTTTCTTGGCTGTAATCTTTACGGGAGCAGATTGCCAGGTCTTTCTCCCACAGAGCTGCTGGGTGGGTTTGAACCACCAACCTTTCGATAGTAGCCATGCGCTAAACCATTGCACCACCAGGGCTCCTTCTCTTCCAACTAAATCAAGGTAATTACTTATCATGTCAAGGGAAGAGCTGCACCACAGCACTGACTAGTGACTGTTACTCAGTCTATTCTCAGAATAATCCTGCCAGGTAGATATTATAATCCCCATTTTACAGATGGGGCAACTGAGGCTTTGCAGTGTTATTTCACTTACCCACTGTCACCCAGTCACACGGTAGAGTTAAGATTCCAACCAGGCAGTCTGGCCACCATCAGCTACATACACATATACACACATACATGTACACAGTCTTCTACAATGCCTTTTAATGTTCATAACCTTTTTCTGTAAAAGGAAGGAAAATAAGTGGTGTAAATATTAAATGTTTAAACAAAATGCCTTTCCCCATGGCTTCCAAATTTCCGGAGATTTTTCTTCTCTAACTGGGAATTGAAGAGCTCAGGCCTCAATCCAAAGAGGGAGCAGAACAAGATGCCTCTACCTCCACCACCAGAGAAGCCAGGAACCTGCACAGCACAAAGGACCCCAATACCAGCCCCAGCACCTCCCACCACATCTCCCTATCCCTGCCTGAACGGCCCAGCCCTAGGGAATGGGAGAGAAAGACAAGCTCGTGCTGCCCTCTAGTGGCGATGAGGATAACTGCAGCCGACACATCCACTCAGGTTGCACAGGGCCCTGACACGGAATGAAGTGGGAGCCTGCCTCCGTGAGTCCAACCACTGTGGCAGCACCAGGTCCCTGATGGCCCGAGACCTTACCCAGGTGCTAGGGCTGGGTGGCCTAGACGCTGCAGCCTCAAAAGGCCAGACCACACAAGACTCTGTTCACCCTCATCTCCTCTTACTCCCGTCTGCCCAAATGAGGGGGGTGGGGGGACATTAGAAGTCAGGGGAAAGGCCCCTAGAGGGCAGGGCTCTGGCCCTGGTGAATGTCCACAGCATTCCCCCAAACAAAGCTTGTACTTACCCTCCACTCTTGCACACACTCCTCTCCTCATCCAAATGCTTGTTGTTAGCTGTCGTCAAGTGAGCCCCTGACTCATGGTTACCCCAAGTACAACAGAACAAAACACTGCCCGGTCCTGTGCCATCCCCATGATTGGTTGCAGATCAGACTGTTGTAATCCACAGGGTTTTCACTAGCTGATTTTCAAAAGTAGATCACCAGGCCTTTCTTCCTAGTCCATCTTAGTTTGGAAACTCTGCTGAAACCTGTTCAGCATCATAGCAACACACAAACCACCACTGACAGATGGGTGGTGACCATGCATGAGGTGACAAAAAACAAAAATCAAACCCACTGCCATCGAGTCAGTTCCAGCTTATAGTAACACCATAGGGTTTCCAAGCCTGTAAATCTTTTTTTTTTTTCCGCGGGGGGAGGCAAATCTGCTGCAAAAGACCTTTTTTTTTTTCCCATACAAAAAATTCACACATACATTGCTATGTGACTTCAACTGCTCTCCCCACACTGCGACAGCACACTCCTCCCCTCCACCCCCAAGCCCTCATGTCCATCCAACCAGCTCCTAACCCTCTCTGCCTTCCCATCTCACCTCCGGACAGAAGCTGCCTGTTTAGTCTCCTGTATCTACTTGAGCTAAGAGACATACTCCTCATGAGTATCACTTTATATCCCACAGTCCAGTCCAATCTCTGTCTGAAGAGTTGACCTCGGAAATTGTTTCACTTCTGGGCTGAGAGAGAATCCAGGGGCCATGCTTGCCGAGGTTCCTCCAATCCCAGTCAGACCATTAAGTCTGGTCTTCTTACCAGAATTTGAGTTCTGCACCCCACCTTTCTCTTGCTCCATCCGGGACTCTCTGCCATGTTTCCTGTCAGGGTGGTCATTGGTGGCAGCCGGGCACCATCAAGTTCCTCTGGTCCCAGGCTGATGAAGTCTCTGGTTCATGTGGCCCTATCTGTCTCCCAGGCTAACACCTTCCTTGTGTCTTTGGTGTTCTTCACTCTCCTTTACCCCAGGTGGTTGGGACCAATTGATGCATCTTAGATGGCCGCTTGCAAGCTTTTAAGACCCCAGATGACACTCACCAAAGTAGGATGCAGAACATTTTCTTAATAAGCTTTGTTATGCCAATTGACTCAGCTGTCCCCCGAAAGCATGGTCCCCAGACCCCCACCCCTGCCCCTCTGTCCCTCAAAGTGTCTGACCATATTCAGGAAACTTCTCAGCCCTGGTTCAGTCCAGTTGTGCTGACCTCCCCTGCCGTGTGCGCTGTCCCTCCCTTCACCTAAAATAATTCTTATCTACTATCTAGTTAGCAAATAACAAGGCTGTAAATCTTTATAGAAACAGACTACCACACTTTCTTCTGCGGAGCTACTGGTGGTTTTTAACCACTAACCTTTCAGTTAGCAGTCGATCGCTTTACCCACTGCACCACCAGTACACTGGCCAGGAAATCAAACTAGGTCTCCCATATGAACGGAGAGATTCTACCACTAAACCACCAACAGACTGTCTAAATCCTGCCCCAAAACACCCACCATCTCTGGGGAGAGTTCTCTGAGCCCTCCCTGCTCCCCGTTCCCTCCAGCCTATAGCCTCTCTACTCTGATTTCCCGTGTGGTACAGCGCATACCTACCAATTGTCTGTCAGTTTGTCAGACCGTGATGACCTGCATGTTGCTGGGATGCTAGAAGCTATGCCACCAGTATTTCGAATCCCAGCAGGGTCACTCATGGTGAACAGGTTTCAGTGGAGCTTCCAGACTAAGACAGACTAGGAAGAAGGGCTTGGTGATCTACTTTTGAAAAAAAATCAACCAGTGCAAACCTTATGAATAGCAGCAGAACATTGTCTGATATAGTGCCAGAAGGTGAGCCCCTCAGGTTGGAAAGCACTCAAAATAAGACTGGGGAAGAGCTGCCTCCTCAAAGTAGAGTCAACCTTAATGATGTGGATGGAGCAAAGCTTTTGGGACCTTCATTTTCTGATGTGGCACAACTCAGAATAAGAAGAAACAGCTGCAAACGTCCATTAATAACTGAAATGTGGAATGTACAAAGTATGAATGTAGGAAAAGTGGAAGTGGTGAAAAATGAAATGGAACACATAAAGATCAATATCCTAGGCATTAGTGAGCTGAAATGGACTGATATTGGCCATTTCGAACCAGACAATCATATAGTCTACTATGCTAGGAATGACAAATTGGGGAGGAATGATGTCACATTCATCAACAAAAAGAACATTTCAAGCTCTATCCTGAAATACAACGCTGTCAGTGACAGGATAATATTCATACACCTACAAGGAACACCAGTTATTATGACTATCATTCAAATTTACACACCAACCACTAATGCCAAAGATGAATACATTGAAGATTTCTACTGCCTTCTGCCGCCTGAAATTGATCAAACATGCAATCAAGATGCATTGATAATTACCGGTGATTGGAATGCAAAAGCTGGAAACAAGGAAGAAGGATCTGTAGTTGGAAAATGTGGCCTTAGTGATAGAAATAACACTGGAGATCACATGATAGAATTTTATAAGACCAACAATTTATTTATTGCAAATACCTTTTTCAACAACATAAACAGTGACTATACATGTGGACCTCACCAGATGGAATACACAGGAATCAAATCGACTACATCTGTGGGAAGAGACAATGGAGAAGCTCAGTATCATCAGTCAGAACAAGGCAGGGACCAACTGCAGAAGAGACCATCAACTGCTCATATAAAAGTTCAAGCTGATGCTGAAAAAAATTAAAAGAAGTCCACGAGAGCCAAAATATGACCTCGAGTACATCCTGCCTGAATTTGGAGACCATCTCAAGAACAGATTTGACTTATTGAACACTAATGACCAAAGATCAGACGAGTTGTGGGATGACATCAAGGAAGAGAAAGAAAGACCAAAATGGATGTCAGAAGAGAATCTGAAACTTACTTTTGAACATAAAGTAGCTAAAGTGAACGGAAGAAATGATGAAGTAAAAGAACTGAACAAAAAATTTCAAAGGGTGGCTAGAGAAGACAAAGTAAAGTATTATAATGAAATGTGCAAAGACCTGGAGTTAGACAACCAAAAGGGAAGAAAATGCTTGGCATTTCTCAAGCTAAAAGAACTGAAGAAAAAATTCAAGCCTCAAGTTGCAATTCTGAAGAGTTCTATGGGCAAAATATTGAATAATGCGGGAAGCATTAAAAGAAGATGGAAGGAATACACAGAGTCATTATACCAAAAAGAACTGGCCAGTGTTCATCCATATCAGGAGGTAGCATATGATCAAGAACCGATGGTACTGAAGGAAGAAGTCCAAGCTGCACTGAAGGCATTGGCAAAAAACAAGGCTTCAGGAATTGAGATGTTTCAAAAAACAGATGCACCACTGGAGGTGCTCGCTCACCTATGCCAGTAAATTTAGAAGACAGCTACCTGGCCAACCAACTGGAAAAGATTCATGTTTGTACCCATTCCAAAGAAAAGTGATCCAACAGAATGCAGAAATTATCAAATAATATCATTAATTTCACACACCAAGTAAAATTTTGCTGAAGATAATTCAAAAACGGTTACACCAGTACATGGACAGGGAACTGCCAGAAATTCAAGCCAGATTCAGAAGAGGACACGGAACGAGTGATATCATTGCTGATGGCAGATGGATCTTGGCTGAAAGCAGAGGATACCAGAAAGATGTTTACCTATGTTTTATTGATTATGCAAAGGCATTCACCTGTATAGATCATAACAAATTATGAATAACATTTTGAAGAATGGGAATCCCAGAACACTTAATTGTGCTTATGCAGATTGTCTTAGACTGTGTTCTCTAGAGAAGCAAAATCAGTAAAGCATATATATAGACAGAGAGAGAGATTTATACCAAGGGAATGGCTCACACGGTTGTAGAGGCTGGAACGTCCTCTACAACATGGGTCAGGATAGTGGCTTCTCCTGATTCATGCAGCCTCAGGGGCTGGCAAATCCAAGATCGTCGGGTCAGAGAGCAGGGCTCTTGCTCACAGACTACGAAGATAGATGAATCCCAAGATCAGCAGGCAAGACCGCAGGTAAGCTGCTAGCTCAAGTCCCAAGAACCAGAGGTCAGAAAAAGAGGAGCCAGCTGCAGAATCCAGTGCAAGCAAAGACCCCTGAGCCTTGCCAGAATGTTCAATGCAGGCCACACGCCCAAGGAAACTCCCTTTCAACTGACTGGCTACTCACAGCAGATCCCATCATGGAGGTGATCACATATCAAATCTCAACAGGGAAGTGATCACAGCATTATACAACTGCCAAAACACTGAGAATCATGGTCCAGCTGAGTTGATACACAATCTTAACCGTCACACAGAACCTGTACGTAGACAAAGAGTGAGCCATTCAAACAGAACAAGGGGATACTGTGTGGTTTAAAATCAGGAAAGGTGTGTATCAGGGTTGTAGCCTTTCACCATACTTATTCAATCTGTATGCTGAGCAAATAATCTGAGAAGCTGGACTATACCAAGAAGAATGCAGCATCAGGATTGGAGCAAGACTCATTAACAACCTGCGATATGCAGATGACACAACCTTGCTTGCTGAAAGTGAAGAGGACTTGAAGCACTTACTGATGAAATCAAACATTACAGCCCTCAGTACGGATTACACCTCAGCATAAAGAAAACAAAAATCCTCACAACTGGGCCAATAAGCAAAATCATGATAAACAGAGAAGAGATTGAAGTTTTCAAGGATTTCCTTTTACTTGGATCCACAATCAACACTCATGGAAGCAGCAGTCAAGAAATCAAACGATGTATTGCATTGGGCAAATCTGGGGCAAAAGAACTCTTTAAAGTGTTGAAAAGTAAAGATGTCACTTTGAGGACTAAGGTACGCCTGACCCAAGCCATGGAATTTTCATTCACCTCATATGCATGTGAAAGTTGGCCAGTGAATAAGGAAGACCAAAGAAGAATTGATGCCTTCGAATTATGGTGTTGGGGTAGAATATTAAATATACCGTGGACTGCCAAAAGAACAAACAAGTCTGTCTTGGAAGAAGTACAGCAAGAGTGCTCTTTGGAAGGGAGGATGGTGAGACTTCATCTCACATACTTTGGACATGTTATCAGAGGGGACCAGTCCCTGGAGGAAGACACCATGCTTGTTAAAGTAGAGGGTCAGTGAAAGAGAGGAAGACCCTCAAGAAGGTGGATTGACACTGTGGCTGCAACAATGGGCTCAAACACAGCAACGATTGTGAGGATGGCGCAGGACCGGGCAGTGTTTGGTTCTATTGTCCATGGGGTTACTATGAGTTGGAACTGACTCCACAGCACCTAACGACAACTGCTGGTACCACTCAGCAGGCCAGAATATTTTTCAGGGCCTGGGGCTTCTCAGCATCATCCATCTTTCCTCCTCCCCAACCCTCCCCCAGTAGATTGGGACCCCTGAGGGCAGGTATCCTGCGATATTGTATATGTCGGCAGTGGCCCCCTGCAGTCTATCTCAGGCTGGGGCACCTGCTATATCAAGTCCCCCTGAGGACTCAGCTCTGGGCTGTCACACGGGAGACCTCTGTTCCTCCTCTCCCCAGCCCTCTCCATGGTCCAGTGCACACTGAGGGGCCAGCATGACTTCAGCCAGGGACCAGCCAGGCAGTTGGGCCCAGGGGAGGGAAGAGAAGGAGCCCAGGAATGCACAAGCTGAAGCTGGAGAAGGACAGACAGGGAGTGGGTGAGCGGAAGTGCTTCCATCCAGAGACACTGATGGGAGAGAACAGCATCTTTACACTTTCTCTCTCTACTGAGATGGTGGCTAGCCATGTGGGGTGGGTTGGAAGTGCTAGAGCCAGCCCCCCGCAGCCAGCCCCCAGGGCAGGCAGTGAGGACCCACCTCCTGCCGCCCACCCAGCCTCAGAACCAGGCTTATTCCCAGGGTGCCCGGCCCTCCTGGCTGGCTCGAGGGTCCCTCTGTGCCCCATCCAGCCTCCCACAGCCTTCCTTTCCCCCACCCTCAAGGCCCAGTGCATTAGCCACCTTCAGGCTGTTGGGAGCAATTCCAAATGCCCCATTTATATTCCTAAGTCTTGAGGACTTGTTAATATGGAGCCGCCTCTGGGGAAATGGGAATGCTGGGTGAAAGATGACAAATCGGGCCCAGCGGCCAGGCTGAGAGCACTAATATTCACTTACATCTCATACATCAGGGCCCCTCTCCAGGCCTCACCATGCACTGGGCCTCCTTACTTCATTACTTACTGCAGGGGCCAGGTAGGCAGCCCTAGAGGAATGTCTATGAGCTCCAAGGAGCTCCTGGGGTTGATGGGAGGTGGAGAGTGATCTGTCCTGTTGGCAGCCGGGGTGAGAGGGGAGGCAACAAAGAGGAATGTGAACATAGATGAGGCCCAAACCAGAACATTCCTTCTGACAGAACTCTCACTTCTGACCTCAGTGAGAGAGCCAAAGGCGCCGAGAGCCACCAGGCTCTTCATCCAGCCTCTGCCCGGAGAATGGTGTCCACGTAGGCCATTGGGCTAAAACGGGCCAGGACTGGTTCCTGCTCTGGTTCTGGCCTGGGTGGGGGGCTCTGTGCACACACTCACCCCCCCCCAAAACACACACACACAGGCACAAGTCACAACACAGACACAGGGTAGGAGACAAGGAGGCCGGCTATGTACTGCCACGCAGTGGGCTGGGTGCCCAGTCCCAGGCAGGGTGGGCGCACAGCATGAGTAATGCGGGCACAGGATGCACCCAAATCCTGATAAGGGAGAATAATAACTTGTCAAAGATATATATGATATGTGTTTGTCCTTTGGTATCTGATTTCACTCAGCATGTTTTCAAGGTTCAGTCATGTTTTACCACGTATCAGAACTTCATTCCTTTTTATGGCTGAATAATATTCCATTGTATGGATATACCACATTTTGTTTATTCATTCGTCTCTTAATGAATACTTGGGTTATTTCCACCTTTTGACTACTGTGGATAATGCTACAATGAACATTGGTGTACCTGTATCTGTCTGAGTTGCTGCTTTCAATTCTTTTGGGTATATACCTAGGAGCGGAATTGTTGGGTCATATGGTAGTTCTATGTTCAACTTTTTTAGGAACTGCCGGACTGTTTTCCACAGTGACTGCACCATTTTACATTCCTACCAGTAATGTATGAGTGTTCCCATTACTCCAGTCCTTGCCAACACTTGTTACTCAGAATTAATATTTAATGGAATGACTCAATCTAATATGTTCATCATGTTGCAGAATAGGAAGCTGCAGCTGGGAGAAGTTGAGTGGCTTCCCAGAGGTCACACAGCTGGTCGATGCTGGAGGCAGCTCCAGAACCCATAAAAATGTTGTCCCCACCCAACCCTCTTTCCCTGACCCCAAACCACCTCCTACCACCCAAATCAAGCCAGGGGCTACAGCTCAGGATTGGTGATTATTTGTTGTTGTTGTTATAAGTATTACACATACAGAAAAGTGTATAAAATATATATGTACAATTAAAAGAATAACGATCAATCACCCATCTGTGTCTTCATCACCAGGATTAAGACACAGAATGTTCTTCATGCCTTAAAAGGCCCCTGTGCTCCCACCCCCAACCGCATCCCTCCCTCGACTGCCCTGGAGTTAACCACTACCCTCTGTGTGTTAATCATTGCCTTGCTTTTCTTTATGATTGTGCCACTTTTATATGTCTCCCTACCAATGTTTCACCCTTTGCCTACACAGCTAGGTTTTTGCTTGCTCCTCAGTTTTTCAAAACTAAACAGGAAGGATCTATGATCTCCTCAATGCTTAACACTGTTCTGTTCAGGTTTTCCCAAAACAGTGAACTCTGAGCAGATGTCTATTACAAAACCAGCCCACAAAGACGTGTAGAGAGATCTCCCATCAGATAGCACCCGCTCTCCCCTAAAATCCACCATATTTCAGGCACTGAATTAATGGTGTACAAATGACACGCACAGTAAAGTGGAATTAGCATATGTCTTGATTTTTTTTTTCAGGGAAGGATTTTGTATGTGTGTGAAGAAGTCAACTGCTTAGGCCTTTTTTTCCTTTTTTTTTTTTTTTTTTAATTGTACTTACATGAAGGTTTACAGAACAAATAGTTTCTCATTAAACAGTTAGTACACATATTGTTTTATGACAATGGTTAACAACCCACGACATGTCAACACTGTCCCTTTTCGACCCTGGGTTCCTTGTTACCTGCTTTCCGGTCCCCTCCTGCCTTCTTCCTTGTCCCTGGACTGTTGTGCCCCATTAGTCTCATTTTGTTTTATGGGGCTGTCTAATCTTTAGCTGAAGGGAGAATCTCGAGAGTGACTTCATTACTGAGCTAAAAGGGTGTCCGGGGACCATACTCTTCGGGTTTCTCCAGTCTCTGTCAGGCCAGTAAGTCTGGTCTTTTTTTGTGAGTTAGAATTTTGTTCTACATTTTTCTCTAGCTCTGTCCGGGACCCTCTGTTGTGATCCCTGTCAGAGCAGTTAGTGGTGGTAGCCGGGCATCAGGCCTTTTTCTAACGGGGCTGTTTTGATCCCAGTTGTCTGACAGCCATCGTGTTTGGAGGCAGAAAAGAGGCCCCAAGAGGGCATGATGAAAAACAGGCTCTGAGGGGCTCCCAGGGCCCTCATTTC